>NC_060922.1:6899991-7235576 GCF_021234035.1 Daphnia pulicaria | reverse complement strand
TTCATGCATGTTTCAATAGATTCATTGATTTTAGAGACTTTAAATACTGTATTGGACATCGAATTAACATATCCTGTAACAAGGAAACCCTCGAAATTTGTAGAACAATCAGAATCGTCATTACAAATTTTTTGAAGTTGAGATTTTCAGTCCTGGAAGATTTTTCATCAACCCTTATTTCTATTTCTTTTCCTTCATGCATGTCTTAATAGATTCATTGATTTTAAAGACTTGAAATAGTGTATTGGACATCGAATTAACATATCGTTTGACAAGAAATTTGTTTAAACTTGTAAAACAATTTATATCGTCATTTCAAATTCATTGAAGTTGTGTTTTCACTTCCTGGAAGATTTTCTATCAACTCTTATTTCTATTTCTTTTCCTTCGTGCATGTCTTTATAAATTCATTGATTTTAAAGACTTGAAATAGTGTATTGGACATCGAATTAACATATCGTTTGACAAGAAATGTGTTTAAACTTGTAAAACAATTTATATCGTCATTTCAAATTCATTGAAGTTGTGTTTTCACTTCCTGGGAGATTTTCTATCAACTCTTATTTCTATTTCTTTACCTTCGTGCATGTCTTAATAAATTCATTGATTTTAAAGACTTGAAATAGTGTATTGAACATCGATTAACATATCCTGTAACAGGGAAACCCTTGAAATTTGTAAAACAATCAGAATCATCATTTCAAATTCTTTTAAGTTGAGATTTTCATTCCTGGAAGATTTTCTATCAACCCTTATTTCTATTTCTTTTCCCTCATGCATGTCTTAATAGATTCATTGATTTTAAAGACTTGAAATAGTGTATTGAACATCGATTAACATATCCTGTAACAAGGGAACCCTTGAAATTGGTAATACAATCAGAATCGTCATTTCAAATTCATTGAAGTTGAGATTTATAGTCCTGGAAGATTTTCTATCAACTCTTATTTCTATTTCTTTTCCTTCATGCATGTCTTAATAGATTCATTGATTTTAAAGACTTGAAATAGTGTATTGGACATCGAATTAACATATCGTTTGACAAGAAATTTGTTTAAACTTGTAAAACAATTTATATCGTCATTTCAAATTCATTGAAGTTGTGTTTTCACTTCCTGGAAGATTTTCTATCAATTCTTATTTCTATTTCTTTTCCTTCATGGATGTCTTAATAGGTTCATTGATTTTAAAGACTTTAAATAGTGTATTGGACATCGAATTAACATATCGTTTGACAAGAATTTTGTTTAAACTTGTAAAACAATTTATGTCGTCATTTCAAATTCATTGAAGTTGTGTTTTCACCTCCTGGAAGATTTTCTATCAACTCTTATTTCTATTTCTTTACCTTCGTGCAAGCCTTAATAAATTCATTGATTTTAAAGACTTGAAATAGTGTATTGAACATCGATTAACATATCCTGTAACAGGGGAACCCTTGAAATTTGTAATACAATCAGAATCGTCATTTCAAATTAATTGAAGTTGAGATTTACAGTCCTGGAAGATTTTCTATCAACTCTTATTTCTATTTCTTTTCCTTCATGCATGTCTTAATAGATTCATTGATTTTAAAGACTTGAAATAGTGTATTGGACATTGAATTAACATATCGTTTGACAATAAATTTGTTTAAACTTGTAAAACAATTTATATCGTCATTTGAAATTCATTGAAGTTGTGTTTTCACTTCCTGGAAGATTTTCTATCAACTCTTATTTCTATTTCTTTACCGTCGTGCATGTCTTAATAAATTCATTGATTTTAAAGACTTGAAATAGTGTATTGGACATCGATTAACATATCATGTATCAGGGAAACCTTTGAAATTTGTAAAACAATCAGAATCGTCATTTCAAATTCTTTGAAGTTGAGATTTTCAGTCCTGGAAGATTTTCTATCAACTCTTATTTCTATTTCTTTTCCTTCATGCATGTCTTAATAGATTCATTGATTTTAAAGACTTGAAATAGTGTATTGGACATCGAATTAACATATCGTTTGACAAGAAATTTGTTTAAACTTGTAAAACAATTTATATCGTCATTTCAAATTCATTGAAGTTGTGTTTTCACTTCCTGGAAGATTTTCTATCAATTCTTATTTCTATTTCTTTTCCTTCATGGATGTCTTAATAGGTTCATTGATTTTAAAGACTTTAAATAGTGTATTGGACATCGAATTAACATATCGTTTGACAAGAATTTTGTTTAAACTTGTAAAACAATTTATGTCGTCATTTCAAATTCATTGAAGTTGTGTTTTCACCTCCTGGAAGATTTTCTATCAACTCTTATTTCTATTTCTTTACCTTCGTGCAAGCCTTAATAAATTCATTGATTTTAAAGACTTGAAATAGTGTATTGAACATCGATTAACATATCCTGTAACAGGGGAACCCTTGAAATTTGTAATACAATCAGAATCGTCATTTCAAATTAATTGAAGTTGAGATTTACAGTCCTGGAAGATTTTCTATCAACTCTTATTTCTATTTCTTTTCCTTCATGCATGTCTTAATAGATTCATTGATTTTAAAGACTTGAAATAGTGTATTGGACATTGAATTAACATATCGTTTGACAATAAATTTGTTTAAACTTGTAAAACAATTTATATCGTCATTTGAAATTCATTGAAGTTGTGTTTTCACTTCCTGGAAGATTTTCTATCAACTCTTATTTCTATTTCTTTACCGTCGTGCATGTCTTAATAAATTCATTGATTTTAAAGACTTGAAATAGTGTATTGGACATCGATTAACATATCATGTATCAGGGAAACCTTTGAAATTTGTAAAACAATCAGAATCGTCATTTCAAATTCTTTGAAGTTGAGATTTTCAGTCCTGGAAGATTTTCTATCAACCCTTATTTCTATTTCTTTTCCTTCATGGATGTCTGAAAATATTCATTGATTTTAAAGACTTGAAATTGTGTATTGGACATCGAATTAACATATCGTTTGACAAGAAATTTGTTTAAACTTGTAAAACAATTTATATCGTCATTTCAAATTCATTGAAGTTGTGTTTTCACTTCCTGGAAGATTTTCTATCAATTCTTATTTCTATTTCTTTTCCTTCATGGATGTCTTAATAGATTCATTGATTTTAAAGACTTTAAATAGTGTATTGGACATCGAATTAACATATCGTTTGACAAGAATTTTGTTTAAACTTGTAAAACAATTTATGTCGCCATTTCAAATTCATTGAAGTTGTGTTTTCACTTCCTGGAAGATTTTCTATCAACTCTTATTTCTATTTCTTTACCTTCGTGCAAGCCTTAATAAATTCATTGATTTTAAAGACTTGAAATAGTGTATTGAACATCGATTAACATATCCTGTAACAGGGGAACCCTTGAAATTTGTAATACAATCAGAATCGTCATTTCAAATTCATTGAAGTTGAGATTTACAGTCCTGGAAGATTTTCTATCAACTCTTATTTCTATTTCTTTTCCTTCATGCATGTCTTAATAGATTCATTGATTTTAAAGACTTGAAATAGTGTATTGGACATCGAATTAACATATCGTTTGACAAGAAATTTGTTTAAACTTGTAAAACAATTTATATCGTCATTTGAAATTCATTGAAGTTGTGTTTTCACTTCCTGGAAGATTTTCTATCAACTCTTATTTCTATTTCTTTACCGTCGTGCATGTCTTAATAAATTCATTGATTTTAAAGACTTGAAATAGTGTATTGGACATCGATTAACATATCATGTAACAGGGAAACCTTTGAAATTTGTAAAACAATCAGAATCGTCATTTCAAATTCTTTGAAGTTGAGATTTTCAGTCCTGGAAGATTTTCTATCAACCCTTATTTCTATTTCTTTTCCTTCATGGATGTCTGAAAATATTCATTGATTTTAAAGACTTGAAATTGTGTATTGGACATCGAATTAACATATCGTTTGACAAGAAATTTGTTTAAACTTGTAAAACAATTTATATCGTCATTTCAAATTCATTGAAGTTGTGTTTTCACTTCCTGGAAGATTTTCTATCAATTCTTATTTCTATTTCTTTTCCTTCATGGATGTCTTAATAGATTCATTGATTTTAAAGACTTTAAATAGTGTATTGGACATCGAATTAACATATCGTTTGACAAGAATTTTGTTTAAACTTGTAAAACAATTTATGTCGCCATTTCAAATTCATTGAAGTTGTGTTTTCACTTCCTGGAAGATTTTCTATCAACTCTTATTTCTATTTCTTTACCTTCGTGCAAGCCTTAATAAATTCATTGATTTTAAAGACTTGAAATAGTGTATTGAACATCGATTAACATATCCTGTAACAGGGGAACCCTTGAAATTTGTAATACAATCAGAATCGTCATTTCAAATTCATTGAAGTTGAGATTTACAGTCCTGGAAGATTTTCTATCAACTCTTATTTCTATTTCTTTTCCTTCATGCATGTCTTAATAGATTCATTGATTTTAAAGACTTGAAATAGTGTATTGGACATCGAATTAACATATCGTTTGACAAGAAATTTGTTTAAACTTGTAAAACAATTTATATCGTCATTTGAAATTCATTGAAGTTGTGTTTTCACTTCCTGGAAGATTTTCTATCAACTCTTATTTCTATTTCTTTACCGTCGTGCATGTCTTAATAAATTCATTGATTTTAAAGACTTGAAATAGTGTATTGGACATCGATTAACATATCATGTAACAGGGAAACCTTTGAAATTTGTAAAACAATCAGAATCGTCATTTCAAATTCTTTGAAGTTGAGATTTTCAGTCCTGGAAGATTTTCTATCAACCCTTATTTCTATTTCTTTTCCTTCATGGATGTCTGAAAATATTCATTGATTTTAAAGACTTGAAATTGTGTATTGGACATCGAATTAACATATCGTTTGACAAGAAATTTGTTTAAACTTGTAAAACAATTTATATCGTCATTTCAAATTCATTGAAGTTGTGTTTTCACTTCCTGGAAGATTTTCTATCAACTCTTATTTCTATTTCTTTACCGTCGTGCATGTCTTAATAAATTCATTGATTTTAAAGACTTGAAATAGTGTATTGGACATCGATTAACATATCATGTAACAGGGAAACCTTTGAAATTTGTAAAACAATCAGAATCGTCATTTAAAATTCATTGAAGTTGAGATTTTCAGTCCTGGAAGATTCTCTATCAACTCTTATTTCTATTTCTTTTCCTTCATGCATGTCTTAATAGATTCATTGATTTTAAAGACTTTAAATACTGTATTGGACATCGAATTAACATATCAATTAACAAGACATTTGTTTAAACTTGTAAAACAATTTATATCGTCATTTCAAATTAATTGAAGTTGTGTTTTCACTTCCTGGAAGATTTTCTATCAACTCTTATTTCTAGTTCTTTTCCTTCATGGATGTCTTAATAGATTCATTGATTTTAAGGACTTTTAATAGTGTATTGGACATAGAATTAACATATCGTTTGACAAGAATTTTGTTTAAACTTGTAAAACAATTTATATTGTCATTTCAAATTCATTGAAGTTGTGTTTTCACTTCCTGGGAGATTTTCTATCAACTCTTATTTCTATTTCTTTACCTTCGTGCAAGCCTTAACAAATTCATTGATTTTAAAGACTTGAAATAGTGTATTGAACATCGATTAACATATCCTGTAACAGGGGAACCCTTGAAATTTGTAATACAATCAGAATCGTCATTTCAAATTCATTGAAGTTGAGATTTTCAGTCCTGGAAGATTTTCTATCAACTCTTATTTCTATTTCTTTTCCTTCATGCATGTCTTAATAGATTCATTGATTTTAGAGACTTTAAATACTGTATTGGACATCGAATTAACAAATCGTTTGACAAGAATTTTGTTTAAACTTGTAAAACAATTTATATCGTCATTTCAAATTCATTGAAGTTGTGTTTTCACTTCCTGGAAGATTTTCTATCAATTCTTATTTCTATTTCTTTTCCTTCATGGATGTCTTAATAGATTCATTGATTTTAAAGACTTTAAATAGTGTATTGGACATCGAATTAACATATCGTTTACAAGTATTTTGTTTAAACTTGTAAAACAATTTATATCGTCATTTCAAATTCATTGAAGTTGTGTTTTCACTTCCTGGAAAATTTTCTATCAACTCTTATTTCTATTTCTTTTCCTTCGTGCATGTCTTAATAAATTCATTGATTTTAAAGACTTGAAATAGTATATTGGACATCGATTAACATATCCTCTAACAGGGAAACTCTTGAAATTTGTAAAACAATCAGAATCGTAATTTCAAATTCTTTGAAGTTGAGATTTTCAGTTCTGGAAGATTTTCTATCAACCCTTATTTCTATTTCTTTTCCTTCATGGATGTCTGAAAATATTCATTGATTTTAAAGACTTGAAATAGTATATTGGACATCGAATTAACATATCCTGTAACAGAGAAACCCTTGAAATTTGTAAAACAATCAGAATCGTCATTTCAAATTCTTTGAAGTTGAGATTTTCAGTCCTGGAAGATTTTTTATCAACCCTTATTTCTATTTCTTTTCCTTCATGCATGTCTTAATAGATTCATTGATTTTAAAGACTTTAAATACTGTATTGGACATCGAATTAACATATCAATTAACAAGAAATTTGTTTAAACTTGTAAAACAATTTATATCGTCATTTCAAATTCATTGAAGTTGTGTTTTCACTTCCTGGAAGATTTTCTATCAACTCTTATTTCTATTTCTTTACCGTCGTGCATGTCTTAATAAATTCATTGATTTTAAAGACTTGAAATAGTGTATTGGACATCGATTAACATATCCTGTAACAGGGAAACCCTTTAAATTTGTAAAACAATCAGAATCGTCATTTCAAATTCTTTGAAGTTGAGATTTTCAGTCCTGGAAGATTTTCTATCAACCCTTATTTCTATTTCTTTTCCTTCATGGATGTCTGAAAATATTCATTGATTTTAAAGACTTGAAATTGTGTATTGGACATCGAATTAACATATCGTTTGACAAGAAATTTGTTTAAACTTGTAAAACAATTTATATCGTCATTTCAAATTCATTGAAGTTGTGTTTTCACTTCCTGGAAGATTTTCTATCAATTCTTATTTCTATTTCTTTTCCTTCATGGATGTCTTAATAGATTCATTGATTTTAAAGACTTTAAATAGTGTATTGGACATCGAATTAACATATCGTTTGACAAGAATTTTGTTTAAACTTGTAAAACAATTTATGTCGCCATTTCAAATTCATTGAAGTTGTGTTTTCACTTCCTAGAAGATTTTCTATCAACTCTTATTTCTATTTCTTTACCTTCGTGCAAGCCTTAATAAATTCATTGATTTTAAAGACTTGAAATAGTGTATTGAACATCGATTAACATATCCTGTAACAGGGGAACCCTTGAAATTTGTAATACAATCAGAATCGTCATTTCAAATTCATTGAAGTTGAGATTTACAGTCCTGGAAGATTTTCTATCAACTCTTATTTCTATTTCTTTTCCTTCATGCATGTCTTAATAGATTCATTGATTTTAAAGACTTGAAATAGTGTATTGGACATCGAATTAACATATCGTTTGACAAGAAATTTGTTTAAACTTGTAAAACAATTTATATCGTCATTTGAAATTCATTGAAGTTGTGTTTTCACTTCCTGGAAGATTTTCTATCAATTCTTATTTCTATTTCTTTACCGTCGTGCATGTCTTAATAAATTCATTGATTTTAAAGACTTGAAATAGTGTATTGGACATCGATTAACATATCATGTAACAGGGAAACCTTTGAAATTTGTAAAACAATCAGAATCGTCATTTCAAATTCTTTGAAGTTGAGATTTTCAGTCCTGGAAGATTTTCTATCAACCCTTATTTCTATTTCTTTTCCTTCATGGATGTCTGAAAATATTCATTGATTTTAAAGACTTGAAATTGTGTATTGGACATCGAATTAACATATCGTTTGACAAGAAATTTGTTTAAACTTGTAAAACAATTTATATCGTCATTTCAAATTCATTGAAGTTGTGTTTTCACTTCCTGGAAGATTTTCTATCAATTCTTATTTCTATTTCTTTTCCTTCATGGATGTCTTAATAGATTCATTGATTTTAAAGACTTTAAATAGTGTATTAGACATCGAATTAACATATCGTTTACAAGAATTTTGTTTAAACTTGTAAAACAATTTATATCGTCATTTCAAATTCATTGAAGTTGTGTTTTCACTTCCTGGAAAATTTTCTATCAACTCTTATTTCTATTTCTTTTCCTTCGTGCATGTCTTTATAAATTCATTGATTTTAAAAACTTGAAATAGTGTATTGGACATCGATTAACATATCCTCTAACAGGGAAACTCTTGAAATTTGTAAAACAATCAGAATCGTAATTTCAAATTCTTTGAAGTTGAGATTTTAAGTTCTGGAAGATTTTCTATCAACCCTTATTTCTATTTCTTTTCCTTCATGGATGTCTGAAAATATTCATTGATTTTAAAGACTTGAAATAGTATATTGGACATCGAATTAACATATCCTGTAACAGAGAAACCCTTGAAATTTGTAAAACAATCAGAATCGTCATTTCAAATTCTTTGAAGTTGAGATTTTCAGTCGTGAAAGATTTTTTTATCAACCCTTATTTCTATTTCTTTTCCTTCATGCATGTCTTAATAGATTCATTGATTTTAAAGACTTTAAATACTGTATTGGACATCGAGTTAACATATCAATTAACAAGAAATTTGTTTAAACTTGTAAAACAATTTATATCGTCATTTCAAATTCATTGAAGTTGTGTTTTCACTTCCTGGAAGATTTTCTATCAACTCTTATTTCTATTTCTTTACCGTCGTGCATGTCTTAATAAATTCATTGATTTTAAAGACTTGAAATAGTGTATTGGACATCGATTAACATATCCTGTAACAGGGAAACCCTTTAAATTTGTAAAACAATCAGAATCGTCATTTAAAATTCATTGAAGTTGAGATTTACAGTCCTGGAAGATTTTCTATCAACTCTTATTTCTATTTCTTTTCCTTCATGCATGTCTTAATAGATTCATTGATTTTAGAGACTTTAAATACTGTATTGGACATCGAATTAACATATCGTTTGACAAGAATTTTGTTTAAACTTGTAAAACAATTTATATCGTCATTTCAAATTCATTGAAGTTGTGTTTTCACTTCCTGGAAGATTTTCTATCAATTCTTATTTCTATTTCTTTTCCTTCATGGATGTCTTAATAGATTCATTGATTTTAAAGACTTTAAATAGTGTATTGGACATCGAATTAACATATCGTTTACAAGTATTTTGTTTAAACTTGTAAAACAATTTATATCGTCATTTCAAATTCATTGAAGTTGTGTTTTCACTTCCTGGAAAATTTTCTATCAACTCTTATTTCTATTTCTTTTCCTTCGTGCATGTCTTAATAAATTCATTGATTTTAAAGACTTGAAATAGTATATTGGACATCGATTAACATATCCTCTAACAGGGAAACTCTTGAAATTTGTAAAACAATCAGAATCGTAATTTCAAATTCTTTGAAGTTGAGATTTTCAGTTCTGGAAGATTTTCTATCAACCCTTATTTCTATTTCTTTTCCTTCATGGATGTCTGAAAATATTCATTGATTTTAAAGACTTGAAATAGTATATTGGACATCGAATTAACATATCCTGTAACAGAGAAACCCTTGAAATTTGTAAAACAATCAAAATCGTCATTTCAAATTCTTTGAAGTTGAGATTTTCAGTCCTGAAAGATTTTTTATCAACCCTTATTTCTATTTCTTTTCCTTCATGCATGTCTTAATAGATTCATTGATTTTAAAGACTTTAAATACTGTATTGGACATCGAATTAACATATCAATTAACAAGAAATTTGTTTAAACTTGTAAAACAATTTATATCGTCATTTCAAATTCATTGAAGTTGTGTTTTCACTTCCTGGAAGATTTTCTATCAACTCTTATTTCTATTTCTTTACCGTCGTGCATGTCTTAATAAATTCATTGATTTTAAAGACTTGAAATAGTGTATTGGACATCGATTAACATATCCTGTAACAGGGAAACCCTTTAAATTTGTAAAACAATCAGAATCGTCATTTAAAATTCATTGAAGTTGAGATTTACAGTCCTGGAAGATTTTCTATCAACCCTATTTCTATTTCTTTTCCTTCATGTATGTCTTAATAGATTCATTGATTTTAAAGACTTGAAATAGTGTATTGGACATCGAATTAACATATCGTTTGACAAGAAATTTGTTTAAACTTGTAAAACAATTTATATCGTCATTTGAAATTCATTGAAGTTGTGTTTTCACTTCCTGGAAGATTTTCTATCAACTCTTATTTCTATTTCTTTACCGTCGTTCATGTCTTAATAAATTCATTGATTTTAAAGACTTGAAATAGTGTATTGGACATCGATTAACATATCATGTAACAGGGAAACCCTTGAAATTTGTAAAACAATCAGAATCGTCATTTCAAATTCTTTTAAGTTGAGATTTTCAGTCCTGGAAGATTTTTTATCAACCCTTATTTCTATTTCTTTTCCTTCATGCATGTCTTAATAGATTCATTGATTTTAAAGACTTTAAATACTGTATTGGACATCGAATTAACATATCAATTAACAAGAAATTTGTTAAAACTTGTAAAACAATTTATATCGTCATTTCAAATTAATTGAAGTTGTGTTTTCACTTCCTGGAAGATTTTCTATCAACTCTTATTTCTAGTTCTTTTCCTTCATGGATGTCTTAATAGATTCATTGATTTTAAAGACTTTTAATAGTGTATTGGACATAGAATTAACATATCGTTTGACAAGAATTTTGTTTAAACTTGTAAAACAATTTATATTGTCATTTCAAATTCATTGAAGTTGTGTTTTCACTTCCTGGGAGATTTTCTATCAACTCTTATTTCTATTTCTTTACCTTCGTGCAAGCCTTAACAAATTCATTGATTTTAAAGACTTGAAATAGTGTATTGAACATCGATTAACATATCCTTTAACAGGGGAACCCTTGAAATTTGTAATACAATCAGAATCGTCATTTCAAATTCATTGAAGTTGAGATTTACAGTCCTGGAAGATTTTCTATCAACTCTTATTTCTATTTCTTTTCCTTCATGCATGTCTTAATAGATTCAATGATTTTAGAGACTTTAAATACTGTATTGGACATCGAATTAACATATCGTTTGACAAGAATTTTGTTTAAACTTGTAAAACAATTTATATCGTCATTTCAAATTCATTGAAGTTGTGTTTTAACTTCCTGGAAGATTTTCTATCAATTCTTATTTCTATTTCTTTTCCTTCATGGATGTCTTAATAGATTCATTGATTTTAAAGACTTTAAATAGTGTATTGGACATCGAATTAACATATCGTTTACAAGTATTTTGTTTAAACTTGTAAAACAATTTATATCGTCATTTCAAATTCATTGAAGTTGTGTTTTCACTTCCTGGAAAATTTTCTATCAACTCTTATTTCTATTTCTTTTCCTTCGTGCATGTCTTAATAAATTCATTGATTTTAAAGACTTGAAATAGTATATTGGACATCGATTAACATATCCTCTAACAGGGAAACTCTTGAAATTTGTAAAACAATCAGAATCGTAATTTCAAATTCTTTGAAGTTGAGATTTTCAGTTCTGGAAGATTTTCTATCAACCCTTATTTCTATTTCTTTTCCTTCATGGATGTCTGAAAATATTCATTGATTTTAAAGACTTGAAATAGTATATTGGACATCGAATTAACATATCCTGTAACAGAGAAACCCTTGAAATTTGTAAAACAATCAGAATCGTCATTTCAAATTCTTTGAAGTTGAGATTTTCAGTCCTGAAAGATTTTTTATCAACCCTTATTTCTATTTCTTTTCCTTCATGCATGTCTTAATAGATTCATTGATTTTAAAGACTTTAAATACTGTATTGGACATCGAATTAACATATCAATTAACAAGAAATTTGTTTAAACTTGTAAAACAATTTATATCGTCATTTCAAATTCATTGAAGTTGTGTTTTCACTTCCTGGAAGATTTTCTATCAACTCTTATTTCTAGTTCTTTTCCTTCATGGATGTCTTAATAGATTCATTGATTTTAAAGACTTTTAATAGTGTATTGGACATAGAATTAACATATCGTTTGACAAGAATTTTGTTTAAACTTGTAAAACAATTTATATTGTCATTTCAAATTCATTGAAGTTGTGTTTTCACTTCCTGGGAGATTTTCTATCAACTCTTATTTCTATTTCTTTACCTTCGTGCAAGCCTTAACAAATTCATTGATTTTAAAGACTTGAAATAGTGTATTGAACATCGATTAACATATCCTGTAACAGGGGAACTCTTGAAATTTGTAATACAATCAGAATCGTCATTTCAAATTCATTGAAGTTGAGATTTTCAGTCCTTGAAGATTTTCTATCAATCCTTATTTCTATTTCTTTTCCTTCATGCATGTCTTAATAAATTCATTGATTTTAAAGACTTGAAATAGTGTATTGGACATCGATTAACATATCCTGTAACAGGGAAACCCTTAAAATTTGTAAAACCATCAGAATCGTCATTTCAAATTCATTGAAGTTGAAATTTAAAGTTCCTGAAAGATTTTCTATTAACTCTTATTTCTATTTCTTTTCCTTCATGCATGTCTTAATAGATTCATTGATTTTAAAGACTTGAAATAGTGAATTGGACATCGAATTAACATATCGTTTGACAAGAAATTTGTTTAAACTTGTAAAACAATTTATATCGTCATTTCAAATTCATTGAAGTTGTGTTTTCACTTCCTGGAAGATTTTCTATCAATTCTTATTTCTATTTCTTTTCCTTCATGGATGTCTTAATAGATTCATTGATTTTAAAGACTTTAAATAGTGTATTGGACATCGAATTAACATATCGTTTGACAAGAATTTTGTTTAAACTTGTAAAACAATTTATGTCGTCATTTCAAATTCATTGAAGTTGTGTTTTCACTTCCTGGAAGATTTTCTATCAACTCTTATTTCTATTTCTTTACCTTCGTGCAAGCCTTAATAAATTCATTGATTTTAAAGACTTGAAATAGTATATTGGACATAGATTAACATATCCTCTAACAGGGAAACTCTTGAAATTTGTAAAACAATCAGAATCGTAATTTCAAATTCTTTGAAGTTGAGATTTTCAGTTCTGGAAGATTTTCTATCAACCCTTATTTCTATTTCTTTTCCTTCATGGATGTCTGAAAATATCCATTGATTTTAAAGACTTGAAATTGTGTATTGGACATCCATTAACATATCGTTTGACAAGAAATTTGTTTAAACTTGTAAAACAATTTATATCTTCATTTCAAATTCATTGAAGTTGTGTTTTCACTTCCTGGAAGATTTTCTATCAATTCTTGTTTCTATTTCTTTTCCTTCATGGATGTCTTAATAGATTCATTGATTTTAAAGACTTGAAATAGTGTATTGGACATCGAATTAACATATCGTTTGACAAGAATTTTGTTTAAACTTGTAGAACAATTTATGTCGTCATTTCAAATTCATTGAAGTTGTGTTTTCACTTCCTGGAAGATTTTCTATCAACTCTTATTTCTATTTCTTTACCTTCGTGCAAGCCTTAATAAATTCATTGATTTTAAAGACTTGAAATAGTGTATTGAACATCGATTAACATATCCTGTAACAGGGGAACCCTTGAAATTTGTAATACAATCAGAATCGTCATTTCAAATTCATTGAAAATGAGATTTACAGTCCTGGAAGATTTTCTATCAACTCTTATTTCTATTTCTTTTCCTTCATGCATGTCTTAATAGATTCATTGATTTTAAAGACTTGAAATAGTGTATTGGACATCGAATTAACATATTGTTTGACAAGAAATTTGTTTAAACTTGTAAAACAATTTATATCGTCATTTGAAATTCATTGAAGTTGTGTTTTCACTTCCTGGAAGATTTTCTATCAACTCTTATTTCTATTTCTTTACCGTCGTGCATGTCTTAATAAATTCATTGATTTTAAAGACTTGAAATAGTGTATTGGACATCGAATTAACATATCGTTTGACAAGAAATTTGTTTAAACTTGTAAAACAATTTATATCGTCATTTCAAATTCATTGAAGTTGTGTTTTCACTTCCTGGAAGATTTTCTATCAATTCTTATTTCTATTTCTTTTCCTTCATGGATGTCTAAATAGATTCATTGATTTTAAATACTTTAAATAGTGTATTGGACATCGAATTAGCATATCGTTTACAAGAATTTTGTTTAAACTTGTAAAACAATTTATATCGTCATTTCAAATTCATTGAAGTTGTGTTTTCACTTCCTGGAAGATTTTCTATCAACTCTTATTTCTATTTATTTTCCTTCGTGCATGTCTTTATAAATTCATTGATTTTAAAGACTTGAAATAGTATATTGGACATCGATTAACATATCCTCTAACAGGGAAACTCTTGAAATTTGTAAAACAATCAGAATCGTAATTTCAAATTCTTTGAAGTTGAGATTTTCAGTTCTGGAAGATTTTCTATCAACCCTTATTTCTATTTCTTTTCCTTCATTGATGTCTGAAAATATTCATTGATTTTAAAGACTTGAAATAGTATATTGGACATCGAATTAACATATCCTGTAACAGGGAAACCCTTGAAATTTGTAAAACAATCAGAATCGTAATTTCAAATTCTTTGAAGTTGTGTTTTCACTTCCTGGAAGATTTTCTATCAACTCTTATTTCTAGTTCTTTTCCTTCATGGATGTCTTAATAGATTCATTGATTTTAAAGACTTTAAATAGTGTATTGGACATCGAATTAACATATCGTTTGACAAGAATTTTGTTTAAACTTGTAAAACAATTTATGTCGTCATTTCAAATTCATTGAAGTTGTGTTTTCACTTCCTGGAAGATTTTCTATCAACTCTTATTTCTATTTCTTTACCTTCGTGCAAGCCTTAATAAATTCATTGATTTTAAAGACTTGAAATAGTATATTGGACATAGATTAACATATCCTCTAACAGGGAAACTCTTGAAATTTGTAAAACAATCAGAATCGTAATTTCAAATTCTTTGAAGTTGAGATTTTCAGTTCTGGAAGATTTTCTATCAACCCTTATTTCTATTTCTTTTCCTTCATGGATGTCTGAAAATATCCATTGATTTTAAAGACTTGAAATTGTGTATTGGACATCCATTAACATATCGTTTGACAAGAAATTTGTTTAAACTTGTAAAACAATTTATATCTTCATTTCAAATTCATTGAAGTTGTGTTTTCACTTCCTGGAAGATTTTCTATCAATTCTTGTTTCTATTTCTTTTCCTTCATGGATGTCTTAATAGATTCATTGATTTTAAAGACTTGAAATAGTGTATTGGACATCGAATTAACATATCGTTTGACAAGAATTTTGTTTAAACTTGTAGAACAATTTATGTCGTCATTTCAAATTCATTGAAGTTGTGTTTTCACTTCCTGGAAGATTTTCTATCAACTCTTATTTCTATTTCTTTACCTTCGTGCAAGCCTTAATAAATTCATTGATTTTAAAGACTTGAAATAGTGTATTGAACATCGATTAACATATCCTGTAACAGGGGAACCCTTGAAATTTGTAATACAATCAGAATCGTCATTTCAAATTCATTGAAAATGAGATTTACAGTCCTGGAAGATTTTCTATCAACTCTTATTTCTATTTCTTTTCCTTCATGCATGTCTTAATAGATTCATTGATTTTAAAGACTTGAAATAGTGTATTGGACATCGAATTAACATATTGTTTGACAAGAAATTTGTTTAAACTTGTAAAACAATTTATATCGTCATTTGAAATTCATTGAAGTTGTGTTTTCACTTCCTGGAAGATTTTCTATCAACTCTTATTTCTATTTCTTTACCGTCGTGCATGTCTTAATAAATTCATTGATTTTAAAGACTTGAAATAGTGTATTGGACATCGATTAACATATCATGTAACAGGGAAACCCTTGAAATTTGTAATACAATCAAAATCGTCATTTCAAATTCATTGAAGTTGAGATTTTCAGTCCTGGAAGATTTTCTATCAACTCTTATTTCTATTTCTTTTCCTTCATGCATGTCTTAATAGATTCATTGATTTTAGAGACTTTAAATACTGTATTGGACATCGAATTAACATATCAATTAACAAGAAATTTGTTTAAACTTGTAAAACAATTTATATCGTCATTTCAAATTCATTTAAGTTGTGTTTTCACTTCCTGGAAGATTTTCTATCAACCCTTATTTCTATTTCTTTTCCTTCATGCATGTCTTAATAGATTCATTGATTTTAAAGACTTGAAATAGTGTATTGGACATCGAATTAACATATCGTTTGACAAGAAATTTGTTTAAACTTGTAAAACAATTTATATCGTCATTTCAAATTCATTGAAGTTGTGTTTTCACTTCCTGGAAGATTTTCTATCAATTCTTATTTCTATTTCTTTTCCTTCATGGATGTCTAAATAGATTCATTGATTTTAAATACTTGAAATAGTGTATTGAACATCGATTAACATATCCTGTAACAGGGGAACCCTTGAAATTTGTAATACAATCAGAATCGTCATTTCAAATTCATTGAAGTTGAGATTTTCAGTCCTGGAAGATTTTCTATCAACTCTTATTTCTATTTCTTTTCCTTCATGCATGTCTTAATAGATTCATTGATTTTAGAGACTTTAAATACTGTATTGGACATCGAATTAACATATCAATTAACAAGAAATTTGTTTAAACTTGTAAAACAATTTATATCGTCATTTCAAATTCATTTAAGTTGTGTTTTCACTTCCTGGAAGATTTTCTATCAACCCTTATTTCTATTTCTTTTCCTTCATGCATGTCTTAATAGATTCATTGATTTTAAAGACTTGAAATAGTGTATTGGACATCGAATTAACATATCGTTTGACAAGAAATTTGTTTAAACTTGTAAAACAATTTATATCGTCATTTCAAATTCATTGAAGTTGTGTTTTCACTTCCTGGAAGATTTTCTATCAATTCTTATTTCTATTTCTTTTCCTTCATGGATGTCTAAATAGATTCATTGATTTTAAATACTTTAAATAGTGTATTGGACATCGAATTAGCATATCGTTTACAAGAATTTTGTTTAAACTTGTAAAACAATTTATATCGTCATTTCAAATTCATTGAAGTTGTGTTTTCACTTCCTGGAAGATTTTCTATCAACTCTTATTTCTATTTATTTTCCTTCGTGCATGTCTTTATAAATTCATTGATTTTAAAGACTTGAAATAGTATATTGGACATCGATTAACATATCCTCTAACAGGGAAACTCTTGAAATTTGTAAAACAATCAGAATCGTAATTTCAAATTCTTTGAAGTTGAGATTTTCAGTTCTGGAAGATTTTCTATCAACCCTTATTTCTATTTCTTTTCCTTCATTGATGTCTGAAAATATTCATTGATTTTAAAGACTTGAAATAGTATATTGGACATCGAATTAACATATCCTGTAACAGGGAAACCCTTGAAATTTGTAAAACAATCAGAATCGTAATTTCAAATTCTTTGAAGTTGTGTTTTCACTTCCTGGAAGATTTTCTATCAACTCTTATTTCTAGTTCTTTTCCTTCATGGATGTCTTAATAGATTCATTGATTTTAAAGACTTCAAATAGTGTATTGGACATAGAATTAACATATCGTTTGACAAGAATTTTGTTTAAACTTGTAAAACAATTTATATTGTCATTTCAAATTCATTGAAGTTGTGTTTTCACTTCCTGGGAAATTTTCTATCAACTCTTATTTCTATTTCTTTACCTTCGTGCAAGCCTTAACAAATTCATTGATTTTAAAGACTTGAAATAGTGTATTGAACATCGATTAACATATCCTGTAACAGGGGAACCCTTGAAATTTGTAATACAATCAGAATCGTCATTTCAAATTCATTGAAGTTGAGATTTTCAGTCCTGGAAGATTTTCTTTCAACCCTTATTTCTATTTCTTTTCCTTCATGGATGTCTGAAAATATCCATTGATTTTAAAGACTTGAAATTGTGTATTGGACATCCATTAACATATCGTTTGACAAGAAATTTGTTTAAACTTGTAAAACAATTTATATCTTCATTTCAAATTCATTGAAGTTGTGTTTTCACTTCCTGGAAGATTTTCTATCAATTCTTGTTTCTATTTCTTTTCCTTCATGGATGTCTTAATAGATTCATTGATTTTAAAGACTTGAAATAGTGTATTGGACATCGAATTAACATATCGTTTGACAAGAATTTTGTTTAAACTTGTAGAACAATTTATGTCGTCATTTCAAATTCATTGAAGTTGTGTTTTCACTTCCTGGAAGATTTTCTATCAACTCTTATTTCTATTTCTTTACCTTCGTGCAAGCCTTAATAAATTCATTGATTTTAAAGACTTGAAATAGTGTATTGAACATCGATTAACATATCCTGTAACAGGGGAACCCTTGAAATTTGTAATACAATCAGAATCGTCATTTCAAATTCTTTGAAGTTGAGATTTTCAGTCCTGGAAGATTTTCTATCACCCTTATTTCTATTTCTTTTCCTTCATGGATGTCTGAAAATATTCATTGATTTTAAAGACTTGAAATTGTGTATTGGACATCCATTAACATATCGTTTGACAAGAAATTTGTTTAAACTTGTAAAACAATTTATATCTTCATTTCAAATTCATTGAAGTTGTGTTTTCACTTCCTGGAAGATTTTCTATCAATTCTTATTTCTATTTCTTTTCCTTCATGGATGTCTTAATAGATTCATTGATTTTAAAGACTTGAAATAGTGTATTGGACATCGAATTAACATATCGTTTGACAAGAATTTTGTTTAAACTTGTAAAACAATTTATATCGTCATTTCAAATTCATTGAAGTTGTGTTTTCACTTCCTGGAAGATTTTCTATCAACTCTTATTTCTATTTATTTTCCTTCGTGCATGTCTTTATAAATTCATTGATTTTAAAGACTTGAAATAGTATATTGGACTTCGATTAACATATCCTCTAACAGGGAAACTCTTGAAATTTGTAAAACAATCAGAATCGTAATTTCAAATTCTTTGAAGTTGAGATTTTCAGTTCTGGAAGATTTTCTATCAACCCTTATTTCTATTTCTTTTCCTTCATTGATGTCTGAAAATATTCATTGATTTTAAAGACTTGAAATAGTATATTGGACATCGAATTAACATATCCTGTAACAGGGAAACCCTTGAAATTTGTAAAACAATCAGAATCGTAATTTCAAATTCTTTGAAGTTGTGTTTTCACTTCCTGGAAGATTTTCTATCAACTCTTATTTCTAGTTCTTTTCCTTCATGGATGTCTTAATAGATTCATTGATTTTAAAGACTTCAAATAGTGTATTGGACATAGAATTAACATATCGTTTGACAAGAATTTTGTTTAAACTTGTAAAACAATTTATATTGTCATTTCAAATTCATTGAAGTTGTGTTTTCACTTCCTGGGAAATTTTCTATCAACTCTTATTTCTATTTCTTTACCTTCGTGCAAGCCTTAACAAATTCATTGATTTTAAAGACTTGAAATAGTGTATTGAACATCGATTAACATATCCTGTAACAGGGGAACCCTTGAAATTTGTAATACAATCAGAATCGTCATTTCAAATTCATTGAAGTTGAGATTTTCAGTCCTGGAAGATTTTCTTTCAACCCTTATTTCTATTTCTTTTCCTTCATGGATGTCTGAAAATATCCATTGATTTTAAAGACTTGAAATTGTGTATTGGACATCCATTAACATATCGTTTGACAAGAAATTTGTTTAAACTTGTAAAACAATTTATATCTTCATTTCAAATTCATTGAAGTTGTGTTTTCACTTCCTGGAAGATTTTCTATCAATTCTTGTTTCTATTTCTTTTCCTTCATGGATGTCTTAATAGATTCATTGATTTTAAAGACTTGAAATAGTGTATTGGACATCGAATTAACATATCGTTTGACAAGAATTTTGTTTAAACTTGTAGAACAATTTATGTCGTCATTTCAAATTCATTGAAGTTGTGTTTTCACTTCCTGGAAGATTTTCTATCAACTCTTATTTCTATTTCTTTACCTTCGTGCAAGCCTTAATAAATTCATTGATTTTAAAGACTTGAAATAGTGTATTGAACATCGATTAACATATCCTGTAACAGGGGAACCCTTGAAATTTGTAATACAATCAGAATCGTCATTTCAAATTCATTGAAAATGAGATTTACAGTCCTGGAAGATTTTCTATCAACTCTTATTTCTATTTCTTTTCCTTCATGCATGTCTTAATAGATTCATTGATTTTAAAGACTTGAAATAGTGTATTGGACATCGAATTAACATATCGTTTGACAAGAAATTTGTTTAAACTTGTAAAACAATTTATATCGTCATTTCAAATTCATTGAAGTTGTGTTTTCACTTCCTGGAAGATTTTCTATCAATTCTTATTTCTATTTCTTATCCTTCATGGATGTCTTAATAGATTCATTGATTTTAAAGACTTGAAATAGTGTATTGGACATCGAATTAACATATCGTTTGACAAGAATTTTGTTTAAACTTATAAAACAATTTATATCGTCATTTCAAATTCATTGAAGTTGTGTTTTCACTTCCTGGAAGATTTTCTATCAACTCTTATTTCTATTTCTTTTCCTTCTTGCATGTCTTTATAAATTCATTGATTTGAAAGACTTGAAATAGTGTATTGAACATCGATTAACATATCCTGTAACAGGGGAACCCTTGAAATTTGTAATACAATCAGAATCGTCATTTCAAATTCATTGAAGTTGAGATTTACAGTCCTGGAAGATTTTCTATCAACTCTTATTTCTATTTCTTTTCCTTCATGCATGTCTTAATAGATTCATTGATTTTAAAGACTTGAAATAGTGTATTGGACATCGAATTAACATATCGTTTGACAAGAAATTTGTTTAAACTTGTAAAACAATTTATATCGTCATTTGAAATTCATTGAAGTTGTGTTTTCACTTCCTGGAAGATTTTCTATCAACTCTTATTTCTATTTCTTTACCGTCGTGCATGTCTTAATAAATTCATTGATTTTAAAGATTTGAAATAGTGTATTGGACATCGATTAACATATCATGTAACAGGGATACCCTTGAAATTTGTAAAACAATCAGAATCGTCATTTCAAATTCTTTGAAGTTGAGATTTTCAGTCCTGGAAGATTTTCTATCAACCCTTATTTCTATTTCTTTTCCTTCATGGATGTCTTAATAGATTCATTGATTTTAAAGACTTTAAATAGTGTATTGGACATCGAATTAACATATCGTTTACAAGAATTTTGTTTAAACTTGTAAAACAATTTATATCGTCATTTCAAATTCATTGAAGTTGTGTTTTCACTTCCTGGAAGATTTTCTATCAACTCTTATTTCTATTTCTTTTCCTTCGTGCATGTCTTTATAAATTCATTGATTTTAAAGACTTGAAATAGTGTATTGGACATCGATTAACATATCCTCTAACAGGGAAACTCTTGAAATTTGTAAATCAATCAGAAGCGTAATTTCAATTTCTTTGAAGTTGAGATTTTCAGTTCTGGAAGATTTTCTATTAACCCTTATTTCTATTTCTTTTCCTTCATGGATGTCTGAAAATATTCATTGATTTTAAAGACTTTAAATAGTATATTGGACATCGAATTAACATATCCTGTAACAGAGAAACCCTTGAAATTTGTAAAACAATCAGAATCGTCATTTCAAATTCTTTGAAGTTGAGATTTTCAGTCCTGGAAGATTTTTTATCAACCCTTATTTCTATTTCTTTTCCTTCGTGCATGTTTTAATAGATTCATTGATTTTAAAAACTTTAAATACTGTATTGGACATCGAATTAACATATCAATTAACAAGAAATTTGTTTAAACTTGTAAAACAATTTATATCGTCATTTCAAATTCATTGAAGTTGTGTTTTCACTTCCTGGAAGATTTTCTATCAACTCTTATTTCTAGTTCTTTTCCTTCATGGATGTCTTAATAGATTCATTTATTTTAAAGACTTTAAATAGTGTATTGGACATCGAATTAACATATCGTTTGACAAGAATTTTGTTTAAACTTGTAAAACAATTTATATCGTCATTTCAAATTCATTGAAGTTGTGTTTTCACTTCCTGGGAGATTTTCTATCAACTCTTATTTCTATTTCTTTTCCTTCTTGCATGTCTTTATAAATTCATTGATTTGAAAGACTTGAAATAGTGTATTGAACATCGATTAACATATCCTGTAACAGGGGAACCCTTGAAATTTGTAATACAATCAGAATCGTCATTTCAAATTCATTGAAGTTGAGATTTACAGTCCTGGAAGATTTTCTATCAACTCTTATTTCTATTTCTTTTCCTTCATGCATGTCTTAATAGATTCATTGATTTTAAAGACTTGAAATAGTGTATTGGACATCGAATTAACATATCGTTTGACAAGAAATTTGTTTAAACTTGTAAAACAATTTATATCGTCATTTGAAATTCATTGAAGTTGTGTTTTCACTTCCTGGAAGATTTTCTATCAACTCTTATTTCTATTTCTTTACCGTCGTGCATGTCTTAATAAATTCATTGATTTTAAAGACTTGAAATAGTGTATTGGACATCGATTAACATATCATGTAACAGGGATACCCTTGAAATTTGTAAAACAATCAGAATCGTCATTTCAAATTCTTTGAAGTTGAGATTTTCAGTCCTGGAAGATTTTCTATCAACCCTTATTTCTATTTCTTTTCCTTCATGGATGTCTGAAAATATTCATTGATTTTAAAGACTTGAAATTGTGTATTGGACATCGAATTAACATATCGTTTGACAAGAAATTTGTTTAAACTTGTAAAACAATTTATATCGTCATTTCAAATTCATTGAAGTTGTGTTTTCACTTCCTGGAAGATTTTCTATCAATTCTTATTTCTATTTCTTTTCCTTCATGGATGTCTTAATAGATTCATTGATTTTAAAGACTTTAAATAGTGTATTGGACATCGAATTAACATATCGTTTACAAGAATTTTGTTTAAACTTGTAAAACAATTTATATCGTCATTTCAAATTCATTGAAGTTGTGTTTTCACTTCCTGGAAGATTTTCTATCAACTCTTATTTCTATTTCTTTTCCTTCGTGCATGTCTTTATAAATTCATTGATTTTAAAGACTTGAAATAGTATATTGGACATCGATTAACATATCCTCTAACAGGGAAACTCTTGAAATTTGTAAAACAATCAGAATCATAATTTCAAATTCTTTGAAGTTGAGATTTTCAGTTCTGGAAGATTTTCTATCAACCCTTATTTCTATTTCTTTTCCTTCATGGATGCCTGAAAATATTCATTGATTTTAAAGACTTTGAATAGTATATTGGACATCGAATTAACATATCCTGTAACAGGGAAACCCTTGAAATTTGTAAAACAATCAGAATCGTAATTTCAAATTCTTTGAAGTTGTGTTTTCACTTCCTGGAAGATTTTCTATCAACTCTTATTTCTAGTTCTTTTCCTTCATGGATGTCTTAATAGATTCATTGATTTTAAAGACTTTAAATAGTGTATTGGACATCGATTAACATATCCTGTAACAGGGGAACCCTTGAAATTTGTAATACAATCAGAATCGTCATTTCAAATTCATTGAAGTTGAGATTTTCAGTCCTGGAAGATTTTCTATCAACTCTTATTTCTATTTCTTTTCTTTTATGCATGTCTTAATAGATTCATTGATTTTAGAGACTTTAAATACTGTATTGGACATCGAATTAACATATCAATTAACAAGAAATTTGTTTAAACTTGTAAAACAATTTTTATCATCATTTCAAATTCATTGAAGTTGTGTTTTCACTTCCTGGAAGATTTTCTATCAACTCTTATTTCTATTTCTTTACCGTCGTGCATGTCTTAATAAATTCATTGATTTTAAAGACTTGAAATAGTGTATTGGACATCGATTAACATATCCTGTAACAGGGAAACCCTTTAAATTTGTAAAACAATCAGAATCGTCATTTCAAATTCATTGAAGTTGAGATTTACAGTCCTGGAAGATTTTCTATCAACCCTTATTTCTATTTCTTTTCCTTCATGCATGTCTTAATAAATTAATTGATTTTAAAGACTTGAAATAGTGTATTGGACATCGATTAACATATCCTGTAACAGGGAAACCCTTAAAATTTGTAAAACCATCAGAATCGTCATTTCAAATTCATTGAAGTTGAAATTTTCAGTTCCTGGAAGATTTTCTATCAACTCTTATTTCTATTTCTTTTCCTTCATGCATGTCTTAATAGATTCATTGATTTTAAAGACTTGAAATAGTGTATTGGACATCGAATTAACATATCGTTTGACAAGAAATTTGTTTAAACTTGTAAAACAATTTATATCGTCATTTCAAATTCATTGAAGTTGTGTTTTCACTTCCTGGAAGATTTTCTATCAATTCTTATTTCTATTTCTTATCCTTCATGGATGTCTTAATAGATTCATTGATTTTAAAGACTTGAAATAGTGTATTGGACATCGAATTAACATATCGTTTGACAAGAATTTTGTTCAAACTTATAAAACAATTTATATCGTCATTTCAAATTCATTGAAGTTGTGTTTTCACTTCCTGGAAGATTTTCTATCAACTCTTATTTCTATTTCTTTTCCTTCTTGCATGTCTTTATAAATTCATTGATTTGAAAGACTTGAAAGAGTGTATTGAACATCGATTAACATATCCTGTAACAGGGGAACCCTTGAAATTTGTAATACAATCAGAATCGTCATTTCAAATTCATTGAAGTTGAGATTTACAGTCCTGGAAGATTTTCTATCAACTCTTATTTCTATTTTTTTTCCTTCGTGCATGTCTTAATAGATTAATTGATTTTAAAGACTTGAAATAGTGTATTGGACATCGAATTAACATATCGTTTGACAAGAAATTTGTTGAAACTTGTAAAACAATTTATATCGTCATTTGAAATTCATTGAAGTTGTGTTTTCACTTCCTGGAAGATTTTCTATCAACTCTTATTTCTATTTCTTTACCGTCGTGCATGTCTTAATAAATTCATTGATTTTAAAGACTTGAAATAGTGTATTGGACATCGATTAACATATCATGTAACAGGGATACCCTTGAAATTTGTAAAACAATCAGAATCGTCATTTCAAATTCTTTGAAGTTGATATTTTCAGTCCTGGAAGATTTTCTATCAACCCTTATTTCTATTTCTTTTCCTTCATGGATGTCTGAAAATATTCATTGATTTTAAAGACTTGAAATTGTGTATTGGACATCGAATTAACATATCGTTTGACAAGAAATTTGTTTAAACTTGTAAAACAATTTATATCGTCATTTCAAATTCATTGAAGTTGTGTTTTCACTTCCTGGAAGATTTTCTATCAATTCTTATTTCTATTTCTTTTCCTTCATGGATGTCTTAATAGATTCATTGATTTTAAAGACTTTAAATAGTGTATTGGACATCGAATTAACATATCGTTTGACAAGAATTTTGTTTAAACTTGTAAAACAATTTATGTCGTCATTTCAAATTCATTGAAGTTGTGTTTTCACTTCCTGGAAGATTTTTTATCAACTCTTATTTCTATTTCTTTACCTTCGTGCAAGCCTTAATAAATTCATTGATTTTAAAAACTTGAAATAGTGTATTGAACATCGATTAACATATCCTGTAACAGGGGTACCCTTGAAATTTGTAATACAATCAGAATCGTCATTTCAAATTCATTGAAGTTGAGATTTACAGTCCTGGAAGATTTTCTATCAACTCTTATTTCTATTTCTTTTCATTCATGCATGTCTTAATAGATTCATTGATTTTAAAGACTTTAAATAGTGTATTGGACATCGAATTAACATATCGTTTGACAAGAAATTTGTTTAAACTTGTAAAACAATTTATATCGTCATTTGAAATTAATTGAAGTTGTGTTTTCACTTCCTGGAAGATTTTCTATCAACTCTTATTTCTATTTCTTTACCGTCGTGCATATCTTAATAAATTCATTGATTTTAAAGACTTGAAATAGTGTATTGGACATCGATTAACATATCATGTAACAGGGAAACCCTTGAAATTTGTAAAACAATCAGAATCGTCATTTCAAATTCTTTGAAGTTGAGATTTTCAGTCCTGGAAGATTTTCTATCAACTCTTATTTCTATTTCTTTTCCTTCATGCATGTCTTAATAGATTCATTGATTTTAGAGACTTTAAATACTGTATTGGACATCGAATTAACATATGAATTAACAAGAAATGTGTTTAAACTTGTAAAACAATTTATATCGTCATTTCAAATTCATTGAAGTTGTGTTTTCACTTCCTGGAAGATTTTCTATCAACCCTTATTTCTATTTCTTTTCCTTCATGCATGTCTTAATAGATTCATTGATTTTAAAGACTTGAAATAGTGTATTGGACATCGAATTAACATATCGTTTGACAAGAAATTTGTTTAAACTTGTAAAACAATTTATATCGTCATTTCAAATTCATTGAAGTTGTGTTTTCACTTCCTGGAAGATTTTCTATCAATTCTTATTTCTATTTCTTTTCCTTCATGGATGTCTTAATAGATTCATTGATTTTAAAGACTTTAAATAGTGTATTGGACATCGAATTAACATATCGTTTACAAGAATTTTGTTTAAACTTGTAAAACAATTTATATCGTCATTTCAAATTCATTGAAGTTGTGTTTTCACTTCCTGGAAGATTTTCTATCAACTCTTATTTCTATTTCTTTTCCTTCGTGCATGTCTTTATAAATTCATTGATTTTAAAGACTTGAAATAGTATATTGGACATCGATTAACATATCCTCTAACAGGGAAACTCTTGAAATTTGTAAAACAATCAGAATCGTAATTTCAAATTCTTTGAAGTTGAGATTTTCAGTTCTGGAAGATTTTCTATCAACCCTTATTTCTATTTCTTTTCCTTCATTGATGTCTGAAAATATTCATTGATTTTAAAGACTTGAAATAGTATATTGGACATCGAATTAACATATCCTGTAACAGGGAAACCCTTGAAATTTGTAAAACAATCAGAATCGTAATTTCAAATTCTTTGAAGTTGTGTTTTCACTTCCTGGAAGATTTTCTATCAACTCTTATTTCTAGTTCTTTTCCTTCATGGATGTCTTAATAGATTCATTGATTTTAAAGACTTTAAATAGTGTATTGGACATAGAATTAACATATCGTTTGACAAGAATTTTGTTTAAACTTGTAAAACAATTTATATTGTCATTTCAAATTCATTGAAGTTGTGTTTTCACTTCCTGGGAAATTTTCTATCAACTCTTATTTCTATTTCTTTACCTTCGTGCATGTCTTAATAGATTCATTGATTTTAAAGACTTGAAATAGTGTATTGGACATCGAATTAACATATCGTTTGACAAGAAATTTGTTTAAACTTGTAAAACAATTTATATCGTCATTTCAAATTCATTGAAGTTGTGTTTTCACTTCCTGGAAGATTTTCTATCAATTCTTATTTCTATTTCTTTTCCTTCATGGATGTCTTAATAGATTCATTGATTTTAAAGACTTTAAATAGTGTATTGGACATCGAATTAACATATCGTTTACAAGAATTTTGTTTAAACTTGTAAAACAATTTATATCGTCATTTCAAATTCATTGAAGTTGTGTTTTCACTTCCTGGAAGATTTTCTATCAACTCTTATTTCTATTTCTTTTCCTTCGTGCATGTCTTTATAAATTCATTGATTTTAAAGACTTGAAATAGTATATTGGACCTCGATTAACATATCCTCTAACAGGGAAACTCTTGAAATTTGTAAAACAATCAGAATCGTCATTTCAAATTCTTTGAAGTTGAGATTTTCAGTTCTGGAAGATTTTCTATCAACCCTTATTTCTATTTCTTTTCCTTCATTGATGTCTGAAAATATTCATTGATTTTAAAGACTTGAAATAGTATATTGGACATCGAATTAACATATCCTGTAACAGGGAAACCCTTGAAATTTGTAAAACAATCAGAATCGTAATTTCAAATTCTTTGAAGTTGTGTTTTCACTTCCTGGAAGATTTTCTATCAACTCTTATTTCTAGTTCTTTTCCTTCATGGATGTCTTAATAGATTCATTGATTTTAAAGACTTTAAATAGTGTATTGGACATAGAATTAACATATCGTTTGACAAGAATTTTGTTTAAACTTGTAAAACAATTTATATTGTCATTTCAAATTCATTGAAGTTGTGTTTTCACTTCCTGGGAAATTTTCTATCAACTCTTATTTCTATTTCTTTACCTTCGTGCAAGCCTTAACAAATTCATTGATTTTAAAGACTTGAAATAGTGTATTGAACATCGATTAACATATCCTGTAACAGGGGAACCCTTGAAATTTGTAATACAATCAGAATCGTCATTTCAAATTCATTGAAGTTGAGATTTTCAGTCCTGGAAGATTTTCTATCAACTCTTATTTCTATTTCTTTTCCTTCATGCATGTCTTAATAGATTCATTGATTTTAAAGACTTGAAATAGTGTATTGGACATCGATTAACATATCCTGTAACAGGGAAACCCTTTAAATTTGTAAAACAATCAGAATCGTCATTTAAAATTCATTGAAGTTGAGATTTACAGTCCTGGAAGATTTTCTATCAACTCTTATTTCTAGTTCTTTTCCTTCATGGATGTCTTAATAGATTCATTGATTTTAAAGACTTTAAATACTGTATTAGACATCGAATTAACATATGAATTAACAAGAAATTTGTTTAAACTTGTAAAACAATTTTTATCGTTATTTCAAATTCATTGAAGTTGTGTTTTCACTTCCTGGAAGATTTTCTATCAACTCTTATTTCTATTTCTTTACCGTCGTGCATGTCTTAATAAATTCATTGATTTTAAAGACTTGAAATAGTGTATTGGACATCGATTAACATATCCTGTAACAGGGAAACCCTTTAAATTTGTAAAACAATCAGAATCGTCATTTAAAATTCATTGAAGTTGAGATTTACAGTCCTGGAAGATTTTCTATCAACCCTTATTTCTATTTCTTTTCCTTCATGCATGTCTTAATAAATTAATTGATTTTAAAGACTTGAAATAGTGTATTGGACATCGATTAACATATCCTTTAACAGGGAAACCCTTAAAATTTGTAAAACCATCAGAATCGTCATTTCAAATTCATTGAAGTTGAAATTTTCAGTTCCTGGAAGATTTTCTATCAACTCTTATTTCTATTTCTTTTCCTTCATGCATGTCTTAATAGATTCATTGATTTTAAAGACTTGAAATAGTGTATTGGACATCGAATTAACATATCGTTTGACAAGAAATTTGTTTAAACTTGTAAAACAATTTATATCGTCATTTCAAATTCATTGAAGTTGTGTTTTCACTTCCTGGAAGATTTTCTATCAATTCTTATTTCTATTTCTTATCCTTCATGGATGTCTTAATAGATTCATTGATTTTAAAGACTTTAAATAGTGTATTGGACATCGAATTAACATATCGTTTGACAAGAATTTTGTTTAAACTTGTAAAACAATTTATGTCGTCATTTCAAATTCATTGAAGTTGTGTTTTCACTTCCTGGAAGATTTTTTATCAACTCTTATTTCTATTTCTTTACCTTCGTGCAAGCCTTAATAAATTCATTGATTTTAAAGACTTGAAATAGTGTATTGGACATCGATTAACATATCCTGTAACAGGGAAACCCTTTAAATTTGTAAAACAATCAGAAACGTCATTTAAAATTCATTGAAGTTGAGATTTACAGTCCTGGAAGATTTTCTATCAACCCTTATTTCTATTTCTTTTCCTTCATGCATGTCTTAATAAATTAATTGATTTTAAAGACTTGAAATAGTGTATTGGACATCGATTAACATATCCTTTAACAGGGAAACCCTTAAAATTTGTAAAACCATCAGAATCGTCATTTCAAATTCATTGAAGTTGAAATTTTCAGTTCCTGGAAGATTTTCTATCAACTCTTATTTCTATTTCTTTTCCTTCATGCATGTCTTAATAGATTCATTGATTTTAAAGACTTGAAATAGTGTATTGGACATCAAATTAACATATCGTTTGACAAGAAATTTGTTTAAACTTGTAAAACAATTTATATCGTCATTTCAAATTCATTGAAGTTGTGTTTTCACTTCCTGGAAGATTTTCTATCAATTCTTATTTCTATTTCTTATCCTTCATGGATGTCTTAATAGATTCATTGATTTTAAAGACTTGAAATAGTGTATTGGACATCGAATTAACATATCGTTTGACAAGAAATTTGTTTAAACTTGTAAAACAATTTATATCGTCATTTCAAATTCATTGAAGTTGTGTTTTCACTTCCTGGAAGATTTTCTATCAATTCTTATTTCTATTTCTTTTCCTTCATGGATGTCTTAATAGATTCATTGATTTTAAAGACTTTAAATAGTGTATTGGACATCGATTAACATATCCTGTAACAGGGGAACCCTTGAAATTTGTAATACAATCAGAATCGTCATTTCAAATTCATTGAAGTTGAGATTTACAGTCCTGGAAGATTTTCTATCAACTCTTATTTCTATTTCTTTTCCTTCATGCGTGTCTTAATAGATTCATTGATTTTAAAGACTTGAAATAGTGTATTGGACATCGAATTAACATATCGTTTGACAAGAAATTTGTTTAAACTTGTAAAACAATTTATATCGTCATTTGAAATTCATTGAAGTTGTGTTTTCACTTCCTGGAAGATTTTCTATCAACTCTTATTTCTATTTCTTTACCGTCGTTCATGTCTTAATAAATTCATTGATTTTAAAGACTTGAAATAGTGTATTAGACATCGATTAACATATCATGTAACAGGGAAACCCTTGAAATTTGTAAAACAATCAGAATCGTCATTTCAAATTCTTTGAAGTTGAGATTTTCAGTCCTGGAAGATTTTTTATCAACCCTTATTTCCATTTCTTTTCCTTCATGCATGTCTTAATAGATTCATTGATTTTAAAGACTTTAAATACTGTATTGGACATCGAATTAACATATCAATTAACAAGAAATTTGTTTAAACTTGTAAAACAATTTATATCGTCATTTCAAATTCATTGAAGTTGTGTTTTCACTTCCTGGAAGATTTTCTATCAACTCTTATTTCTATTTCTTTACCTTCGTGCAAGCCTTAATAAAATCATTCATTTTAAAGACTTGAAATAGTGTATTAAACATCGATTAACATATCCTGTAACAGGGGAACCCTTGAAATTTGTAATACAATCAGAATCGTCATTTCAAATTCATTGAAGTTGAGATTTTCAGTCCTGGAAGATTTTCTATCAACTCTTATTTCTATTTCTTTTCCTTCATGCATGTCTTAATAGATTCATTGATTTTAGAGACTTTAAATACTGTATTGGACATCGAATTAACATATCAATTAACAAGAAATTTGTTTAAACTTGTAAAACAATTTTTATCGTCATTTCAAATTCATTGAAGTTGAGATTTACAGTCCTGGAAGATTTTCTATCAACTCTTATTTCTATTTCTTTACCGTCATGCATGTCTTAATAAATTCATTGATTTTAAAGACTTGAAATAGTGTATTGGACATCGATTAACATATCCTGTAACAGGGAAACCCTTTAAATTTGTAAAACAATCAGAATCGTCATTTAAAATTCATTGAAGTTGAGATTTACAGTCCTGGAAGATTTTCTATCAACCCTTATTTCTATTTCTTTTCCTTCATGCATGTCTTAATAAATTCATTGATTTTAAAGACTTGAAATAGTGTATTGGACATCGAATTAACATATCGTTCGACAAGAAATTTGTTTAAACTTGTAAAACAATTTATATCGTCATTTCAAATTCATTGAAGTTGTGTTTTCACTTCCTGGAAGATTTTCTATCAATTCTTATTTCTATTTCTTATCCTTCATGGATGTCTTAATAGATTCATTGATTTTAAAGACTTGAAATAGTGTATTGGACATCGAATTAACATATCGTTTGACAAGAATTTTGTTTAAACTTATAAAACAATTTATATCGTCATTTCAAATTCATTGAAGTTGTGTTTTCACTTCCTGGAAGATTTTCTATCAACTCTTATTTCTATTTCTTTACCTTCGTGCAAGCCTTAATAAATTCATTGATTTTAAAAACTTGAAATAGTGTATTGAACATCGATTAACATATCCTGTAACAGGGGTACCCTTGAAATTTGTAATACAATCAGAATCGTCATTTCAAATTCATTGAAGTTGAGATTTACAGTCCTGGAAGATTTTCTATCAACTCTTATTTCTATTTCTTTTCCTTCATGCATGTCTTAATAGATTCATTGATTTTAAAGACTTTAAATAGTGTATTGGACATCGAATTAACATATCGTTTGACAAGAAATTTGTTTAAACTTGTAAAACAATTTATATCGTCATTTGAAATTAATTGAAGTTGGGTTTTCACTTCCTGGAAGATTTTCTATCAACTCTTATTTCTATTTCTTTACCGTCGTGCATATCTTAATAAATTCATTGATTTTAAAGACTTGAAATAGTGTATTGGACATCGATTAACATATCATGTAACAGGGAAACCCTTGAAATTTGTAAAACAATCAGAATCGTCATTTCAAATTCTTTGAAGTTGAGATTTTCAGTCCTGGAAGATTTTCTATCAACTCTTATTTCTATTTCTTTTCCTTCATGCATGTCTTAATAGATTCATTGATTTTAGAGACTTTAAATACTGTATTGGACATCGAATTAACATATCAATTAACAAGAAATGTGTTTAAACTTGTAAAACAATTTATATCGTCATTTCAAATTCATTGAAGTTGTGTTTTCACTTCCTGGAAGATTTTCTATCAACCCTTATTTCTATTTCTTTTCCTTCATGCATGTCTTAATAGATTCATTGATTTTAAAGACTTGAAATAGTGTATTGGACATCGAATTAACATATCGTTTGACAAGAAATTTGTTTAAACTTGTAAAACAATTTATATCGTCATTTCAAATTCATTGAAGTTGTGTTTTCACTTCCTGGAAGATTTTCTATCAATTCTTATTTCTATTTCTTTTCCTTCATGGATGTCTTAATAGATTCATTGATTTTAAAGACTTTAAATAGTGTATTGGACATCGAATTAACATATCGTTTACAAGAATTTTGTTTAAACTTGTAAAACAATTAATATCGTCATTTCAAATTCATTGAAGTTGTGTTTTCACTTCCTGGAAGATTTTCTATCAACTCTTATTTCTATTTCTTTTCCTTCGTGCATGTCTTTATAAATTCATTGATTTTAAAGACTTGAAATAGTATATTGGACATCGATTAACATATCCTCTAACAGGGAAACTCTTGAAATTTGTAAAACAATCAGAATCGTAATTTCAAATTCTTTGAAGTTGAGATTTTCAGTTCTGGAAGATTTTCTATCAACCCTTATTTCTATTTCTTTTCCTTCATTGATGTCTGAAAATATTCATTGATTTGAAAGACTTGAAATAGTATATTGGACATCGAATTAACATATCCTGTAACAGGGAAACCCTTGAAATTTGTAAAACAATCAGAATCGTAATTTCAAATTCTTTGAAGTTGTGTTTTCACTTCCTGGAAGATTTTCTATCAACTCTTATTTCTAGTTCTTTTCCTTCATGGATGTCTTAATAGATTCATTGATTTTAAAGACTTTAAATAGTGTATTGGACATAGAATTAACATATCGTTTGACAAGAATTTTGTTTAAACTTGTAAAAACATTTATATTGTCATTTCAAATTCATTGAAGTTGTGTTTTCACTTCCTGGGAAATTTTCTATCAACTCTTATTTCTATTTCTTTACCTTCGTGCAAGCCTTAACAAATTCATTGATTTTAAAGACTTGAAATAGTATATTGGACATCGATTAACATATCTTGTATTAGGGAAACTCTTGAAATTTGTAAAACAATCAGAATCGTAATTTCAAATTCTTTGAAGTTGAGATTTTCAGTTCTGGAAGATTTTCTATTAACCCTTATTTCTATTTCTTTTCCTTCATGGATGTCTGAAAATATTCATTGATTTTAAAGACTTTAAATAGTATTTTGGACATCGAATTAACATATCCTGTAACAGGGAAACCCTTGAAATTTGTAAAACAATCAGAATCGTCATTTCAAATTCTTTGAAGTTGAGATTTTCAGTCCTGGAAGATTTTTTATCAACCCTTATTTCTATTTCTTTTCCTTCATGGATGTCTTAATAGATTCATTGATTTTAAAGACTTTAAATAGTGTATTGGACATCGAATTAACATATCGTTTACAAGAATTTTGTTTAAACTTGTAAAACAATTTATATCGTCATTTCAAATTCATTGAAGTTGTGTTTTCACTTCCTGGAAGATTTTCTATCAACTCTTATTTCTATTTCTTTTCCTTCGTGCATGTCTTTATAAATTCATTGATTTTAAAGACTTGAAATAGTATATTGGACATCGAATTAACATATCCTGTAACAGGGAAACCCTTGAAATTTGTAAAACAATCAGAATCGTAATTTCAAATTCTTTGAAGTTGTGTTTTCACTTCCTGGAAGATTTTCTATCAACTCTTATTTCTAGTTCTTTTCCTTCATGGATGTCTTAATAGATTCATTGATTTTAAAGACTTTAAATAGTGTATTGGACATAGAATTAACATATCGTTTGACAAGAATTTTGTTTAAACTTGTAAAACAATTTATATTGTCATTTCAAATTCATTGAATTTGTGTTTTCACTTCCTGGGAAATTTTCTATCAACTCTTATTTCTATTTCTTTTCCTTCGTGCATGTCTTTATAAATTCATTGATTTTAAAGACTTGAAATAGTGTATTGGACATCGATTAACATATCCTCTAACAGGGAAACTCTTGAAATTTGTAAATCAATCAGAAGCGTAATTTCAATTTCTTTGAAGTTGAGATTTTCAGTTCTGGAAGATTTTCTATTAACCCTTATTTCTATTTCTTTTCCTTCATGGATGTCTGAAAATATTCATTGATTTTAAAGACTTTAAATAGTATATTGGACATCGAATTAACATATCCTGTAACAGGGAAACCCTTTAAATTTGTAAAACAATCAGAATCGTCATTTCAAATTCTTTGAAGTAGAGATTTTCAGTCCTGGAATATTTTTTATCAACCCTTATTTCTATTTCTTTTCCTTCGTGCATGTCTTAATAGATTCATTGATTTTAAAGACTTTAAATACTGTATTGGACATCGAATTAACATATCAATTAACAAGAAATTTGTTTAAACTTGTAAAACAATTTATATCGTCATTTCAAATTCATTGAAGTTGTGTTTTCACTTCCTGGAAGATTTTCTATCAATTCTTATTTCTATTTCTTATCCTTCATGGATGTCTTAATAGATTCATTTATTTTAAAGACTTTAAATAGTGTATTGGACATCGAATTAACATATCGTTTGACAAGAATTTTGTTTAAACTTATAAAACAATTTATATCGTCATTTCAAATTCATTGAAGTTGTGTTTTCACTTCCTGGAAGATTTTCTATCAACTCTTATTTCTATTTCTTTTCCTTCTTGCATGTCTTTATAAATTCATTGATTTGAAAGACTTGAAATAGTGTATTGAACATCGATTAACATATCCTGTAACAGGGGAACCCTTTAAATTTGTAATACAATCAGAATCGTCATTTCAAATTCATTGAAGTTGAGATTTACAGTCCTGGAAGATTTTCTATCAACTCTTATTTCTATTTCTTTTCTTTCATGGATGTCTTAATAGATTCATTGATTTTAAAGACTTTAAATAGTGTATTGGACATCGAATTAACATATCGTTTGACAAGAATTTTGTTTAAACTTGTAAAACAATTTATGTCGTCATTTCAAATTCATTGAAGTTGTGTTTTCACTTCCTGGAAGATTTTTTATCAACTCTTATTTCTATTTCTTTACCTTCGTGCAAGCCTTAATAAATTCATTGATTTTAAAAACTTGAAATAGTGTATTGAACATCGATTAACATATCCTGTAACAGGGGTACCCTTGAAATTTGTAATACAATCAGAATCGTCATTTCAAATTCATTGAAGTTGAGATTTACAGTCCTGGAAGATTTTCTATCAACTCTTATTTCTATTTCTTTTCCTTCATGCATGTCTTAATAGATTCATTGATTTTAAAGACTTTAAATAGTGTATTGGACATCGAATTAACATATCGTTTGACAAGAAATTTGTTTAAACTTGTAAAACAATTTATATCGTCATTTGAAATTAATTGAAGTTGGGTTTTCACTTCCTGGAAGATTTTCTATCAACTCTTATTTCTATTTCTTTACCGTCGTGCATATCTTAATAAATTCATTGATTTTAAAGACTTGAAATAGTGTATTGGACATCGATTAACATATCATGTAACAGGGAAACCCTTGAAATTTGTAAAACAATCAGAATCGTCATTTCAAATTCTTTGAAGTTGAGATTTTCAGTCCTGGAAGATTTTCTATCAACTCTTATTTCTATTTCTTTTCCTTCATGCATGTCTTAATAGATTCATTGATTTTAGAGACTTTAAATACTGTATTGGACATCGAATTAACATATGAATTAACAAGAAATGTGTTTAAACTTGTAAAACAATTTATATCGTCATTTCAAATTCATTGAAGTTGTGTTTTCACTTCCTGGAAGATTTTCTATCAACCCTTATTTCTATTTCTTTTCCTTCATGCATGTCTTAATAGATTCATTGATTTTAAAGACTTGAAATAGTGTATGGGACATCGAATTAACATATCGTTTGACAAGAAATTTGTTTAAACTTGTAAAACAATTTATATCGTCATTTCAAATTCATTGAAGTTGTGTTTTCACTTCCTGGAAGATTTTCTATCAATTCTTATTTCTATTTCTTTTCCTTCATGGATGTCTTAATAGATTCATTGATTTTAAAGACTTTAAATAGTGTATTGGACATCGAATTAACCTATCGTTTACAAGAATTTTGTTTAAACTTGTAAAACAATTAATATCGTCATTTCAAATTCATTGAAGTTGTGTTTTCACTTCCTGGAAGATTTTCTATCAACTCTTATTTCTATTTCTTTTCCTTCGTGCATGTCTTTATAAATTCATTGATTTTAAAGACTTGAAATAGTATATTGGACATCGATTAACATATCCTCTAACAGGGAAACTCTTGAAATTTGTAAAACAATCAGAATCGTAATTTCAAATTCTTTGAAGTTGAGATTTTCAGTTCTGGAAGATTTTCTATCAACCCTTATTTCTATTTCTTTTCCTTCATTGATGTCTGAAAATATTCATTGATTTTAAAGACTTGAAATAGTATATTGGACATCAAATTAACATATCCTGTAACAGGGAAACCCTTGAAATTTGTAAAACAATCAGAATCGTCATTTCAAATTCTTTGAAGTTGAGATTTTCAGTCCTGGAAGATTTTTTATCAACCCTTATTTCTATTTCTTTTCCTTCATGGATGTCTTAATAGATTCATTGATTTTAAAGACTTTAAATAGTGTATTGGACATCGAATTAACATATCGTTTACAAGAATTTTGTTTAAACTTGTAAAACAATTTATATCGTCATTTCAAATTCATTGAAGTTGTGTTTTCACTTCCTGGAAGATTTTCTATCAACTCTTATTTCTATTTCTTTTCCTTCGTGCATGTCTTTATAAATTCATTGATTTTAAAGACTTGAAATAGTGTATTGGACATCGATTAACATAGCCTCTAACAGGGAAACTCTTGAAATTTGTAAATCAATCAGAAGCGTAATTTCAATTTCTTTGAAGTTGAGATTTTCAGTTCTGGAAGATTTTCTATTAACCCTTATTTCTATTTCTTTTCCTTCATGGATGTCTGAAAATATTCATTGATTTTAAAGACTTTAAATAGTATATTGGACATCGAATTAACATATCCTGTAACAGGGAAACCCTTTAAATTTGTAAAACAATCAGAATCGTCATTTCAAATTCTTTGAAGTTGAGATTTTCAGTCCTGGAATATTTTTTATCAACCCTTATTTCTATTTCTTTTCCTTCGTGCATGTCTTAATAGATTCATTGATTTTAAAGACTTTAAATACTGTATTGGACATCGAATTAACATATCAATTAACAAGAAATTTGTTTAAACTTGTAAAACAATTTATATCGTCATTTCAAATTCATTGAAGTTGTGTTTTCACTTCCTGGAAGATTTTCTATCAACTCTTATTTCTAGTTCTTTTTCTTCATGGATGTCTTAATAGATTCATTTATTTTAAAGACTTTAAATAGTGTATTGGACATCGAATTAACATATCGTTTGACAAGAATTTTGTTTAAACTTGTAAAACAATTTACATCGTCATTTCAAATTCATTGAAGTTGTGTTTTCACTTCCTGGGAGATTTTCTATCAATTCTTATTTCTATTTCTTTTCCTTCATGGATGTCTTAATAGATTCATTGATTTTAAAGACTTTAAATAGTGTATTGGACATCGAATTAACATATCGTTTGACAAGAATTTTGTTTAAACTTGTAAAACAATTGATGTCGTCATTTCAAATTCATTGAAGTTGTGTTTTCACTTCCTGGAAGATTTTCTATCAACTCTTATTTCTAATTTTTTACCTTCGTGCAAGCCTTAATAAATTCATTGATTTTAAAGACTTGAAATAGTGTATTGAACATCGATTAACATATCCTGTAACAGGGGAACCCTTGAAATTTGTAATACAATCAGAATCGTCATTTCAAATTCTTTGAAGTTGAGATTTCCAGTCCTGGAAGATTTTCTATCAACCCTTATTTCTATTTCTTTTCCTTCATGGATGTCTGAAAATATTCATTGATTTTAAAGACTTGAAATTCTGTATTGGACATCAAATTAACATATCGTTTGACAAGAAATTTGTTTAAACTTGTAAAACAATTTATATCGTCATTTCAAATTCATTGAAGTTGTGTTTTCACTTCCTGGAAGATTTTCTATCAATTCTTATTTCTATTTCTTTTCCTTCATGGATGTCTTAATAGATTCATTGATTTTAAAGACTTTAAATAGTGTATTGGACATCGAATTAACATATCGTTTACAAGATTTTTGTTTAAACTTGTAAAACAATTTATATCGTCATTTCAAATTCATTGAAGTTGTGTTTTCACTTCCTGGAAGATTTTCAATCAACTCTTATTTCTATTTCTTTTCCTTCGTGCATGTCTTTATAAATTCATTGATTTTAAAGACTTGAAATAGTATATTGGACATCGAATTAACATATCCTGTAACAGGGAAACCCTTGAAATTTGTAAAACAATCAGAATCGTAATTTCAAATTCTTTGAAGTTGTGTTTTCACTTCCTGGAAGATTTTCTATCAACTCTTATTTCTAGTTCTTTTCCTTCATGGATGTCTTAATAGATTCATTGATTTTAAAGACTTGAAATAGTGTATTGGACATAGAATTAACATATCGTTTGACAAGAATTTTGTTTAAACTTGTAAAACAATTTATATTGTCATTTCAAATTCATTGAAGTTGTGTTTTCACTTCCTGGGAAATTTTCTATCAACTCTTATTTCTATTTCTTTACCTTCGTGCAAGCCTTAACAAATTCATTGATTTTAAAGACTTGAAATAGTGTATTGAACATCGATTAACATATCCTGTAACAGGGGAACCCTTGAAATTTGTAATACAATCAGAATCGTCATTTCAAATTCATTGAAGTTGAGATTTTCAGTTCTGGAAGATTTTCTATCAACTCTTATTTCTATTTCTTTTCCTTCATGCATGTCTTAATAGATTCATTGATTTTAGAGACTTTAAATACTGTATTGGACATCGAATTAACATATGAATTAACAAGAAATTTGTTTAAACTTGTAAAACAATTTTTATCGTCATTTCAAATTCATAGAAGTTGTGTTTTCACTTCCTGGAAGATTTTCTATCAACTCTTATTTCTATTTCTTTACCGTCGTGCATGTCTTAATAAATTCATTGATTTTAAAGACTTGAAATAGTATATTGGACATCGATTAACATATCTTGTATTAGGGAAACTCTTGAAATTTGTAAAACAATCAGAATCGTAATTTCAAATTCTTTGAAGTTGAGATTTTCAGTTCTGGAAGATTTTCTATTAACCCTTATTTCTATTTCTTTTCCTTCATGGATGTCTGAAAATATTCATTGATTTTAAAGACTTTAAATAGTATATTGGACATCGAATTAACATATCCTGTAACAGGGAAACCCTTGAAATTTGTAAAACAATCAGAATCGTCATTTAAATTCTTTGAAGTTGAGATTTTCAGTCCTGGAAGATTTTTTATCAACCCTTATTTCTATTTCTTTTCCTTCATGGATGTCTTAATAGATTCATTGATTTTAAAGACTTTAAATAGTGTATTGGACATCGAATTAACATATCGTTTACAAGAATTTTGTTTAAACTTGTAAAACAATTTATATCGTCATTTCAAATTCATTGAAGTTGTGTTTTCACTTCCTGGAAGATTTTCTATCAACTCTTATTTCTATTTCTTTTCCTTCGTGCATGTCTTTATAAATTCATTGATTTTAAAGACTTGAAATAGTGTATTGGACATCGATTAACATATCCTCTAACAGGGAAACTCTTGAAATTTGTAAATCAATCAGAAGCGTAATTTCAATTTCTTTGAAGTTGAGATTTTCAGTTCTGGAAGATTTTCTATTAACCCTTATTTCTATTTTTTTCCTTCATGGATGTCTGAAAATATTCATTGATTTTAAAGACTTTAAATAGTATATTGGACATCGAATTAACATATCCTGTAACAGGGAAACCCTTTAAATTTGTAAAACAATCAGAATCGTCATTTCAAATTCTTTGAAGTTGAGATTTTCAGTCCTGGAAGATTTTTTATCAACCCTTATTTCTATTTCTTTTCCTTCGTGCATGTCTTAATAGATTCATTGATTTTAAAGACTTTAAATACTGTATTGGACATCGAATTAACATATCAATTAACAAGAAATTTGTTTAAACTTGTAAAACAATTTATATCGTCATTTCAAATTCATTGAAGTTGTGTTTTCACTTCCTGGAAGATTTTCTATCAACTCTTATTTCTAGTTCTTTTCCTTCATGGATGTCTTAATAGATTCATTTATTTTAAAGACTTTAAATAGTGTATTGGACATCGAATTAACATATCGTTTGACAAGAATTTTGTTTAAACTTGTAAAACAATTTATATCGTCATTTCAAATTCATTGAAGTTGTGTTTTCACTTCCTGGGAGATTTTCTATCAATTCTTATTTCTATTTCTTTTCCTTCATGGATGTCTTAATAGATTCATTGATTTTAAAGACTTTAAATAGTGTATTGGACATCGAATTAACATATCGTTTGACAAGAATTTTGTTTAAACTTGTAAAACAATTGATGTCGTCATTTAAAATTCATTGAAGTTGTGTTTTCACTTCCTGGAAGATTTTCTATCAACTCTTATTTCTAATTTTTTACCTTCGTGCAAGCCTTAATAAATTCATTGATTTTAAAGACTTGAAATAGTGTATTGAACATCGATTAACATATCCTGTAACAGGGGAACCCTTGAAATTTGTAATACAATCAGAATCGTCATTTCAAATTCTTTGAAGTTGAGATTTCCAGTCCTGGAAGATTTTCTATCAACCCTTATTTCTATTTCTTTTCCTTCATGGATGTCTGAAAATATTCATTGATTTTAAAGACTTGAAATTCTGTATTGGACATCAAATTAACATATCGTTTGACAAGAAATTTGTTTAAACTTGTAAAACAATTTATATCGTCATTTCAAATTCATTGAAGTTGTGTTTTCACTTCCTGGAAGATTTTCTATCAACCCTTATTTCTATTTCTTTATCTTCATGCATGTCTTAATAGATTCATTGATTTTAAAGACTTGAAATAGTGAATTGGACATCGAATTAACATATCGTTTGACAAGAAATTTGTTTAAACTTGTAAAACAATTTATATCGTCATTTCAAATTCATTGAAGTTGTGTTTTCACTTCCTGGAAGAGTTTCTATCAACTCTTATTTCTATTTCTTTTCCTTCGTGCATGTCTTTATAAATTCATTGATTTTAAAGACTTGAAATAGTGTATTGGACATCGATTAACATATCCTCTAACAGGGAAACTCTTGAAATTTGTAAAACAATCAGAATCGTAATTTCAAATTCTTTGAAGTTGAGATTTTCAGTTCTGGAAGATTTTCTATTAACCCTTATTTCTATTTCTTTTCCTTCATGGATGTCTGAAAATATTCATTGATTTTAAAGACTTTAAATAGCATATTGGACATCGAATTAACATATCCTGTAACAGGGAAACCCTTGAAATTTGTAAAACATCAGAATCGTCATTTCAAATTCTTTGAAGTTGAGATTTTCAGTCCTGGAAGATTTTTTATCAACCCTTATTTCTATTTCTTTTCCTTCATGCATGTCTTAATAGATTCATTGCTTTTAAAGACTTTAAATACTGTATTGGACATCGAATTAACATATCAATTAACAAGAAATTTTTTTAAACTTGTAAAACAATTTATATCGTCATTTCAAATTCATTGAAGTTGTGTTTTCACTTCCTGGAAGATTTTCTATCAACTCTTATTTCTATTTCTTTACCTTCGTGCAAGCCTTTATAAATTCATTGATTTTAAAGACTTGAAATAGTGTATTGAACATCGATTAACATAACCCTTGAAATTTGTTATACAATCAGAATCGTCATTTCAAATTCATTGAAGTTGAGATTTTCAGTCCTGGAAGATTTTCTATCAACTCTTATTTCTATTTCTTTTCCTTCATGCATGTCTTAATAGATTCATTGATTTTAGAGACTTTAAATACTGTATTGGACATCGAATTAACATATCAAATAACAAGAAATTTGTTTAAACTTGTAAAACAATTTATATCGTCATTTCAAATTCATTGAAGTTGTGTTTTCACTTCCTGGAAGATTTTCTATCAACCCTTATTTCTATTTCTTTATCTTCATGCATGTCTTAATAGATTCATTGATTTTAAAGACTTGAAATAGTGTATTGGACATCGAATTAACATATCGTTTGACAAGAAATTTGTTTAAACTTGTAAAACAATCTATATCGTCATTTCAAATTCATTGAAGTTGAGATTTTCAGTCCTGGAAGATTTTCTATCAACTCTTATTTCTATTTCTTTTCCTTCATGCATGTCTTAATAGATTCATTGATTTTAGAGACTTGAAATACTGTATTGGACATCGAATTAACATATCAATTAACAAGAAATTTGTTTAAACTTGTAAAACAATTTATATCGTCATTTCAAATTCATTGAAGTTGAAATTTTCAGTTCCTGGAAGATTTTCTATCAACTCTTATTTCTATTTCTTTTCCTTCATGCATGTCTTAATAGATTCATTGATTTTAAAGACTTGAAATAGTGTATTGGACATCGAATTAACATATCGTTTGACAAGAAATTTGTTTAAACTTGTAAAACAATTTATATCGTCATTTCAAATTCATTGAAGTTGTGTTTTCACTTCCTGGAAGATTTTCTATCAATTCTTATTTCTATTTCTTTTCCTTCATGGATGTCTTAATAGATTCATTGATTTTAAAGACTTGAAATAGTGTATTAGACATCGATTAACATATCATGTAACAGGGAAACCCTTGAAATTTGTAAAACAATCAGAATCGTCATTTCAAATTCTTTGAAGTTGAGATTTTCAGTCCTGGAAGATTTTTTATCAACCCTTATTTCTATTTCTTTTCCTTCATGCATGTCTTAATAGATTCATTGATTTTAAAGACTTGAAATAGTGTATTGGACATCGAATTAACATATCGTTTGACAAGAAATTTGTTTAAACTTGTAGAACAATTTATATCGTCATTTCAAATTCATTGAAGTTGTGTTTTCACTTCCTGGAAGATTTTCTATAAACTCTTATTTCTATTTTTTTTTCCTTCATGGATGTCTTAATAGATTCATTGATTTTAAAGACTTTAAATAGTGTATTGGACATCTAATTAACATATCGTTTGACATGAAATTTTTTTAAACTTGTAAAACAATTTATATCGTCATTTCAAATTAATTGAAGTTGTGTTTTCACATCCTGGAAGATTTTCTATAAACTCTTATTTCTATTTCTTTATCTTCGTGCATGTCTTTATAAATTCATTGATTTTAAAGACTAGAAATAGTGTATTGGACATCGATTAACATATCCTGTAACAAGGAAACTCTTGAAATTTGTATAACAATCAGAATCGTCATTTCAAATTCTTTGAAGTTGAGATTTTCAGTTCTGGAAGATTTTCTATCAACCCTTATTTCTATTTCTTTTCGTTCATGGATGTCTGAAAATATTCATTGATTTTAAAGACTTTAAATAGTATATTGGACATCGAATTAACATATCCTGTAACAGGGAAATCCTTGAAATTTGTAAAACAATCAGAATCGTAATTTCAAATTCTTTGAAGTTGAGATTTTCAGTCCTGGAAGATTTTTTATCAACCCTTATTTCTATTTCTTTTCCTTCATGCATGTCTTAATAGATTCATTGATTTTAAAGACTTTAAATAGTGTATTGGACATCGAATTAACATATCGTTTGACAAGAAATTTGTTTAAACTTGAAAAAAATTTATATCGTCATTTCAAATTCATTGAAGTTGTGTTTTCACTTCCTGGAAGATTTTCTATAAACTCTTATTTCTATTTCTTTACCTTCGTGCATGTCTTTATAAATTCATTGATTTTAAAGACTTGAAATAGTGTATTGGACATCGATTAACATATCCTGTAACAGGGAAACTCTTGAAATTTGTATAACAATCAGAATCGTCATTTCAAATTCTTTGAAGTTGAGATTTTCAGTTCTGGAAGATTTTCTATCAACCCTTATTTCTATTTCTTTTCGTTCATGGATGTCTGAAAATATTCATTGATTTTAAATACTTTAAATAGTATATTGGACATCGAATTAACATATCCTGTAACAGGGAAACCCTTGAAATTTGTAAAACAATCAGAATCGTAATTTCAAATTCTTTGAAGTTGATTTTTTCAGTCCTGGAAGATTTTTTATCAACCCTTATTTCTATTTCTTTTCCTTCATGCACGTCTTAATAGATTCATTGATTTTAAAGACTTTAAATAGTGTATTGGACATCGAATTAACATATCGTTTGACAAGAAATTTGTTTAAACTTGAAAAAAATTTATATCGTCATTTCAAATTCATTGAAGTTGTGTTTTCACTTCCTGGAAGATTTTCTATAAACTCTTATTTCTATTTCTTTACCTTCGTGCATGTCTTTATAAATTCATTGATTTTAAAGACTTGAAATAGTGTATTGGACATCGATTAACATATCCTGTAACAGGGAAACCCTTGAAATTTGTAAAACCATCAGAATCGTCATTTCAAATTCATTGAAGTTGAAATTTTCAGTTCCTGGAAGATTTTCTATCAGCCCTTATTTCTATTTCTTTTCCTTAATGGATGTCTGAAAATATTCATTGATTTTAAAGACTTTAAATAGTATATTGGACATCGAATTATCATTTCCTGTAACAGGGAAACCCTTGAAATTTGTAAAACAATCAGAATCGTCATTTCAAATTCTTTGAAGTTGAGATTTTCATTCCTGGAAGATTTTCTATCAACCCTTATATCTATTTCTTTTCCTTCATGCATGTCTTAATAGATTCATTGATTTTAAAGACTTTAAATAGTGTATTGGACATCGAATGAACATATCGTTTGACAAGAATTTTGTTTAAACTTGTAAAACAATTTATATCGTCATTTCAAATTCATTGAAGTTGTGTTTTCACTTCCTGGAAGATTTTCTATAAACTTGTAAGAGAGAGTATTTCAGAGAGCGTTCACTTGTATTGACACCGAGCACATACACACACTTACACAAGCACTTCACTGACGGGAAGAGAGGAGAGGGAGAATAGAGAGGGAGGATGGAAAGGGAGAATAGAGAGGGAGAGTAGCAAGGGGGAATAGAGAGGGAGAGTAGCAAGGTAGAATAGAGAGGGAGAGTAGAGACTGTTGGACAGCAGGAGGGGGAGACCACGGTGTGGTCGACGATCGGCGGCTCGGCCGGCTGACGGACTGTCGGCTGTTGCTGCTGCTGTTGTCTCTGCTGCTGCTGATGCTACCGGCTACGGACTGCAACTGGCTGCTACTGACTGGCTCTGGGATGTCGTGGCTGCTGGGTTATATACCAGTAGCCGAGTAGCCTAGTATGTGCAATCTGGAGATGCTTCCAAATTGCACGGGAAATTGGATGAAGGGAAAAGGTACCCCGAAAGGTTTGACAGGAGGGTAATAGGAATATGTATGGGTAATAATGAGGTGAGCGATGGGGTCTGACTCGGCAGAGTCGAAGATATTAATTATAGATTAATTATAGCTGAGGTTGCGGAAAAAGGGAAAGCGATGTGGGAGGAGAAGATCAATAGTCTGGAAAAGCATCACATATTTCCCCCCTTTGAAAGTCTCGTCCTCGAGGCTTCCAAAGGTTGGATTGGCAAATAGTAAAGAGTACGGCCATTTTTTTTTGGGGGGGGGGGGGGGGTTAACGAGTAGTGTGATGTATTTTTCCATGCAGGATTGGCGAAGCTTGAAGTTTGATTTCGGCGATGAGACGCTAGTTGAGATGAGGTGTTGTTCTTCGGCGATAAGGTGGTGAAGATTTGCGGCGGTGTCTAGAAGATAAGCGTCGTGGTTGTGTCTCGTTCCATGCAATACCGTCCGTATCGCAGGTAGTCCTCTGCGAGGATGGTGTAAAGGTTGACCCAACACAATCATTGTGTCACCAATACGAAGATACTTAATAACTAAAGAGGCGAATTTACTCACAATGTTATGGCACAAATGATGAAGACAAACATGAACGATTTTGGTTTAACCCGTGTATTTTTACTAGTAAGACAGAACAATAGACCTAATATAATTTAGACAAGAATAAACGATAGCGACAATTTACTTGAGTACAATTGGTAGGCGGCGGTCGAGCGTCAGGCTAGGTGATGAACTAGTAAAAGGTCGATACTAGTTTAAAGAAGATTTGACAACACTTAAATGGAATTGAATTTAATACAAAATAGTACGAAAAGAGGAGCGAACGCCTCGGTAAGTTACGGGTAAAATGAGAGAGAGAAGTGCGGTGGTGAATAGCTTTTACATCGGGTTTTTATACTCATGCCGGCTGCGTTTTTTAACACGCAAGGCACAGGGAAAAACAGGTTCAGACAAGTTAAAAAGTTATATAATCCTGCCCGACCTTGTCGAAAAGAGGCAAAAACCAAGTTCAGACGAGACCGACAAAGGTTATATAACGACTATTTCTAGAGTTCCGAGAAGGGTAAAATGAGCCACAAAATATAATAAAAGATAAAGATAAAGGAATAAGAGAAAAACATGAAGTAAAATGTAATGGAGTAAAAGATAAAAGGTAAGGGAATAAGAGAAAAATGTAATTAAAGTTAAACGCGCTCATGTCGCCCGGTTGAGTCTTGCTTTTGCGCTTCTTGATAAATCGCTTCTGGCAGAATCAGCGCGGCTGGCGCTGACATCTAGTAGTCAGAGTTGGCGATTGTTTTGCAGCAGAAAAAGGGAACAGATACGGGAGTGAGCCGAACGTTCTGTTACATCGCTCCCGGCCCTATGAGATTACGTCACGGAATCTAAACAGGAGCCTCGTCATATTCGGAGTGATCCAAATATATAGAACCTTCGGGTGATTTGAATTTCTTATGCAAGAAAGCTAAGAAACGCACTACCCCGAAACATTTTGTCACAAGACAGATGGCGACACCCAACGAGAGAAAGAGAACGATGACACAAATGTGCATAAAGTTTCTGAATTTTTGGAATGTAGAATTGTTTTTTTTTTCCGCCGTAGCGATAATAACATTTGATGCGCCAATAGTAGTATCTTGAGTGGAACTTTTCGCCGAATGTTCTTTGATTGAGGCCGTGAGATCGGCAATAATATCCATCGGACTTGATTGTGTGTCAGCATATGCAGGATTTGCTTTTTGCTGATATTCGAATAAGTTGACGTCAGTACAGCGAAAAGCGTCCTCAAGATCACGTTGAGGGATTACGATTGAAGTTTCAACTAGCTCCCAGGTGTGATTGCAATACGAATGGAGACGGTCATTAAATTTCACGGTACCCGTAGTCCAATAACAAGGAGTGAAATTGGTCAATTTCCATACGGTTCGGCTTACAGTAAAATTTTTTGAAACGAGGCTGTTGCGACGTTGAGGCGTTGTTCTTCGGATGATGCGAATTAAATCGTTTTCTTTGATGAACAGTTAATAATGATGAGGAGCAACATGATTTGGGATTAATGGAATACGCATTTAACATATGCAGCGTAGTTGTAAGTAAAGGAATTTTAATATAGGAATAAGTAATAATAAATAAGTAAGTTAAAAATAGTAAGAGGAAAAGAGAGAAAGAGAGGAAAAGAGAGGCGCGAAAAGAACAAGGCGACAAAAAGGGACATATTTTTATCATAGGAAAAAAAGTGAAAGGTATAATTAACACTATATTGAGGACACCTGGCTTTTTCCTTTCCCCCAAAAATGTTTTACCAAAATACGGAGAAGAAAAATAGAGAAGGTAGAAAGGCAAGTGTCTGGGGAGTTGGACATTTTTTTCCGCGAACTTATCGGTGGATGGGAGGGCAAAGGAGGTAAACAATAGAACGATGGGACATATCAAATTCAGTAGCATTTCAGCTTTCGATGAGCGGAGGAGTGTGTCGAGAGATGTGGAAAAAGGTGCATGCATTTGTATATATCCGCCCAAATGATTACCAATGGAAAATGTTTCAAGTTCATTGACGTTATTTGTGTGAAAGTGATATGTGAATATATGTGATTGCATGGATAGTAGGGTGTTTTTTTTGTTTTGATTTGTGTCGTTTGTTGATGACATACATGGTTATACATTTGATTGCAAAATTATGATATGATTTGATTGATTTGATTGGCAAGTATGCATTAATTTTTTTGTTGTTGTTTGCTATTTTTTCAGTAGTTTGATTATTCTTTTTACTTAAATCATTTTTTTTTCTACTATTTTTTTATTTGTTTTCTTTTTTTTTTAATTTATTTTTCAAAAGAGAATTAAAGAAGTTAGAAGGGAGAGTATTTCTTAAAGCGGAAGACCCTAGCTGTATTTCATTTTGAGTTTCATTTCCGAATTGATGAGAATTTGCAACTTTATCATTTTGAAATTTGGTGAATCTCATTTGACTTGTTCGTCAACAATTGCACTTTCTTATCAATGATAAAATAATACCCAGAAAAGTTACAAGTTAAGTCTACACCAAAGTGAATATTTTTAGAACAGATCCAATGAAAAGAGGGGGAATCAAATTGCTTGAGCACGTAGCTTTAAATCTCAGATCACTTAGATCTTATTTAAACATTTGATATAATAACTGGGGGAAAAAATTTTACCGAAGAAGAAGAAAAGTAGCCAGTTTGAATTATTTAAACACAAAAAAAAATTACAAAATCACTTTTTAGCTTGTTTGAACTCCCCTAAGCACTCAGCAAATACAAAACAAACAACTACAATTGGCACATAGCGCATGCAGCAACAAATATGTTTAAAAGCAATTTTAGCACATAGCTAGTGGTATAACACGAAAATATCTAGCACATAAAAGTAGTAGAAGATTTTCTTAACTTATTTAGCACATAGCTTAGCAGGTTAATTTTACAAATTACAATATTGAAGCACTTAGCAACCGAGTTTATACTTTACTGACTTAGCACATAGAAAAACTCAGCAATGAATCGTTTCGTTTTAATCTTTTTTTTTTTTATTCTGTGTTTTCATTTGTTTCTCTGGTTTTTAGAATTTATTATTATTATATATATATATATTTTTTTTGCTTGTGTTCTTTAAATATGTTTTTTTTTGTTCAATCAGCTTTCTTTTTTTTATGTCCCTACATGGATATTTGGCCAGGACAGTCTTTGATTTCATGACCCCGTTGACGACAAGAATAGCAAAGTCGCCTTTCACTACCGAATTTTGGCGACGAATAAGGTTCTTCAGATAATTGACTGGGCTGGTGCTGAGTTGTCTGGAGGGACGGTTGCGGAAGTTGGTGAAACTGTGAGGTCGGATAGTGGGAAGGTGGGGCAAGTTGCTGCTGAGACAAATTTGGTTGCGTAAAATGTGGAAGTGGAATAAGAGAGGAATGACCGGAAGAATTAAAGGTTTCCGCAGGAGGTCCAGACGGGAGTTGCTGAAACCTGTTGCCGGGTCGCGATTTATTGAAGTTATTTTGAGGGGCGGGGTTAAAAAAGGACGACTGATTTTGCTGATTGTAGCCATTCGATTGCCCTCCGCGTTGTTGATTACGCGAAATATCTTTTTGAATACTTGAACTAATTAGGTCGCCCAGATTTATCATTGATTCAGTCAATTGCTCCATTTGTTGACTGAAATTTGAATTTACTGTAGCGGGATTTTGAAAAGTTGTAGGCTCAGCGGGTTTGTTACCGAATTTAAGGCTAGTAGCAATAGCATTGATGGAGTCCCTTTGTTTCTCAATTGCTTTAATCAGAAGTGAGTCATTCTGATTAGTAGATACTGCATTAACGAATACTTTTTTCTCATTATCATTTTGCTCTAATTGGACTCGCTTTGCATATTTCTGCGTGATTGCAACAAGCTCCTGAAACGACGAAACTTTTTTGTAGCGGATGATATGCTGTAGTTCAGGTTCAAGCCCTTGTAAAAATTTCTGCCGCAAAAACTGTAATTGACTAGATTTTTCGTCCTGAGTTTCTAGCTTATTCGACGGATAGGCTCGCTGATAAATTGTTTTCAAACGAAAAGCGTAATTCAAAATATTTTCTTTCGGCTTCCGTTGTATCTCGTCAAATTTTTCTTGATAAAAATCGGCATTCTCGTCGCCGTGGAAATTTTCTTGAAAAAGGGCTTTTATCTTGTTGTAATCGATAGTATCACTTTCCATGATATTTTGTAAAAAATCGTATGCCTCGCCAGACATTTTGGTTGACAGCATACTCACAATTTCTGAATTGTTCCAATTGGACATCGCTACGACGTTATCGCATAATTTGATCCATCGGTCGAAGCGAAAAGCTGGGCTTCCCGTATAATTTTGAATTTGGTTCAGCATAGTTATTGCTCCGCGTCCCTTGTGTGTGTCGGAAAAGGTGCGAACTTCATTGACACCATTTTCTATTTTCGGCAAAAAGCATCTTATGGGAGAAGAATTATGATAGTGCTTGGGTTTGTTTCCATTAGCTGGTTCACCAGCTGGCTGATATTCAACGTAGAAGGAATCGGCGTCGGAATCAGAGGACGGGGTGTCAGAACTTCGTCGGCTATGTGTAAATTTTCCTTTTCTCCATTGGTCATCGTTAGCGTCGTAATTTCTTTTCTCGTTTCGTCTTCCGTTTCGGTCCCCAGCGGAGAATTCCCTTGCTGCACCTCTGTGCACAGTAGGCCTGAAGGAGTCTCCATATTTGTCGTCGGCCATTTTTCTGTTTGCCGTGTCTCTGTGATTATATTCTGGATGCTGTCCACTGCAATATTCCTCCGGCTTACAACTGTCAATGGGCTTCGACGCTGTAGGCCTATTTGCCCCTTCGGATTTGAAAATTCCTCTATCAATGCTTTCACTCCTATCTGGGCGTCTTTTAACTGGTCTTTCGTTGCCCTCGGTCGAATGAATAATAAATCCCCTTCGTTCGTGATTTCGTCGGTGTACTTCGCTTGGAATGCTGTTTTCGTCTCCCAATTCTCGTTGAGCTCCTCTTGAATCAGGAATGCCTTGTACAAAACCAAATCTCTCGTCGGCTGCTGAATGTACTCTTGATGCAAAATTATCAGTACTAAAAGGCGCAGGAATTTCACGCTCAGCTGTGGTCGAAGGATTGAATAGGCTTTGGAATCGATCGAGTTGGTTATTAAATTGAATCTTGTAAGAAAGATAGGGATCGATGAGTAATGATGGCAACTCAGGATAGTTATTAAATATCTGAGTGGTTTGTGGAGTGAGAGAATGCCCTGTGGTTTCCGAATCCAAACAAATTCTTTTCTTTCTAGTTCCCTCAAGTATATTTTCGCCCGTTTCAAAAATTCCCCCGTCGCACTGATGAATTTGATTATTGCTATCAGTTCGTTTATCGCATTTGTCGCAAATGCAGATAAAAGGACTATCGATTCGTTCGCTGTCGTCCGGGACAAAAAGGACGCGTTCGTCAGCGATATTAAGTGCTGAAGGGTTCGAAATACTGGGAATGGAAAGGGAAAGTGGGACAGACGGTCGAACCGATTCTTGGTAGCAGAGTTGATTGCTTCGCGAATTGTTGCTATATCTGTCGTCACTGCCCCCCTCTTTATGATTGCTGTTAATAATTTTATCGTCGCTGTTGGTGTTTTGTAATTTGGGCGCGGTTTCTTCAGTTCCTCCCTGACAATGTAGTCGTATTTGCTGCGAATCGATTGGATTTTGGAGTTTATCACCCACTTGTCCATGAGAATTACTTGCAATCAGGGGAAATTCAATAAGATCTACACTTTCAACAGGGCCAGCTGTGGCGTTGTTATGTGGGTCTAATTCGTTAATAATATCAAATTGAAAATAAGGAGTAAAAGTTACGGGATTATTAATTGCGTCAAGCGTGGAACTATTTTCAGCTGACAGAAAAGGCGCGGATGGAAGATTTATTTGAGCAGGCGGGTTACGTAATAAATCACCCAAACGATTAAGAATTGCAAAAAAAGAATCAGTATCTTCCGCTGAAGATCGACGATTATTTACGGAAATCTCGGAATTATTTTGAATAAAAATGTTATTATTTTCTACAAATTGGGAAGGATTCAAAATGCCGTCGGCAAGCTGAATCAGATCCTCGTCTGTAATATCAATAACAGTATCGGGCGAAGCGACCAGGTTATTTAATACACAATTACTTTCCACGTCTAATTGATTGGGCGGTGTCAATACAGTCGACGGAATTAACACAGGATCAGAAATAATACGTTCGTCGTTTTTAAGAAAAGAGGAACGGTCAAAAATAGGCTTATTAATGGCTTCAGCAATCGATTTTTTCGGCGAGGGAGTAAAGAAACTTTTGATTTTTGAACCAATCGACTTTTCAGTTCGATTGCGTAAAACACGTTTACTGAATAAAACCTCAGGGTTTGGAATACGGTTAAGTGGGACGTAATCTTTGTTTGAACGAGTAGGCCTATCAACGGGAAGATTGCTGATTGGCCGATGCGTACGAGTTGAAGATATACGGGGGGTGGAAGAAAATTGAATAGGAAGAGGGTTTACAGCGGGTACATGAGGAACAGTAGTATCAGGTAAAATATTATCAAATGCGTTCACGTTTTTATGCAAAATACTCTTAGTCTTAGGTCTAGCACCAGTATACGATAACATTGTAAGTGAGTTCGAAAATCGCTGCCACCAGATGTAAAGGTTGACCCAACACAATCATTGTGTCACCAATACGAAGATACTTAATAACTAAAGAGGCGAATTTACTCACAATGTTATGGCACAAATGATGAAGACAAACATGAACGATTTTGGTTTAACCCGTGTATTTTTACTAGTAAGACAGAACAATAGGCCTAATATAATTTAGACAAGAATAAACGATAGCGACAATTTACTTGAGTACAATTGGTAGGCGGCGGTCGAGCGTCAGGCTAGGTGATGAACTAGTAAAAGGTCGATACTAGTTTAAAGAAGATTTGACAACACTTAAATGGAATTGAATTTAATACAAAATAGTACGAAAAGAGGAGCGAACGCCTCGGTAAGTTACGGGTAAAATGAGAGAGAGAAGTGCGGTGGTGAATAGCTTTTACATCGGGTTTTTATACTCATGCCGGCTGCGTTTTTTAACACGCAAGGCACAGGGAAAAACAGGTTCAGACAAGTTAAAAAGTTATATAATCCTGCCCGACCTTGTCGAAAAGAGGCAAAAACCAAGTTCAGACGAGACCGACAAAGGTTATATAACGACTATTTCTAGAGTTCCGAGAAGGGTAAAATGAGCCACAAAATATAATAAAAGATAAAGATAAAGGAATAAGAGAAAAACATGAAGTAAAATGTAATGGAGTAAAAGATAAAAGGTAAGGGAATAAGAGAAAAATGTAATTAAAGTTAAACGCGCTCATGTCGCCCGGTTGAGTCTTGCTTTTGCGCTTCTTGATAAATCGCTTCTGGCGGAATCAGCGCGGCTGGCGCTGACATCTAGTAGTCAGAGTTGGCGATTGTTTTGCAGCAGAAAAAGGGAACAGATACGGGAGTGAGCCGAACGTTCTGTTACAATGGTTAGAGATGTTGGTGGCTTCCACTTGTTGGTTTTTACGAGATGATAAGTCGAATGTAGTAGTTCTGATGGTTTTGTCGGAACTGGAACTTTATGATGATTGGGAATTTCTACCCAATCGTCAATAAAGTTTGACATGTAGATTTCAAATAACTCGTGCGCCTCTAATTCGAGGGGGCGCTTGAGGAATGGCTCCGCGGCGTCTTGAAAGTTGATCAGATGTAAACACTTTGCAACTTTTTTGCTGTAAGTGTTGAATCTAGGAGTTTTTGAGTGGGAATAGCACGTATTTGGGAAACTGGGGAAGTTAACTGGATGAGACATGATGTAGGACTGAGCGTAAAGCGGGGGAAAATATTGAGAATTTTCATGTATAAAGCGTGACGAATTTTTTTTTTTTTTTGCTTTTTGCTTTTATTATGGCCGGGGGAATAGGGTGGTGGTGACAATCGATAGAAGGAAGCGGCTTTTATAGTGAATGAAAGGGAAGCGGTTAGGTTAAAAGTGAGAAGCGGGGTAGTGAATGAAATAAAGCGGCTATTTTTCGGTTGAAAAATCTTTTTGACTACGTCTTTCAAAGTTTCTTTTGAAGGATAAAAGAATTTGGGCTGCTTCGACTGTCTCGGGGGTGTTGGATATTATTTGTTCGACAGTCGGGTTGTGTCTAATAAAATTGGGAAGTTTAGTTGGGTTTATTCCGACATTTTGAGTTATTATTTGGGTGGAAGTTGAATTGTTCGGTATGGGATCTTCGATTTTAACTTTATAAACACAACAGCTTTTTTCGGTTTGTGGAATAAAATCTGTTGTATCGTTTTTACGCGTGGAGATTGTGATTGCGGAAACAAATTGGTTTGTTTGGATTTTCGTGATCACAATAGCATATTTCTTTTGGGGGTCAGTCTTATTGAAGGATCTGTAAATAAATATGGAAATACTAAAGAAAGGAGAGTATTTCTACTGGAGGATAAATATGGGTAAAAGGATATTAATTAGACAGTTACATTTTTTTTTAATTTGGGATCCTTTTTTTTTTTTTGAGGGCGAAGCTTTTCTTTTTTTGCGTTTTTTTTGTAGTGTTTGGCGTATAGCAAAATTGCAATCAAATTTTTTTGGGGGGAAATGGAAATGTTTAAATGGTTTTAAATATTAATCAGAGAGAAGGGTATTATGGCTTAGATAGAAAATTTTTTGTGGTGCCTGAGCGGCAACACTTTCTATCGAGCGAAAATACTGCAGAGGTCCTTATAGGCCGGACGTACAAGGGAGATAGGAATGAAGGGTATAATGGCTTTATTAAAATTTTTTCGGTGTCGCCTGAACGGCGGCACATCCTCAACTGGTGAAAATAATTTTAATAAGCGAAAATACTGCAGAGGTCCTTAAAGGCCGGACGTACAAGGATAGAAATAAATGATAAGAGTAAGGTGTCTGTGTTTGCCTTTTTTCAGTCCACGTTTAATGGACTATACAACGTTATTATTTAAGCTTTTTTTTCTGTATTGCTTCTTGTGCTATTGTTCTGGAACAGGTATGAGTGTCTACATACGAGATTAAACGCTATATTGATTTACGGACATGGTATTGGGTTTTTACCCAATTCCTCCCCAAGGACCGTGCAATTTAGAGATTTTTTTTTTTAACAAGATGTGCATGGCACTAGCGTAACATTTGAAGCGATTTTGTCTGGATACTTTTGAATTGGCTCATTTAAGCCACTGCGATAAACTGGCGCATAAATTTTTCTTAATAAGATAAAGTGTTTCTGTCTGGAATAAATGTTTTGCTTTTCTAATCCAGGTGATAGAAACTGAGAAAGGAGGAGAGCACACATTCGTTTTTTTTTTTTTTTTGTTAAGCGTTTACAAGTTGACTTGCTTCTGATTTAATACAAACGACCACTTCTGCCTCAAATCTGGCGCCCATGACTAGTACCTTGAGAAGTTTTACTTACTACTTTTCACCAATTACAGGAAATCCTAATTGAGAAAAGGGGGAAAAAAGGGTGTTTAGGAATCGCAATATCTAATTGATTCCATGAATAATTTTACTTTTTAGTTTTCTTACAAGTAAGAAATAATTTACCTTGAAATTTACGTGTTTATGGGAAGGTAGAAGGTAATAATTTTTTTTTTTTGCATAATCTTACCTTCCAAAGGAAGATCTTTTGGGCGTCTGATTCTTTAAGCAATGGGGGAACTGTTAGTTCTAGATGGGGTGTAAATGGTGGAGAATCTGGTATTTTGTGTAAAATAACCAGACACTTTAATTTTAACTTTGGGTCGGCTAGCTGTAACATCTGTGTGATGGGGTAAATAAGGGGAATGAATGGTTAGAAATTGGTTTGAAAGGGATGAGTTGTTCATTTTTAAACGAATTATTGAAATAAACTTCTTTTTCCAATGGACTTGAATAACGGGAGTCGGATTTGAGTTGAGGGGAGTGAACACTGGACATCCGTCTTTCCAACAGTATCCTTTTGATACGACGTATCTTGGATCTGTGTGGTTGTGTTCTACTATAATTGTTTGTTAAGTCGTCTACATATCTTATTCTACATTTTTTTTTTTTTTAAATATCCAGATAACTTAACTACAATAGGGATTGTAATTTAAAGGGATGTAAAATCGGTTGGTTCGGGATTAATCAGATTTTTTTTTGAAGGATAGGTGGTATTGGGTTGACGTGTCATGCTGCATGACGGCCATTAATTCACCAATCTAGTTCATTTGCTCGTTTTCTTTGGAGTGAAAAGGGGTTTCTAGATTATGTAAATATTTTGCTTTTTCATCGACTTCTTTTCCAAAATGACTTTTCAGGTTGAATGTTTTTCTCTTTTTTTTGTAACCATAATTTGATTTTATGGGCTTCTACTTTTGCGGTCTTTTATAATTTTCTGAAAGTTTCTTGAGCGATCTCTATGGCGTTTCGCCAGATGCTGAAAAATTCGTCAGAACGGTCGTCAATGCACCTTTTTCTTGCGGTGCTTGACGAGATATCGTCTGGTTCTATTGGGTGTTGACCAATTAGTAAATAATGGGGGGTCTCGTTCGTACTTGCATGAACAGACGTGTTGTAAATGTAAATTACGAATGGTGGATACTCGTCCCATTTGTTGATATCTTTAGCTAGATCTGTAGCTAGCGTATCACCTAAGGTTCGGTTGGACCGCTCGACAAATTTGTCGGTTGTGGGTGATAGGCAGTGGTACGTGTCTGTTTAATGTTGAGGAGTGTACAAATGTCTTTCGTTGACATAAAATTTCTTCCCTGATCTGTAAGTAATAGGCGACTAACTTAAGTATAACGTTTAAATGTTTTGCTACTGTCTTAGTAGTTTGGTTTTTAATGGCAACGGCTATCATATTCGGGTTGCATACTCCGACATTACGAGTATATACCTATTTCCAGCATAGGTTTCGGGAAGCGGCCCTACTATGGCTATTGCAACGCGTTGCCAAAAGAAGGTTGAGGGCTCTAACGGTTGTAGAGGGACTGTCTTCTTTTCGTAGGCTTTGCGTCTAGCATGTTTAAATAATTTGGCCAGAAATATTTCTGAGAAATACGTTGGCTTTGTTATCTTAAGTTGTTTCCTGATGTGGTCATGGAATCTTTCGATGACTCTATTTGTAAGTTTTACCGGTACGACAAGTTTTTCTTGTAAGTAATAATTTTCCTGCTTAGCAGATTCTGTAGACTTCTTATAAATACAATAACGGTCTTTAATTCATTCACCTATAAAAAATTTCCTTTCCTGTTATAATGCTTACGTACTTCTTTTTTCGATTCCCTTGATTGTACTGGATTGTGGCTCAACGTGTCCGCGGATGCCAGTACGGTGTCGGATGGTGATATCGTATGATGCTAGAATCATTTTCCATCGGGGGAGTTTCCCGTGAATGTGATGATTATCAAGCACTTTTTTTTTTAATGGTTTATGATCTTAATAAACTCTAGTGCCGTGTACATATAAACTTGGAAGGTTAGAATTGCGTGTGTGATTTTGTAAAATTCTTTATCAAACGTGGACCACTTGGATTGGGTATCATTTAAATGCTGGGGGTTATACGTAATTATTCTATCAGTGCCATTTATTTAAACTACTCCGTCCGTATTCGGGGCATCGTTTTTTTATCTGCAGATTCTGTTTTGATGTCCTAAATTGGTGAAGATGTTGGTTTATTTTTTAACGCGTTAAAGGCTTATTAATTATTCCCCAAATTTTCTTTTTAATTAATTCTTTAAATTTTTTCAATTTCAATTTATATTCTGTGCAATTCCTTCGGTGCGAAAACGGTCTACATTCTTGGGTACCGGTTAATTACTTACTGCTTTTGGGAGTTGGGTCTTATCTCTTCGGAAGAAATTTTGTGATCTGAGTAGATGTTTTCATCGTCGGGGTAAACTAGTGCAAATTTATTAAGTGCTTTATCTCTGTCGTAGGTAAAAGCTGTCTCTTTTTTCTTGTTTCTTTCTTTCTACAAAAATTCGTTGTTGGGATCGTGGAAAAGAATTTGGCTCCTTTAAGAACTGGTCTTTGATTAATGGGGATAGGGTAGGGAGGAGTCCAAACAGGAGTTGGATCTGTCAATTCTATTACGTGTGATACTAGAGATGATACGAGAGATGGGGATATAAAAGATGTTTAAAAAGATTAAATTAAAATTTAAGCGTTTTGTTCATTACTGGGGCTTAATGGGTTGAGAAAAGAAAAGAATTTGATTGGTACTTTTGCAACTACTGTTTCGGTTCTACTGGAGTCAAAAATTTTGAGTGCATTTCCATCGATTATTATTTCTTTGTCGCGAATGAAGTCGAGACCAAGGATGCAGTGTGAACGTAAGTTAGAGATAATGTAAAAATGGGTGTTTTATTCTATGGGCAATATCTGGGAAGGAGAGAAAGATGCGAAATATTCTACGATGAGGGGGTGTTTCTTTTGCGGTTAGACTGGTTATGTAAAAAAATGGATTTTAAAGTGGCTAAAAATTGTATCTGACATAGCGAATAAGAAGAAACTCAGAACATGTGACAGGTTGAATTGGTGTTGAAGAAATAAAAAAAAACGTACAAAACATCTAGCCTGAAATATTTCCAAATCGTGGTGGAGACCTTTCGTATCACATGTTTTAGTATTTTTCGTGTTGAATCAGTATAGAATACTCTATTTTACAATCATTATAAGAAGAAACTCAGTACATGTGACAGGTTGCATTGGTGTTGAAGAAATACCAAAAAACGTACAAAAAATCTAGCCTGAAAAATTTCCAAATCGTGGTGGAGACCTTTCCTATCACATGTATTAGTTTTTTTCGTGTTGAATCAGTATAGAATACTCTATTTTACAATAATTATAAGAAGAAACTCAGTACATGTGACAGGTTGCATTGGTGTTGAAGAAATACCAAAAAAACGTACAAAACATCTAGACTGAAAAATTTCCAAATCGTGGTGGAGACCTTTCGTATCACATGTATTAGTATTTTTCGTGTTGAATCAGTATAGAATACTCTATTTTACAATAATTATAAAAGAGACTCAGTATATGTGACAGCTTGCATTGGTGTTGAAGAAATACCAAAAAAACGTACCAAACATCTAGCCTGAAATATTTCCAAATCGTGGTGGAGACCTTTCCTATCACATGTTTTAGTATTTTTCGTGTTGAATCAGTATAGAATACTCTATTTTACAATAATTATAAGAAGAAACTCAGAACATGTGACAGGTTGCATTGGTGTTGAAGAAATACAAAAAAACGTACCAAACATCTAGCCTGAAATATTTCCAAATCGTGCTGGAAACCTTTTCTATCACATGTTTTAGTATTTTTCGTGTTGAATCAGTATAGAATACTCTATTTTACAATAATTATAAGAAGAAACTCATAACATGTGACAGGTTGCATTGGTGTTGAAGAAATACAAAAAAACGTTCAAAACTTCTAGCCTGAAAAATTTCCAAATCGTGGTGGAGAGCTTTCGTATCACATGTATTAGTATTTTTCGTGTTGAATCAGTATAGAATACTCTATTTTACAATAATTATAAGAAGAAACTCATAACATGTGACAGGTTGCATTGGTGTTGAAGAAATACAAAAAAACGTTCAAAACTTCTAGCCTGAAATATTTCCAAATCGTGGTGGACACCTTTCCTATCACATGTTTTAGTATTTTTCATGTTGAATCAGTATAGAATCCTCTATTTTACAATAATTATAAGAAGAAACTCAGTACATGTGACAGGTTGCATTGGTGTTGAAGAAATACCAAAAAAACGTACAAAACATCTAGCCTGAAAAATTTCCAAATCGTGGTGGAGACCATTCCTATCACATGTTTTAGTATTTTTCGTGTTGAATCAGTATAAAATACTCTATTTTACAATAATTATAAGAAGAAACTCAGAACATGTGACAGGTTGCATTGGTGTTGAAGAAATACAAAAAAACGTTCAAAACTTCTAGCCTGAAATATTTCCAAATCGTGGTGGAGACCTTTCCTATCACATGTATTAGTATTTTTTGTGTTGAATCAGTATAGAATACTCTATTTTACAATAATTATAAGAAGAAACTCAGTACATGTGACAGGTTGCATTGGTGTAGAAGAAATACCAAAAAAACGTACAAAACATCTAGCCCGAAATATATCCAAATCGTGGTGGAGACCATTCCTATCACATGTTTTAGTATTTTTCGTGTTGAATCAGTATAAAATACTCTATTTTACAATAATTATAAGAAGAAACTCAGTACATGTGACAGGTTGCATTGGTGTTGAAGAAATACCAAAAAAACGTACAAAACATCTAGCCTGAAAAATTTCAAAATCGTGGTGGAGACCATTCCTATCACATGTTTTAGTATTTTTCGTGTTGAATCAGTATAAAATACTCTATTTTACAATAATTATAAGAAGAAACTCAGAACATGTGACAGGTTGCATTGGTGTAGAAGAAATACCAAAAAAACGTACAAAACATCTAGCCTGAAATATTTCCAAATCGTGGTGGAGACCTTTCCTATCACATGTATTAGTATTTTTTGTGTTGAATCAGTATAGAATACTCTATTTTACAATAATTATAAGAAGAAACTCATAACATGTGACAGGTTGCATTGGTGTTGAAGAAATACAAAAAAACGTTCAAAACTTCTAGCCTGAAATATTTCCAAATCGTGGTGGAGACCTTTCCTATCACATGTATTAGTATTTTTCGTGTTGAATCAGTATAGAATACTCTATTTTACAATAATTATAAGAAGAAACTCATAACATGTGACAGGTTGCATTGGTGTTGAAGAAATACAAAAAAACGTTCAAAACTTCTAGCCTGAAATATTTCCAAATCGTGGTGGAGACCTTTCCTATCACATGTATTAGTATTTTTTGTGTTGAATCAGTATAGAATACTCTATTTTACAATAATTATAAGAAGAAACTCAGTACATGTGACAGGTTGCATTGGTGTAGAAGAAATACCAAAAAAACGTACAAAACATCTAGCCCGAAATATATCCAAATCGTGCTGGAAACCTTTTCTATCACATGTTTTAGTATTTTTCGTGTTGAATCAGTATAGAATACTCTATTTTACAATAATTATAAGAAGAAACTCAGAACATGTGACAGGTTGCATTGGTGTTGAAGAAATACCAAAAAAACGTACAAAACATCTAGCCTGAAAAATTTCCAAATCGTGGTGGAGACCTTTCGTATCACATGTATTAGTATTTTTCGTGTTGAATCAGTATAGAATACTCTATTTTACAATAATTATAAGAAGAAACTCAGAACATGTGACATGTTGCATTGGTGTAGAAGAAATACCAAAAAAACGTACAAAACATCTAGCCTGAAAAATTTCCAAATCGTGGTGGAGACCATTCCTATCACATGTTTTAGTATTTTTCGTGTTGAATCAGTATAAAATACTCTATTTTACAATAATTATAAGAAGAAACTCAGAACATGTGACAGGTTGCATTGGTGTAGAAGAAATACCAAAAAAACGTACAAAACATTTGGCCTGAAATATTTCCAAATCGTGGTGGAGACCTTTCGTATCACATGTATTAGTATTTTTCGTGTTGAATCAGTATAGAATACTCTATTTTACAATAATTATAAGAAGAAACTCAGTTCATGTGAAAGGTTGCATTGGTGTTGAAGAAATACCAAAAAAACGTACCAAACATCTAGCCTGAAATATTTCCAAATCGTGGTGGAGACCTTTCCTATCACATGTATTAGTATTTTTTGTGTTGAATCAGTATAGAATACTCTATTTTACAATAATTATAAGAAGAAACTCATAACATGTGACAGGTTGCATTGGTGTTGAAGAAATACAAAAAAACGTTCAAAACTTCTAGCCTGAAATATTTCCAAATCGTGGTGGAGACCTTTCCTATAACATGTATTAGTATTTTTCGTGTTGAATCAGTATAGAATACTCTATTTTACAATAATTATAAGAAGAGACTCATAACATGTGACAGGTTGCATTGGTGTTGAAGAAATACAAAAAAACGTTCAAAACTTCTAGCCTGAAATATTTCCAAATCGTGGTGGAGACCTTTCCTATCACATGTATTAGTATTTTTTGTGTTGAATCAGTATAGAATACTCTATTTTACAATAATTATAAGAAGAAACTCAGTACATGTGACAGGTTGCATTGGTGTAGAAGAAATACCAAAAAAACGTACAAAACATCTAGCCCGAAATATATCCAAATCGTGCTGGAAACCTTTTCTATCACATGTTTTAGTATTTTTCGTGTTGAATCAGTATAGAATACTCTATTTTACAATAATTATAAGAAGAAACTCAGAACATGTGACAGGTTGCATTGGTGTTGAAGAAATACCAAAAAAACGTACAAAACATCTAGCCTGAAAAATTTCCAAATCGTGGTGGAGACCTTTCGTATCACATGTATTAGTATTTTTCGTGTTGAATCAGTATAGAATACTCTATTTTACAATAATTATAAGAAGAAACTCAGAACATGTGACATGTTGCATTGGTGTAGAAGAAATACCAAAAAAACGTACAAAACATCTAGCCTGAAAAATTTCCAAATCGTGGTGGAGACCATTCCTATCACATGTTTTAGTATTTTTCGTGTTGAATCAGTATAAAATACTCTATTTTACAATAATTATAAGAAGAAACTCAGAACATGTGACAGGTTGCATTGGTGTAGAAGAAATACCAAAAAAACGTACAAAACATTTGGCCTGAAATATTTCCAAATCGTGGTGGAGACCTTTCGTATCACATGTATTAGTATTTTTCGTGTTGAATCAGTATAGAATACTCTATTTTACAATAATTATAAGAAGAAACTCAGTTCATGTGAAAGGTTGCATTGGTGTTGAAGAAATACCAAAAAAACGTACCAAACATCTAGCCTGAAATATTTCCAAATCGTGGTGGAGACCTTTCCTATCACATGTATTAGTATTTTTTGTGTTGAATCAGTATAGAATACTCTATTTTACAATAATTATAAGAAGAAACTCATAACATGTGACAGGTTGCATTGGTGTTGAAGAAATACAAAAAAACGTTCAAAACTTCTAGCCTGAAATATTTCCAAATCGTGGTGGAGACCTTTCCTATCACATGTATTAGTATTTTTCGTGTTGAATCAGTATAGAATACTCTATTTTACAATAATTATAAGAAGAGACTCATAACATGTGACAGGTTGCATTGGTGTTGAAGAAATACAAAAAAACGTTCAAAACTTCTAGCCTGAAATATTTCCAAATCGTGGTGGAGACCTTTCCTATCACATGTATTAGTATTTTTTGTGTTGAATCAGTATAGAATACTCTATTTTACAATAATTATAAGAAGAAACTCAGTACATGTGACAGGTTGCATTGGTGTAGAAGAAATACCAAAAAAACGTACAAAACATCTAGCCCGAAATATATCCAAATCGTGCTGGAAACCTTTTCTATCACATGTTTTAGTATTTTTCGTGTTGAATCAGTATAGAATACTCTATTTTACAATAATTATAAGAAGAAACTCAGAACATGTGACAGGTTGCATTGGTGTTGAAGAAATACCAAAAAAACGTACAAAACATCTAGCCTGAAAAATTTCCAAATCGTGGTGGAGACCTTTCGTATCACATGTATTAGTATTTTTCGTGTTGAATCAGTATAGAATACTCTATTTTACAATAATTATAAGAAGAAACTCAGAACATGTGACATGTTGCATTGGTGTAGAAGAAATACCAAAAAAACGTACAAAACATCTAGCCTGAAAAATTTCCAAATCGTGGTGGAGACCATTCCTATCACATGTTTTAGTATTTTTCGTGTTGAATCAGTATAAAATACTCTATTTTACAATAATTATAAGAAGAAACTCAGAACATGTGACAGGTTGCATTGGTGTAGAAGAAATACCAAAAAAACGTACAAAACATTTGGCCTGAAATATTTCCAAATCGTGGTGGAGACCTTTCGTATCACATGTATTAGTATTTTTCGTGTTGAATCAGTATAGAATACTCTATTTTACAATAATTATAAGAAGAAACTCAGTTCATGTGAAAGGTTGCATTGGTGTTGAAGAAATACCAAAAAAACGTACCAAACATCTAGCCTGAAATATTTCCAAATCGTGGTGGAGACCTTTCCTATCACATGTATTAGTATTTTTTGTGTTGAATCAGTATAGAATACTCTATTTTACAATAATTATAAGAAGAAACTCATAACATGTGACAGGTTGCATTGGTGTTGAAGAAATACAAAAAAACGTTCAAAACTTCTAGCCTGAAATATTTCCAAATCGTGGTGGAGACCTTTCCTATCACATGTATTAGTATTTTTCGTGTTGAATCAGTATAGAATACTCTATTTTACAATAATTATAAGAAGAGACTCATAACATGTGACAGGTTGCATTGGTGTTGAAGAAATACAAAAAAACGTTCAAAACTTCTAGCCTGAAATATTTCCAAATCGTGGTGGAGACCTTTCCTATCACATGTATTAGTATTTTTTGTGTTGAATCAGTATAGAATACTCTATTTTACAATAATTATAAGAAGAAACTCAGTACATGTGACAGGTTGCATTGGTGTAGAAGAAATACCAAAAAAACGTACAAAACATCTAGCCCGAAATATATCCAAATCGTGCTGGAAACCTTTTCTATCACATGTTTTAGTATTTTTCGTGTTGAATCAGTATAGAATACTCTATTTTACAATAATTATAAGAAGAAACTCAGAACATGTGACAGGTTGCATTGGTGTTGAAGAAATACCAAAAAAACGTACAAAACATCTAGCCTGAAAAATTTCCAAATCGTGGTGGAGACCTTTCGTATCACATGTATTAGTATTTTTCGTGTTGAATCAGTATAGAATACTCTATTTTACAATAATTATAAGAAGAAACTCAGAACATGTGACATGTTGCATTGGTGTAGAAGAAATACCAAAGAAACGTACAAAACATCTAGCCTGAAAAATTTCCAAATCGTGGTGGAGACCATTCCTATCACATGTTTTAGTATTTTTCGTGTTGAATCAGTATAAAATACTCTATTTTACAATAATTATAAGAAGAAACTCAGAACATGTGACAGGTTGCATTGGTGTTGAAGAAATACCAAAAAAACGTACCAAACATCTAGCCTGAAATATTTCCAAATCGTGGTGGAGACCTTTCCTATCACATGTATTAGTATTTTTTGTGTTGAATCAGTATAGAATACTCTATTTTACAATAATTATAAGAAGAAACTCATAACATGTGACAGGTTGCATTGGTGTTGAAGAAATACAAAAAAACGTTCAAAACTTCTAGCCTGAAATATTTCCAAATCGTGGTGGAGACCTTTCCTATCACATGTATTAGTATTTTTCGTGTTGAATCAGTATAGAATACTCTATTTTACAATAATTATAAGAAGAAACTCATAACATGTGACAGGTTGCATTGGTGTTGAAGAAATACAAAAAAACGTTCAAAACTTCTAGCCTGAAATATTTCCAAATCGTGGTGGAGACCTTTCCTATCACATGTATTAGTATTTTTTGTGTTGAATCAGTATAGAATCCTCTATTTTACAATAATTATAAGAAGAAACTCAGAACATGTGACAGGTTGCATTGGTGTTGAAGAAATACAAAAAAACGTTCAAAACTTCTAGCCTGAAATATTTCCAAATCGTGGTGGAGACCTTTCCTATCACATGTATTAGTATTTTTTGTGTTGAATCAGTATAGAATACTCTATTTTACAATAATTATAAGAAGAAACTCAGTACATGTGACAGGTTGCATTGGTGTAGAAGAAATACCAAAAAAACGTACAAAACATCTAGCCCGAAATATTTCCAAATCGTGCTGGAAACCTTTTCTATCACATGTTTTAGTATTTTTCGTGTTGAATCAGTATAGAATACTCTATTTTACAATAATTATAAGAAGAAACTCAGAACATGTGACAGGTTGCATTGGTGTTGAAGAAATACCAAAAAAACGTACCAAACATCTAGCCTGAAATATTTCCAAATCGTGGTGGAGACCTTTCCTATCACATGTATTAGTATTTTTTGTGTTGAATCAGTATAGAATACTCTATTTTACAATAATTATAAGAAGAAACTCATAACATGTGACAGGTTGCATTGGTGTTGAAGAAATACAAAAAAACGTTCAAAACTTCTAGCCTGAAATATTTCCAAATCGTGGTGGAGACCTTTCCTATCACATGTATTAGTATTTTTCGTGTTGAATCAGTATAGAATACTCTATTTTACAATAATTATAAGAAGAGACTCATAACATGTGACAGGTTGCATTGGTGTTGAAGAAATACAAAAAAACGTTCAAAACTTCTAGCCTGAAATATTTCCAAATCGTGGTGGAGACCTTTCCTATCACATGTATTAGTATTTTTTGTGTTGAATCAGTATAGAATACTCTATTTTACAATAATTATAAGAAGAAACTCAGTACATGTGACAGGTTGCATTGGTGTAGAAGAAATACCAAAAAAACGTACAAAACATCTAGCCCGAAATATATCCAAATCGTGCTGGAAACCTTTTCTATCACATGTTTTAGTATTTTTCGTGTTGAATCAGTATAGAATACTCTATTTTACAATAATTATAAGAAGAAACTCAGAACATGTGACAGGTTGCATTGGTGTTGAAGAAATACCAAAAAAACGTACAAAACATCTAGCCTGAAAAATTTCCAAATCGTGGTGGAGACCTTTCGTATCACATGTATTAGTATTTTTCGTGTTGAATCAGTATAGAATACTCTATTTTACAATAATTATAAGAAGAAACTCAGAACATGTGACATGTTGCATTGGTGTAGAAGAAATACCAAAGAAACGTACAAAACATCTAGCCTGAAAAATTTCCAAATCGTGGTGGAGACCATTCCTATCACATGTTTTAGTATTTTTCGTGTTGAATCAGTATAAAATACTCTATTTTACAATAATTATAAGAAGAAACTCAGAACATGTGACAGGTTGCATTGGTGTAGAAGAAATACCAAAAAAACGTACAAAACATTTGGCCTGAAATATTTCCAAATCGTGGTGGAGACCTTTCGTATCACATGTATTAGTATTTTTCGTGTTGAATCAGTATAGAATACTCTATTTTACAATAATTATAAGAAGAAACTCAGTTCATGTGAAAGGTTGCATTGGTGTTGAAGAAATACCAAAAAAACGTACCAAACATCTAGCCTGAAATATTTCCAAATCGTGGTGGAGACCTTTCCTATCACATGTATTAGTATTTTTTGTGTTGAATCAGTATAGAATACTCTATTTTACAATAATTATAAGAAGAAACTCATAACATGTGACAGGTTGCATTGGTGTTGAAGAAATACAAAAAAACGTTCAAAACTTCTAGCCTGAAATATTTCCAAATCGTGGTGGAGACCTTTCCTATCACATGTATTAGTATTTTTTGTGTTGAATCAGTATAGAATACTCTATTTTACAATAATTATAAGAAGAAACTCAGAACATGTGACAGGTTGCATTGGTGTTGAAGAAATACAAAAAAACGTTCAAAACTTCTAGCCTGAAATATTTCCAAATCGTGGTGGAGACCTTTCCTATCACATGTATTAGTATTTTTTGTGTTGAATCAGTATAGAATACTCTATTTTACAATAATTATAAGAAGAAACTCAGTACATGTGACAGGTTGCATTGGTGTAGAAGAAATACCAAAAAAACGTACAAAACATCTAGCCCGAAATATTTCCAAATCGTGCTGGAAACCTTTTCTATCACATGTTTTAGTATTTTTCGTGTTGAATCAGTATAGAATACTCTATTTTACAATAATTATAAGAAGAAACTCAGAACATGTGACAGGTTGCATTGGTGTTGAAGAAATACCAAAAAAACGTACCAAACATCTAGCCTGAAATATTTCCAAATCGTGGTGGAGACCTTTCGTATCACATGTATTAGTATTTTTCGTGTTGAATCAGTATAGAATACTCAAGTAACTAAGTCTCAAAAGATTCAAGGGACTGTCTTCTTTTACCTAGGTTTCAAATATTCAAACACCAAAATAAAATTCAAAAGTTACGAGCATTTGAAGTTTTTTCTGCCATCATTTTTGTGATTTCAAGACTTTACGGTCACAACACAGGCTTAAAACTCAACACCAAAATGAAAAATTAGGCTCAAAAGATTTAGGGGACTGTTCTCTATTATCGAGGTTTCAAATATTTAAACATCAAAATAAATTTCAAAAGTTATGAGCATTTGAAGTTTTTTCTGCCATCATTTTTGTGATTTCAAGACTTTACGGTCACACCACAGGCTTAATACTCAACACCAAAATGAAAAATTAGTCTCAAAAGATTTAGGGGACTGTTTTCTATTATCGAGGTTTCAAATATTTAAACATCAAAATAAATTTCAAAAGTTATGAGCATTTGAAGTTTTTTCTGCCATCATTTTTGTGATTTCAAGACTTTACGGTCACACCACAGGCTTAATACTCAACACCAAAATGAAAAATTAGTCTCAAAAGATTTAGGGGACTGTTTTCTATTATCGAGGTTTCAAATATTTAAACATCAAAATAAATTTCAAAAGTTATGAGCATTTGAAGTTTTTTCTGCCATCATTTTTGTGATTTCAAGACTTTACGGTCACACCACAGGCTTAATACTCAACACCAAAATGAAAACTAAGTCTCAAAAGATTCAAGGGACTGTCTTCTTTTACCTAGGTTTCAAATATTCAAACACCAAAATAAATTTCAAAAGTTATGAGCATTTGAAGTTTTTTCTGCAATCATTTTTGTGATTTCAAGACTTTACGGTCACACCACAGGCTTAATACTCAACACCAAAATGAAAACTAAGTCTCAAAAGATTGAGGGGACTGTCCTCTATTACCTAGATTTCAAATATTCAAACACCAAAATAAATTTCAAAAGTTATGAGCATTTGAAGTTTTTTCTGCCATCATTTTTGTGATTTCAAGACTTTACTGTAAGAGACTACACGGCGCGTGCATCTTGTCTCTTACGGGAACGAATGTATAAAATATGAGGCGTGACTCAACAATGTAAATGTTTATTAGTATAGTCTGAAAATACAATTGATAGGAAAGATAACTAATGAAGAGGAAGAATAATGAAAGAGGAGACAGTACCTTTACTCAGATAGTAGTTGAATAAGTCGCACAACACAACACTAGTTGAAAGAGAGAACAACTGGACCGATGATCGGAAACACCCGGTCGGTCAAACTACGAAAAGAATCTGCCTTTTGGAGAGAAGAATATCGCACCCTTTTATATGAGAAGAGTGGGGTTGCGACATAGTATAAGGAAAACGATAGCAAAAGGTATCCCATAGAAAACCCACCCCCGAGTGAGTTGACAGTTCTGTCAACTCACTTAATTGAGGTTTAAAGAGTATTTAAATGGGGTAAAAGGGGCTTGAAATATGCGTGGAGGACGCGTAATTTATGCATGGAGATGCAATCGAAGAAGGGTAAAGAACCACGGCGTCGGCAGCAAGGGAAAAGGGGTTGCACCGGAAACTGTAGAGGTGTGATGCGTCATCATAGCCGTAGGCCAAATGACGCACACGCCGTTCTATTACATTACGGTCACACCACAGGCTTAATACTCAACACAGAAATAAAAACTAAGTCTCAAAAGATTCAGGGGACTGTCCTCTATTACCTAGGTTTCAAATATTCAATCACCAAAATAAATTTCAAAAGTGATGAGATTTTGAAGTTTTTTCTGCAATCATTTTTGTGATTTCAAGACTTTACGGTCACACGACAGGCTTAATACTCAACACCAAAATGAAAACTAAGTCTCAAAAGATTCAAGGGACTGTCCTCTATTACCTCGACTTCAAATATTCAAACAAGAAAATAAATTTCAAAAGTTAAATCGATATTTTCGACCTTTTCCAGACCTGGCAACTCAGCATCCTTGGGTTGTCTATTGAAAATTTATATTTGATTTCACAGTCCAATTTTGTCCGGGTTTTTTACACTTCCTTATAACAAGTAAGTATAAATAGTGCTCATTTAAAAAAATTATAATTACTAATTTTTCTAGGTATACCATTTTCAGCTAAAATGACCCTAATAATAACCCTGTAGCTACTAGCTAGTCCGCTACTAGCTAGGCCTAGTAAGTACTAAGTAGTAACTAGTCCCACCTACTTTATTCCGCGTTTTAGGATTCAAAGTCCAGAAAGCAAAATTTGAAAGTCGTCTGCTTGTTTCAAATTCGAATGTTTACGGTGAAAGCTCTTCAAAAAAATGAAAATGATAATTGCATCCTTGTATTATTTTGTAGCGCTTTTAATTTCTAACACACATGCTTGGGTAAGTCTGTCTCGAATTAATTTTAAGTTTTAGAAATTCTCATAAATACAATATACATTGAATTTCCCAACTTTAAACAGGACACTCAAGCCTCAAATTTTCTGACATCTGGGGATCATACTAGTAATTGGGCTGTACTGGTCGACACTTCACGTTTCTGGTTTAATTACAGACATGTAGCAAACGTGTTATCAATTTACCGGAGTGTAAAAAGATTAGGAATTCCAGATAGTCAAATTATTTTAATGATCGCTGATGTAAATAATTTTAATAATGTTAATAATTTGATTAAGTTATTTATTGCAATATGAATCACAATATTTTTCTATCAAAGGACATGGCTTGTAATTCGAGAAATCCTCACCCAGCGGCAGTTTACAATAATGCAAATCAACAAATTGATGTATATGGAGATGATGTTGAAGTAGATTACCGAGGTTATGAGGTATTCCTTCCTACTTTTGCATAACTTTCCTTGCCCAGCTCAATATAATGTTTTGTTATTATTGTAGGTAACTGTTGAGAACTTTATTCGTGTTCTCACTGGTAGGTTACCAGCTTCAACCCCAAGATCTAAAAAACTGTTGACTGATGCAGGAAGCAATGTTTTAATATATCTAACTGGCCATGGTGGTGATGGATTCTTAAAATTTCAGGATTCTGAAGAGATCACAAATGTCGATTTGGCGGACGCTATTCAACAAATGTGGGAAAAACAAAGGTAGTGGATCCTTAAAAGTTAAAAACAACTTCTAGGTACGTTTTTGTTTGATTTTTATTTTTTTAGATACCACGAAATGCTATTTATTGTCGACACTTGCCAAGCAGCATCACTTTATCAGAAGTTTTACGCTCCGAATGTTTTGGCAATTGGGAGTAGCCTAGTCGGTGAGGATTCCCTTTCACATCACGTTGATCCTGCTATCGGCGTTTACATAATTGATCGTTACACTTACTACGCCCTTGAATTCCTCGAGCATGTCACGCCCACAAGTAATCACACACTCGGTCAATTTGTAAGTCCTAGTGAAAAGTCGTGTAGTCTTCTAACTTCCCGGTTAAAATTAGTAACTCTTTTTAATTTCAGCTCAAAGTCTGTCCAAAATACTTGTGTCTTTCTACTGTTGGCTTTCGTAGTGACCTTTTCCAGCGAGACCCTAACAGGGTCTTTATTACGGATTTCTTTGGTTCACAAAAGCGCATTGAAATGGCTGCAGACCCGATAGTATTACCATCACCTTCAAATAAAGAAACAAGGTGAAACTTTTTAAGTTTATTCAACTAACACGAAATCACAATAATGTGCGGTACTATTTCCATTACAGTATGCCGCATCGGGAGGAAGTGCCAAGACGTACTTTGTACTATGCGGACCCTATTCCGCCATTATGCATTCACAGTTTAACATTTTAAATTGAAGTCGGTCAATATACACGTTTTGATAGAACGAGATTACAAAGTTTGGTGGGATTTAATTTGTTTCATGCATTTCTTGGCTTGGAGCATGGCTTCTCTATTTCGCATCATTTTGGCGCAATTAAATCCTTCCTGGCATGAGCTCTCGGCCAGCTTCAAAAGCTCTTTGGCGTCGGCTGCAGATTTCTCTACTTGGGTCAGGTACACATTGGCCAAGTTGATAAAATAATAAGGAAGATCCTTCAAACCGTCATCCATACGATACTCTTGGGCCAGAATCAGGGCTGAATTAAGACAGTCTACAGCGTCTTCAAGTCGGTTCATCATGGTGTAGGAAGCGGCCATATTATTGAGTTGGAGTAAACTGTGGGGATGATGTTTGCCATTGATTTTGACCGAAATCTCATAAGATTGCTTGAACAAAGCCAAGGACTGAGTAAAATCTCCACTGCTATGGACAAAGTCTCCAAACCAAGAGAGGATTAATGAGTAAAGAGCTAAAGTGTCAAAATCATCAACATTCATCTTTAATTTAGTCTCCAGGTGATGAATGCAAAATCTGAAGCCCTCTCGTGCTTTAACCTCTTCACGAAACATGAAATAGAGGTTTGCAAGCTTTGCGCTGATGTGAATAATGGCATTATCATCTTGAGCCATTCCATCAGCAATAAGCTGTTTCATCAGGTTGATGAAAAGCCTTTCAGCTTTCTTTAAGTCTCCCACTTCATAGGCATTGTTGGCCATGTCATCAATGATGTACCTTTGGGCATCATAATGTTGAATTTCATGGGCTGCCTTTAATGCCAAGTGCAGAAGCTGTTCAGACTTCTTGTACTCTTTCCTCTGTCAAATTGTAAAAAATATAATAATCAATATATATAAAATAAAAAATAGTTTTAAACAAGCTGTTGCAAAACAGTATAGGGCCTACCTCTTGGGAAAGCCTAGCTAATTTGATCATGTGGACGATCTGTTCTTCTCCAAGATCCTTTTTTTCATCACCATCACTATCGCCCTTCAAAATACCCATTAATCCTGCAAAACCAAAAGCCTTTGACATGGCAGAATAATAGTTTTGTTCGTCTTCTTGTTGGTCTGGCTCGTCATTTTCCAAGGCAATGGGTGGATTACGTAAGGGCACCGACTTTTGTAAGGGTATGACATACGAAATGGGTTTAACTATTTGAATTCCAACCTGCTGTTTGGACGACAGTTGGTTGGCAGACGTTTTTGAATAATGCTTCATCATTCGAGCTACAATGCACCACGAGTGTTTTGTCCTAGAAAACATTGATCGCGTATAAATTTAATTTACGAGAGTCGAGAAAAACTTGAAGGGAGGAACTTGTTGTTTTTTGGGTGGGAAAACAGCAGCCGAAATTTTCACCTTGGTTAAAAGTTGCGAAACAGTCCGCTAGATGGTAGGTCCGTGCTCATTTTTTTCAGTTTGACAGGTAGTTAGTTGTTCGTACCAGTCGTCCGAAACGGCGACGTGTACTCTCCCTCACGTTATACAGAGAAAAATTTATCGAGGGCCACAGTGTGGCGTAATGAAAATACAGTTTAAATAGTTTCTGCAGGATTTCCCGTCTTATTTACACCATGAACGAAGCGGCCGTTCCTTGCCCAGTCGAAGACGTCCATGGGGATAACAGATGGATGAACTTGGTATTATACAGAGTCTTGATTTTTCCCTTTCGTTTTATTGACGCGTGTGTTATTCTCTTCAGCACCAGCGATTTGTTTTGGAAACAAAAGAGAGAGAACCAGAGATCCTGTTTGTTGGTGATTCGCTCATCTCTCATCTCATCTACACAGACATGTGGGAAACCATGTTTGCCCCTCTGCACCCAGTACGATTAAGTTTACTCCTGGCTATCAACCATCGCCCAACACTAATAACTCTGTCGTGTTTATTCCAGTTAAACTTTGGCATAGGTGGAGACCAGACCCAGCACGTGCTCTGGCGGCTTGCGAATGGAGAGCTGGACAACATCAAACCCAAGGTAAAATCTCTTTGCTTTCTAGCCTTTTGTTTTATTCCCTCCGTGCTTGAATAAAGTCTGTTGGTTGAGATCTAAAGAAGTGGATGCTGAAAGATTTGCCAGTCGTGTTGGTGCACAAGATGATTGTGTTTGGTGCTTGACAATTCAGCACACTGCTGGCAAAGCAAATCAAATAAGGCCCTTTTTTCTCTTTTCTCGTACGAGTTATGGACATTTTCCCCCGCCGTCTTATCGTTGAACGCCCCGTCGCGCAAAAGGATCAAACGAAATCATCTCTTGAATTATGCAACAGCTTTGCAATAAACTCTCAGATCACACGTTTAAAATTGAAAAGGGAAAACACAAACAACAACAAAAGAAGTCTGAAAAAACAAGAGATTTTTATTTTTTCCCCCTGTCGTAGTCCCGCGTGCTATCGACGCCCGAACCATTTCTGCCGGCTGCCTTTAGTGCCTTGGAGACTAATAACGATAAAAGCGTTGGCCTTATTTATTTGCCTTGTGCAAAGAATGGCCAAAGATATTATAGCCAGACGATGAAAGAGTGTGTGTGTATTATATTTATAGAGAGATAAATAGAGGGAGGAGTAGGAAATAAAGAAGAAATCGAAAAAAAAAGGGGAAGAAGGAAAATGATGGGGTATACATACAACTTTTTAAAAGAGAGTTAGGAGCGGCCAGGATTTGGTAGGGAGTCCAGGCCCTGGCCAAGTCTTTGATCGGTTAAGATTGGTCCAAGTTTTCCAGCACGGGATGTCATTACGATCTCATATCGCTCTTGCCTTTTCGGCCGGCCAAAGTTTCGCTCTTCTCCTAGCCCAGGGTCGTAGTATAAATGCCCAGTCTTTCTTTTTATTTTTACATTATTAAAAGGAAAGAAAATAGACAGACAGGGAACTTTCACTGGGCGGTCGTCAATCACGCAACCGATTCGCTTAGCCGAGTTCTATGACGACGACGACGACGACTGTGCACCATGGCGCTAATTAAGTTTTGACGAGTTTGACACGGCCAGTTAGCCGCCGCTGCATCCGACAACCCCCCATGTTTTTCCTTCCGGATTTTCATTCGCTCTTGTTATTTTTCCTCGACTCGACTCGGGAATTTGTAGTAGGCCACACAGTTGCGTCTTGTTATTCGTCGTCATATCAAGTCGCCGGGATTATATCGCCCCCATCTCTTTTCATCGCACAAAAGTGAATCTGAAACTCTGATGATTTATGCACACACAGTTGGTGGATATTATAACAGTGGCAGTCGATTCTGTGTGACGGGGCGTGAGCCTTTTGCGAGTTAGTCGAGCGTTGATCCAATTGATGAAGGTTAGTAGTTTTGTGCTGGGGGACGGGGTTGGGGGGAAGGAGGAAATGATATGAAGGAACTTTTATATGTACATTCCCAGTGGTACAGCGCACATGTGCTGCTGCTGCACACTATTCGTCTACTATATTTTATATATTACGCGTTCGATCCGCCTCCCAGCAGCTCATTGATATATTTATTTATTCTACCGCTTAGATCTTCTTCCGCTCCTGCATTTCTTCTTTGCCTATTGACAAGCTTCCGGATACACACACACACACACACACAAATGAAACCCCTCTTCTCTGACGCTCGCCGAGTTATTATTGAAAATGCCGACTGGGTTGGGTTGTATTTGCAAAAGGATTTTTTCCTTTCCTTCTATTGGATTGTGTTGGCATAGTGATGGGTGGGTTAGAAAGACAAAGGCGGGTGGGGAGTGTGTGTATTTGGCGAGAAATGCATCCGGAATGAATCCACCGGGGAGGAAAAAAAAATAAAAAGCGGAAGCCGCTCGTTCGCTTGTGTCTATTGGATTTGTGGGGACGTTTTATTTATTATTAGATATACCCGTGTGTGTGTGTGTGTGTGTGTCGTATAGGTCGTAGGTGGTGGAGTTTTTGATATTCTGCGCCTTTAAAAAAGTTGGCAACGGATGACGGATGGGAAACATCTGCCGCAGCCGCAACGGCCGGCGATCTTCAAATCTTTGTGAGCCTTTCCGTCTGACTGGGTTTTTCTGTTTATTTTTTTTCATTTTTTTTGGGTCCCGTCTAGGTTGTCGTCCTCCTGGTGGGCACAAACAATCACGGACACACTCCCGACATGATCGCCGACGGCATCATGGCCGTCGTTCATCTCATCCGGGAGAAGCAACCCCAAGCGCACATCATTGTCATGGTGGGTCAATCGACGCATATGCCAAATTGCCACCCGCCCGTCCACCAACCGGGCAACATTCGGCTCGGTTATTTTATTTTATTATTTTTATTATTTATTTTTTTGTCCGTCAGTCGCTGCTGCCGCGCGGACATTTGGTCAATCCGCTGCGTCAGCGCAACGCCCAGGTCAACGAGTTGCTGGCCCACAAGACGGCGTTGATGACTCGCGTCCAGCTGGTCAATACGGCCCCGGATTTCGTCTTGCCGGACGGCAGCATTTCCCATCTGGACATGTACGACTATCTCCACCTGACGCCCAACGGCTACCGCAAAGTCTTTGAGCCTCTGCACGACCTCCTCATCCAGCTGCTGGCCGAAACCAACGGAACCCAGCAGCAACCGGCCGACGAACAACAGGCCGGCAGCAGCAACAACAACAACAGCAACGCCCAATCGCTGCTTCACAAAGGACCGTGATTCTTATTTCTTTCTTTCCCATTTGATTTTGTCTTCTTCTTCTACATGCACCTTCACCATTGGCTCTCGTATAAAATAATGAAAGAAACTCTTTCACTAAATCAAAAAAAGAAGAAAAGAAAAAAGGTGCGATAAATGGACGACGGGCTGAAATGGCGACGCCGACTTGATTATCCTCCTTTTTGTTGTTGGCCGTCGAACATCCGATTGCTTCTATTGTTGTACTGCCCGTCATTTCTTTACTCTCCCACTGGCGCTAATTTGGCTCTTTCTCCATTTGTCCTCCTTTTTTTTATTTTTATTTCTTTTTCGAATCAAATAAAAATCCCGCCCGCTGATTTATATAGATATATATTGAAAAAGATGGAAGAAAAAATGAATCCTCAACCAACAATCACATTTGAATGGGCCTATATCAATGTTATATCCATAGCACAGCAGCAGTAGCAGAGAAGCCTTATTTTCTTTTGTTTTATTTTTTTTTTTTTTTTGTCTGGCTAAAAAATTTATTCATTAGCATTATTCCGTGCTGTGCTTGTTGGGTGTGTGTGTGTGTGTGTGCCTTGTGTGTTCATGTCCTTGATGCGTGTTCCACGGATTTCTCTCCCGATGTCCTCTCCTATTTTTGGGTGGGTTGGTGGGTGGGGTTTGCTCTTTGTACTGTACATAATCGGATTTGTGTTTTTGTTCCGTGCTGTGTGTCTCAACCACTCTGGAAGAGTTATTCGACCGGGATCGACGACGACCGACCGAGGAGAAAACCAACCCAACAACAACCCCCAAAAAAAACGAGTGGGGATTTTGTGTCTTTTGTGCGGGTTTCAGCAAGAAAATAAGAAAAAGAAAAAAGAAAGGTTTTTTTGATCTGTGTTGGGGGTGTCGTAGCGTGTGCAATCAGTTCCCGGGGAAGAGGAAGAAGAGACTTTTAAGAGAGAGATAAAAGGGAGGGGGAGAAGAAGCTTCCTCTTTTTATGTATTCACGCCCGATATTCTTTTTTTCAGTCCCGCTCTTGTGAACTCAAAGGAGAGCAAAAAACTTTTTGATTCATTTTTGGGTTGGGCTATTATTATGTGGCTGCTGGATGAGGGGGAAAATTGATTTGTTATACAGCACCGTCAAATATGTATTGGATCATCATTTATACACAACACATGCAAAAGTGTTAATCATTATACACGCTCCTAATATGCAGCACTTGTCACACCTTCTTTCATCCCATTGTAGCTCTTGTCGTGATGGACGAAAGAATTGATTTCTCTATATGTTTAAAAGAGTTGAAAGAATAAGCACGATGATGATTAGTTCAATCCATTTGGGATGGGATCACACGCGCATTCACACACAGTAATAGCAGCGACATTTTGGCCTTTTTCGCGGGGTGGGGTGAGGGGGTTGTGAAACGACGAATTGTGTTGTCCCCGGTTATGTATAATTCTTCCCACGGTTTATTGTGGTCCTCCTTCATGTTTTTCAATGAATTTGTTTCTTTATAATACTTCACATATGGAACGCTATTTTGCAAATATATCAAAGAAAACACACACACGATGAAATAGGAGATGTGATGGGGAGAGATCTCAATTTTGATATAGAATTTTTATACAATCAATCAAAGATAAATGGGAATAAGCTATTTTGACATTGGGGGGACTCAACTGAAACCAGATTGTATCATTATATAGTTACATAACCAATGACGATGAAAGGAGATGGACGAAGCATGTGGTATTTCATAGATGAGTGGCCAGTTGAGTGTTTATAGGGATTGTTTGTATAGTTTTTAAATATATCAAATATGTTTTGACACACACGTAATAGAGAGCAGAAGAAGAAGGAACGACACAGTTGTTGGGGAAATTCCATCAGCAGCAGCACCACGTCCAAAGGGCGTAGGGAATGACGGCCAGGAATGTGACGAGTGAAAGTCGAAACTGTCGCCGGCCACCTGCGTGATGTGTACCAATAGAAAAGAATGTTGTATAACTATTTCATAGAGTATATAGCAGTATATAGAGTCCCCCCATTTTGGCTGTTGACATTTCCAATCAGTGAGCAAAGAGATTGCGTCAACAACTGGAAGTGGATAACTTTTGTGCTAATCAAACGAATGAGCAATCAACTAACTCGATTGATACACATTTCAATATTCATTCCATCATCTAATTTAATGAGCTATATCATGGCCCGCCCAGCAAATTGGAAATTGAATTATTTAAAAAATGAAAAAAGTGGCCGGAAGAGAATCAAACCGGAAGAGTAGGAGGCGGAACGGGAGTCTTTGCCGCTCTTTGAGGAGCGTTGAGTTGGTCGAGGATCGAGGACGGTGGTCGGGTGCATCAGGGCGGCGCTGAGTTCCAGGCTGCGATTGAAGTAAACGGCGCTGCTGGGCCGGCCGACGGCCAGTGAGCAGTTGAGGCGGAGCAGGCCCGTCTTGGCGTCAAAGTGGCGATCCGTCAGGATCAAACGCAAGTTGATGACAGTCTGCGACGGATCGGACGATTGCATCTGCACCGTCTGTCCCTCCACCTGATGTGTTATAGTCATCCGCAATATAATAACGTTTAATAATAAGCCAATTGACGAATCGATTGCCGGCCAGCCAACTATAATCAGAACTTCCGTCTATATACATATAGATGGCCGGCCACATTAATTGATGTATCTATAATATCTAGTATATAATAGGTCACACAGCATCAATAATCATGATAATCATCATCGTCTACTAATATGTCTAGCTGTCTTACGGTTTGACGATTGAGCTGCCAGGAGAGTTTGGTCTGGTGGCTGCCGATGCTGGGCGTGATGGACGGCGACGTGCAATTAACGTTGAGTTGCTCGTTCAGTTCGTATTGATCCCGCAGGCCGTTGATGAGCGGACCGTCTTCGGAAACCTCTGCGTATAGTGATGGCGGTGATGTTATATAATCATCAGACGGAGGAGGAACGTGCGGATGTCGACGGGCCAATTTCCAGTCACGCGCGCGGCAAACGAGCGGGCGACATCACAGAGCAGCACATTGACAATAGCCAAAAGAACAAGAAAAAGTCGTGGTAAATCAGCACCAAGTCTTATTATTGAGAATATTACAACAAAAGAAGAAGAAGAACCAGCAGCAAAACATTTGTAAGCACAAAACATCGTCCATAGCAGCATCACCCTTCGACATTTCCGTCCAGCACAGCAAACTCCCCCCACCCAAAATCAGCAGCTTAAATTATTTTCAATGTGCGGATAACGCCAAAAAATATACACATCTTCTATCTCTCTTTCTCTAGCGCTTTTGATCCGTTAATAAATAAAAAGGGAAATCCAAGCGCGGGCTGGCCAGCACAAGGCCAGCAACAACAGACATGTAAATATCTGATGATGTATCCTAATCTTTTTTTCTCTTTTTCGCTTTGGTCTTGTTGTATGTGCTGTGATGGTTGCTGGTGAATTAACATTTCATTTCTCTGCTCGGCTGTGTCCGCTGCTGCTGCTGGTCCGTGTTGTGTGTATATTACATCGCCCGTGCTGTGTGTGTTGTATTATTATATAGCGTCGGGCGCGGGAGATTTGAATAGGAATTTCTTTCTCGCCCCGAGGACATTTAGCCGCTCTATACGCCACATCTCTCTCTATGCGGATTTTCCCTCCATCCACCCACACCCCCATTCTATATAGACACACAGCAAAAGGGGATCTACTTTGACATGGATTCTTATTCCCTCTTGCTTATTATATGTAAGAAGGGGGGAACTCTCGATGCGGTTCTTCTACACACACGCGGGTCTAGAGATAGCGCGCCCCGAGTATACATAATGAATCCCGCACGAAAAAGGGTCTACGCATATAACGCTGGGCGCTATACTACTGCTGTGCTGCTCTATCGACGGGATGATATGGCCATGTCGATATAACTTTTGAAAGCTAAGAGAGAGAGCAATCCATTTGACGCTGTGGGACACACATAGCACACAGCAAAAGGAAAAAAATAAAAAAATAAAGTTGGCGAAAATTTTCATTGAAACTGTCGCTGGAACAGAGCCAAAGTGGAAGGCGACTCGCGTGAGTAAGAGCATCCAGAGAGAAAGAAGAAGAAGAAGATCTCGGTGCAAGATAGAAGAGGGGAAGAACACTGGTAGACACATTTGAACGATCTTATATAGAAGAAGAAGGAAGAAAAAAAGGGGGAGGCGATGCTGGTATATATAAAAACCACTCACGGATGACAGTCATGTTGGCTCGACGATAAACGGTCTCGAAGTCGGGCTCGTCCGCCGATACCTCGCACTGTACACCAGTGGGCCGCGATGTGTTTTTATATTGCGCCGACCAGCAGAGTATAGAGAAGAAAATAAAGAAGAATAGTATAGAATATTAGCGATGGAACAAATACTACTCTCTTCTTTTTCTTCTATATAATGTGTGGATATTGGAAGTGGATATTTATATAAAATATAAAAAGAAGAAAGAAAAAGAGTTCATGCCAGCAGAGCGCTGTGCAGCACTTTTAATAATGCGTCGATCGGTGGGAAAAAAAAGTAAATGGACAAGTTTCTTTCTTTCCTCCTTTTTTTGATCGATTGATTCATTCGAGTTGAGCTGTTGACTTACCCGAAAAGTGGCCGACGAGTTGAAGTTGACAGATTTCAGCGTCACTCGACTATTGTTCGATCGCGCCAACTGTTATTCAAGCAGAAGAGAAAATACAAATTTATTGAAAAAAAAGTTTTTATACTTTTACTTTCCTTTCTAATCGACTAATACATGTAATACACAATACAATACAAAGTTTGATATCTAATTTCTCTGAATTCGGCATCCAACTATATAGCTTTACAATAGACTAAATATATATCTAAATATAATAGGGTTGCTCCTGCTGTTGTGTCTATAACTAAGTTGATATAGGCCTCATTCTCGAATCAAGGACCAGTCGGATGATGAGGCCCAATAAGTTGGGGATTTCTATCCGACGCGTGGTGGAACCCACAGCACCCCGCCAGCAAAAATAAAAGGGTTTCTAGAAATCCGACGTTAACTCGTCCTCCCTTCTATACATGTATATAGAGACGTCAGAGTAAATAGCTCGACTCTGCTGTTCTGCCAGCATATAGATCCCGCGTGTGCTCGTTGCTTGTCATCTCTCTGCTCTTCTCTGTAACTCGCAAAGTCAAGTTTCCTGGCTGCTGTCTTGTCTCTCGCCCTTCAACTTTGATTCCTGCACACAAGTTCTTGTCTACTCTTGTATTACCGAGAGTCTAAATGTGCTGCATTACGCATAATACTATCTCGACTCTCGGCTATATAACCGTCGTCAGACAGCATCTCTCGGAGACGATGTCATTTGATTTGCCGCTCCCCGGTTTTCTGGGCTACTGGATAAATGGATAAGGATCGTATCTAGCATACAGCCCAGCAGCAGCAGCAGCAGCAGGCAGTAATATATATATAGTTATACATAGGCAAAGGCATCAAGCATTGATCTCTTAGTTGGAATCAACAAACCGTCATTTGCCGCACGAATGCATCATCATACCGAGAGCATCAGATTATACTCCGAGCGTTTGATTTTCCCGCGGCTCTCAGCATCAGCGCAAGGAGGTGGAGGATATTGTCATTTATAGATTCGAGAATTTTTTCCTTCTTCTTCTTCTCTTTTATATTCCCTCAAAGGATCCAATTACTTATGATATAACGTCATCAACAAATGGTTTTTTTCCTCCCTTGTAATATAGACCTTTTTTCGGCCAAATTTCCATATCAATCGATAGATAGACTGTTTAAAAGCACATATGCATATATCGAGGGTCTCCTCTTATGTTCTTCCACTTTGTGCTTCCCGTTTCTCTTTTGTTTTCCAGAGAAAAAGAGTTTGATCCTTGTCTATGGCATTGCTGTGCAGCAGCACTTCTTTGTTTTTTGGGTGATGGGATGGCAGACATATAGCATCATAGAAGAGAGCTCTATATAGAGTTTATAATTCAATCGGTTCTCTATATAGTCTTTCTTGCTGTCGTGTCTCCTATACGACGACGAAGCTGGGTGGCCCTCCCTCAGCACAGCACATCGTTCCGCTCCGCCGGAGTATATTAGACAGCAGCAGCGCACCCCGGCGCCCGCGTGACTTTATACATACGCAGACCCGGTTCCCTCTTTTCCTCTGCGCTCTCTCTAGTCGAGTATATAAACAGAGACATAAAAGCTGAATCGATAAAATCTGACGACGACGACCAAGTTGATGATATGATGAGCGTCTCTCTTTGCTGCTCTATATCGTCGTGCGGGAGTACCGCTCATATACTCCTGTTTCGGGAGAGTGGGGGGGGGGGGAACACCAGTCAAGCGGTGGTAATCATTTTCAAACAACAAATATAGCACATCTCACAGGATTTGAAATAATAAATCTATATAGGCAGAATTATTTTATATATTTTTTGATATGGCCGGGATTAAACTTACATCGACGTTGATTCCGGGCCGGGTGAAGGCCGTGACGGGCGTCCGCTCTGCGAACATGTATCGGTAGAATTCCTCGTGATTCTGGTACCACTTGACCGAGTAGAGTTTGGCATTGCGAGCGGCGCTGAAGGCGCAGTCCAGCTCGACGTCGGAGCCGTACAGGGCCAGACTGGGCACCCGGAATCCCGTCACTTTGAGGCCGTCGCACAACAGCGGCGGGCCGACAGTCGCCAAAATGGCAACCAGCGCCGTCCACCAATAATAGACATTCCTGCTCATCTGTTATTAAAAATAATATATACAAATCAACTCCCATTAGTTCAACTCAAATTGTTCTAGACATATGTAATATTTAATCAAATCTAAATCATATATAATAAACAAGAGATATCCAGCACTAGCCAAATAAGAGACAGCACATGTCAGCCCACCAAATAGCTATGCTGGACTATTACTGCTGATGGTTTTTCGTGATACAGCCTCTCGGGAGGATGTCCATTTGCTACTGGACGAGTAGAAATTGTTTGTGTGTGCTGTGCTGTGTTGTTGTTCCTTTTGTTTTGAGACATTTCGTCGGCCAGCAGCAGCAGCAGGAGGTTTGATATATACTCTTGGCTCCGCTCCGTTTGATATTCAATGGCGGAGTAGATACTACTACTACTACAAGTCCTAAAATGGCGGAGTCTATCTCATCCTTGTTGTCTATATATAGCGTGACTCTCTCCCGTCGTCGTTTCGTGACGCGAGTGGGTGAGCACTGCCGTGAATAATGGATCATATACAGCAGTCGTCCGTCGTCGGTCCCTCCGTGCAACACACAGACGACGGCGTGGGATAAAACAAACGGGAGGGGGGAGGGGGGAGAAAAAACAAACACGCAGTGACACTCCGCTGCTGTGTCCTGTGCGTCTATTCTCTTATATTCCCTGGACACATGAAACAAAGGGCCGTATAATCATATACCTGATGCGCTTCTAATATCTCTCATAAAAATGAAATATTTAAAAGTATACACATAGAAAAACGAAATCTAACACGAATATATAATAATTGATAAAAGAAAATAAACTTGCAAATAGAAATCTATATATTATGCGGAATGCCTGTCATATTGAAATGGAACTATATTATAGAGTATAGGTAAATATACCTTTTTTGTTTTTATATTGATTGTCGCCGAATGCAATTTTGTCTTTTCATCGAAAATTCGATCTATTCCTTATATATGGCTGTGGATTTCCACCGAAAAGTCAAAAAAAGGTATTTTCATATATAACAATTGAATATCGACTCTCCTTCTTTCGCCTATAGATGTGATAGAGCATGCAGAGAGAGAGACGGTAGATTTCTAGATCTCTGACATCGTCGTCGTCGTGCGGATAAGGTCATTGGAGCGACTATAACAAGAGCGGCACAGCAGGCAGTCGGTCTTCTTCTTCTTTCGCCATATCCTGATATATTCTTGTGCGCTGCGCTCCTTGATTGATGCACAAGGATAAAAGAAGATGGTCTATACCCCAGCATGTACTATATAGACGGTATACTCTCTCTCTACAGCAGCTACAAAACCGAATATAAAAAGAGAACGAGAGAGAGAGAGAGAAGAGTCCAAAGTGCTGACTGACTGCAAGCAGCCTTATATATTATTATTCCCGCGACGCAATTTCAATCCAGCCAACAGATTGGCACTGGATTCAACCTATACCCTATATAGGCTGCTGCTGCAGTGCTCCTATATCGATTTCACATATGTGCAACTGAGACTCTCTCTCGTCTATATACCCAGCAGAGCTTTTCTCTTCGCTCTTTTTTCCTTCTTATGTACTGCTCTTGTGTAATGTAGACTCTCACCTGTGCCTCCTCCATCTTGTGCGTCCTTCTATATCAACTCTATTATAAAGAGCCACTCTCTCTCTCTCTCAGCCACTCTCGGCAAGTCACTTGGTCTGTCAACTGGCGCTTGAGATCGGCGACACGTACAGCACACACTGCATAGTCTAGTAGACGGAGAGAGAGAGAGAGACAACTTTATACATACGCGCACCTATACTCTATATATACGTCTTACATATAAGCCTATATATATACAGTCTCTCTCTATATAGATGGATATAGAGCGGTGCTGCACACGTTGCTGGGAAATGTCAACTAGCAATCAAGGACCTGAGTTGGCTGTCATCAAGAGCTGCAAATGCGCAAACCTCCTGTATAATTCTTCTTCTTCTGTTCTTATTGGGTCCGTTTTCTATTGTTTTAGACTCTCTGCTGCTATTAGAGACTCTTTGCGCTCGGCTGTAAGAGTTGGCTATATGCTGCTGTAGGCTCCATGCCGACCGGTGCAGATCGAGAATAAATAGAGACAGATGGAGTAGAGAGAGGGAGAGCCTATAATGTTTACGGCTAACAGGAAAATCGTGTATTTGCTGTTGCTCTCGTTGAGAATTCCCCCTTTTGCTGTTTAAACTTTGCGCGCCGAGATTATTATTATACAAGATCTTTTGGTGCAGTGAGATAAATGATTTCTTGTGAGATATACAGTCATGCCTGCAAGTTTCTTTAGCAGGCAAACTGCTCTATATGGTTTTATTTGAAGTTGACGGAAGGTATACTAAGAAGCACACCTTTCCTCCTCTTTAGATTTATTTTGCGCTTTTCCATTATCTTCTTCTCTTCCTTTCGGTCTTTCAACTTTCCCACCAGATTGACGAAAATGAGAGGAACAGTAAGCTTCCTAAGCTATACCTTCCGTCAACTTCAAATAAAACCATATAGAGCAGTTTGCCTGCTAAAGAAACTTGCAGGCATGACTGTACATGTATATATAAAAGGCCCGGCTGCTGCAGCAGCACATATAACAATATAAAAAGAAGAAGTTGCTGGCCGCGGTGGCAATGGATCGGCGCACAGTCGGCAACGCCCCGTTGCGTCGCCCTTTTCTTTTTGAAATCATTTCCACATTTTCTCTTATATATTCTCCAGCAGCACAGCAGCATTATCACACAGGAGCGCCGTATATACACAGCACTGCGCTGGGCCAAACGGCTGCTGCTGGAGGGAATTGTGCGGCATCGAAATAAATCTCCAAAAAGAAATGGCGCTTATGGATGTAGAGAGAGAAACGAGCGGCAACGGCCAAAGAAAAAGAATATAAACGTGAAAACCCCGGCCCAGCCAGCCAGCAGCTCTATATAGCTCTGCTTCAGGCCTCATTAAGTCTTTTTGCCTTTTTCGACGCGGCTGCTGATGCATGTGTGATGTCGATAAAGCTCAAATATAAATTCACATCCAACACTTGCTCTATTATATATTCTCCCGTCTTATATTTTTTGATGACCATATAATATGTACCTGCCGCTATGATTTAAAATCAAAAGGAGGAATGATTTAAACCTAAAATTTATATTATCCTACACGCTAAATCGACTTCTCTCCGTCGGAAGAGAGAAATGACAAATATACGTATACCAGATAGAAACGACTAAAAGTCTAACGACAACTTATATATATAATACGCACACACACAGCCGGGATATATATATTATAACATATAGAGCCTTTATAGAGCGTGATGCTGCTATGCGGAAACTTGTTATTATTATTGCCAGATAGAAATAAAAAGAGAGAGCGCGTTGCTGCTGGTATAAGAATAAAGCCAAGAGCGGAAATATTATAGATTGTTATGATGATGACGACAGACGCGCGCGCGGTTTTTAAGACTCATCAAAAAAGGACCTCTCTCGACAGCATCACGCTGCAAAAGACAACACTTTGATATTTGTCGTAAAAATATAATCATCATGTCTTTGTTTATATGTAAACATTTGGTTACGATCATTCCTTTTTCCTTTCTATAATAATAGCTGCTGCTGTGCTATGTGCTGGTTTGTTTTCGTTATTATTATTACAGAATCTTAAATCTATTATACCAATGACAAGTTGGTAGACATGTTATAACGAGAGATTCTTACGTAATGAGCACCAGCATTCGCTGCTGCTTCCCGAAACACTAATGACTATAAAAAGCGGCTTATATATCTATACTGCTGCTGCTGTATACATAAACTATACATATTATATGTTAGACAGACATTTGCTTTTGTATTTCGCTTTTATATTATATTGTCGACATGGCGCGGGATTTTCAAGCGCTCAGATCGCAGCAGTTCTAATATATTTATTGGCTGTCAACATTTTGTGCGTTTTCATGTCTCTAGGGTATTTATATACAGTATTATAGATTGGAGACGCGCAACACATGTCATGTGTGTATTATCGTCCATATTATAGACAATGTCTTCTTCTGAGCGAGCTTTTGTTTTCGCCAATTTATGGCGAAATGATCTGCTATATTGAGAATATTCTTTTCGAACCGCGTCTATATATTTTTGCTATAGAAATGCCGGCATCACCTTTCGATGAAAAGCATCGAGTTCTATACTATACCCATTACAATTCATAGTATATACAGCGCTGCTGCTGATGGTTATATTGTCTAACATATTCAAAAGAAAGAAAACACAACTGTTGGTTGAATAATAACAGCTGATGCTGGTGGGGTTAATAAGTCAAAAGTTGGCGGAAAACTTAACGAGACCAGCGGTGCACTGGTCCGAAATGTTTAATAATAATCAAAAAAAACAAGAGCAAGAACTACGTATATATGCTGTGTATAATACACATTTAAGTGCAGCCCGCTGTATATAGCAATAACACGCGTGTTTCTTCTATAATATAAATAAGAACATCAGCGTATAGGACAAAAGAATTTAATACTATACAATACATAATATAATAATGATGCAGCAAACAATAAAGAGGTCGAATTTAATTCACAATAGTTAACACGAGCTCCCACATGTTATATAGATACAAGTATATATACTGTTGCGCTCTTTTTCATATCGTAATTGTGCTGAGAGTATAGCGTGAGTCTGAGCCGTTTCCTACACAACATTTAATAGACTCCACCCCATATATAATATAGGCAGTGTATAGCAACAACATGCGCCAGTCTTCTATACACATACAGCCGTGTCGAGCTGTATATGTAACACAACAGCCACCACACATATAGATGAAATGGATCGAGCCACGCCCAAACAGTTTGCAGCTTTGCTAATTGTTTTTTCTTCTCTTATCCCCCCGTGCTGCTGCTGCGGCGACGGAATGTATAACACAATATATAACGGACGGCAGCATCCCAAACATATTAGGCCGCCAACAAAGTCCCGCTCTCTCCGGAATATTATGTCAACCACTATATAAACATTTCCTGTTGTGGCTTGGCAGCAGCACATTCCCCCCCTCGACAGATATACTTATAATATGCAGCGATTGAAATTTGTGAACGCAGAAATTCCAGCACGAATAGAATTCGGATGATATAATAGAGACAGAAGCCGAGCCAAAAATATAATATACAAACAAGGAAAGAAACAAACTGATGCTGGGATGTATATAGACATCGTTAAGAAATATAAGGAAACAAAATGGGGGAAAAAATATAAAAGTCATCAATCAATTTGTTTTCTGTTATTAGGCCTTGCTATATGCCCATCGCACACAGTTGGAACTGCATCCTGTGTGATCACATTTCGCTTCCTCATTTTCTAATGCCTCGGATAGCCTAATATATAATGCATTCACTCCGGTCTTTTACGTATTTCTACCAGCATATCCTGTGCCCAGCACGTATAAATGATAGACTATATAGACGATCCTATAATATATAAAAGGCCAAAGAGCAGCAGCACTATCTATAAACTCAATCATCTGTATACAAGCCTATATATATATAGTTGTGTGCATTTTAGATGCCGCTAAAGGCCTTTCCCCGAAAGCCAATCATATACATTATCAGTAAATATATACGTACAAAAGAAAGAAGAAGAAGACGAAGAACAAAGAGGAGGTAAAGAGAATAATATAGCACACAACACGTCCATCATCGCTCCATATAGAGTCCCTTATACATCATGTGCAGCATTTATCGGATTTGACCAGGAGCATATACAACAACAGTAGCAGCAGCAGCAGCACTCCAGGCTGTTGTTGTTGTTGTTTGGTTTGATACAAAGTGCTGCACTGTTGCGCTTTTCGTCAATAGGACATCGCAAAAAGCTCTATATTACGTATAAAGTATAGACACAGCATATTATATATCAATCAATTTAATACATCTCACCCAGCACTTTCCCTTTCTTCTTATAGATAAAAGAGTTGATATAATATATACACAGCAGCCATCAAAAGCTTATGTTTGCGAGGATCGATGCAAAGTGCTGCTGCTGTACTGTGTGCCTCTGAGAAAACATTGTCGAGGAGGCGAATAGTAATCTAATATATGTTATTTACAAAAAGAAAAACTGTATTGTATTAGATATGTATTGTTTATATAATATTTCAATGTTTTAAAAGAGTCTTTTAACGGTGCGGAGAGCACACATAAGTGCTATCTATATGTTTCCATAGTGACTCTCTGTGCAGAAAAGAGGAAAGAAGGTATACAATTTATATATTGAAATATAAATACAAGGGCCATCAAAGGACGAGGACCTATAACCCTTTTTTCCCATTCCATTTTCTACTGCTATAGGACGATCCCAGTAGACAACAAAGAGGCTTTCTGCCTCTGTTGTATAATGGATTTATATCTGTGTGTTGATATACATGCACGTCGATCGGCAGCAGCAGCCAGCAGCTATAATGTCTACATTATATAGTATGGTATTTGAACGCACTATATAGGCCTATAGATTATATTTGTATATAACAATACAAGCCAATGACTTTAAAGAGTCCGTCGCTGATATATATCAGCCCAGCAAAAGGTGGGCACAGCATTTAAAAGGAAGATGCCATATAAATAGCCTCTGTATATTCACTTCAATAATAGAAAAGGATATAGCACACAGCCCCAGCACAGCAAACGAATGATCAACGAGAAGAGATATATAGAGGGAACCAGCAACAGCACTTGATTAACGATCTCCTGTCTATACCTCTCCCCCCTCCCTCTCTCTCTCTATGTCTTTCCTGTGTGTTACACACATTTTATATACAGATGAAAGTGCATGAGTCACATCAGTGAGTGGGGAGAGATATAATACATCTAATAGTTTCTTTCTTATATATTTATATGTGATGTACCTTTATTTTTAATAGGAACCCAGCTACAAAGTCTATGTATAGATTAATCGCCATAGCCACTGCCCTTTTCAATGTATATAGCCTGTATAGTGTTGCTGGTCTTTGAGTTTCGTGTATATATTTTTTAAACAATACATGCGGAGAACAATATAAATATGTACAGCCTATAATAATAATAATAGGCCTACACCAAGAAAATCTTTATTGCTGTCGAAAAATATTTTTTTGATTTACTTTGATCTTGTCGTTCATTAGTCCTATACCAGCAGCATATAGCCAAGGTCTTTTGTCTCTCCAGAGATGTCTAGACATTGGGCTCGTGCTGTGACACGCCCAGAGAGAAAAGATCATTGAGGATTGACGAAAAGAAAATGAGGCGCATCAAAAGAGCGCGCGACCATATATGATGCTGTACTATGTTGTACTAGATTGACGATCATCGACTCTTGCACAGCACTGATCCGCGTCCACGTTCTCTCTCTTTATATCTAATGGGCATCATTAGATATATATTATATCTCTCTCTATAGTGCTGCTGTATTACATGTATAGATTCTTCTCCCCCTTTTAAATGTCTAATATCGGCCAAAGAGGAAAATATATATATATTGATAGACTGTATATAAAAAGGGAGATGGATGAATGGCTCACTATAGACTTGTGTATAAAAAGTATAGATATATAGAGATGTATTATAATTGATCGATCTAGATATAGGCTCTCTTGCCAAAGGCTCCAATTTATATTATTTTATATATAGTTCGCCAATATATTAATGCATTTTTTTTTCTTCTTTTTCTTTCTGGCGTCTTAATGAATGAATGAACCGCCTGTCTAATATATAAATATATAAATAGTTTGTCCGCAAAGAGACTTATTTTTCAGTGGCGTCGATGTTGTTTGATGGAAAAAAACAAACTGTATTTTTAGTGAGTTGATCTGATCGAAATCACAACCAAAAAGTATAATATTGTACATTTGGAAAATAGATCTATAGTAGCTATATGGCCGCGCGCATAAAGTAGGTACTTCCGATATATTCCCTTCCAAAGGAAACAGGATGTAGAGCGGAAGCAATGACAACTTTTCTATAAATAATCGCCTAGACTATATCTATAGGCTACATTCGTTTCTCTGTCTATTTCTTTTTAGATATTATTTTAGGGGGAAAAATTCAGTTCTCATTGGAAATTTTTTTAAAAAGTATTTAATAAAAACGGCCTAATAAACAATACTGTGTGGTAGATAGCTGGCTGCTGCCTTAAATGTTATACACAGCACGCAGGCTGTGGCGGGGAGAGAAAAAGGGGGAAATATAAGAAATGACTGATGTGATATAGCTTCCGGGTTTTTGAATCCGGTCTTTGAAAAAAGGGAAAACATTTATAAATGTTACAACTCCCCCAAAAGAAGAGAAGAAGAAGAAGGCAGCTGTGTACACTGGGGGCCCATTATATACAACAGAGAAAAAGGGGAAGAGAGCTCTGCTGCTGCTCTTCCTGATGCTGCTTCAGGATGTTGTGCATATCTATCGTCAATGTAGTAGAAAAACCGTATATACTGCACATTTTTGCTTTCTTTTCGGTATTTTATAGTATCCTACGTTCATCTATAACGATAGATCTATCTATATCTACTCGTCTTTCCTATTGTGTGCAGCGTTTCAACAGTACACGGCCATTTGTTAGATTGTCTATATCAAAGGTTATAGAAACCTCAAGGCAAAACAGCATTTGAAAACAAGTTGTTCCAAACAAGTTATGATGCATAATAGTCTATAATTAACTCTTTATATAATGGGTTATTGAATTGAATTTCCCCCAGCAGCTTTTGCAAACTATAGACGTCTAATACGTGCTGGCTATTATAAACTGTGCTGTTGCCTTTTTGTCTGGTCAATCTATTCAATTCAGAGCTGGTTTTGGCTCTTTTTTCTCCTCAATTTTTTACGGCAAATGAGAAGAAGAATATAAAATCTATGAAGAAAGAAGATTTATATAATACAAGGAATAAAACGATATCGATTATAGACACATCAGAATATCTGTTCCTTTATAAGCATCAACGGTCTGCTATACGTCTCTATATAGGCCTGATATTTCGGTATAGTACAGCAGCAGCTATAGGACCAGCATCTATAAACGGCTTTAGATATTATTATGTGGGGGCGACCCATGTCGTTATATAAATGAAATCGATCACTCAACCGCGCCGATCCATATCTATATATCTCTATATAGCCTGCTGCTCGCTATAGTATAGTATATGTTGTGTGTGTGTAATATATATATATATATAAGCCTATATAGCTTATATATATAAAAGTCTTCTAGCAGCAGCATATAATAGAGAACAGTTTTGTGTCGGCCGGGGCCTCAATCATATATCCCCGAGGGCCCGCAGCCTTTCACATTTTCTGGGTTGATTTTCATTTTCAATTTTTTTTCCTATTTTTTTTTCTTGTCTAAATATAAAAATATTTTCTCTTTTCTTGTAAAAGAAAGAAGGCGCTTCAAGTGTACGACACAAAAACAGACACACATGTAATAGCCAAAGTATATATCCCCTCCTTTATTTTCTATTATAACAGACGACCAGAGCCACGCCCCTGACCTATTCCCTTTTTTCACAAAGTTTGTTTTTTTTTCTTTCCCTCTTTTGTCACAGGTTAAATGGATGGCCCTTGTTGTTTTATATTGCTGCGGACTATAGGCTGTACATTACATATATAATCTGACTCTGTTGTTGTGTATATAATATAAAACACAACATGCTGTTTTTCGGCGGGTGCTATATGATCGTCTATAGGCTACTACTTGATCGACGACAAATAATCTGTCCACCCCCTCTTATTAATGCACAACATTTCCCTATGAAGAAGAAAAAACAAACTATATTACGTCTATACTTTGTGTACACTATATGTGCGCGTGCTGACAAATCTAAAACAAACGGCGGAGTGATGGATAGCCCTTCATCAATAGTCCAATCATTTACAGCAGCCAAAAAGTATACACATCAGCTTTTGAATATAGATTAAACCTTATAGACGGATAAACGCTCATATACTATAAAATAAAACAGTCTATATATATAAAATGCTCCATCACACGAGTATATCACAGCCATGAAATATTTAATACGCATATATAAGAAAAAGAGAAAAAACACGACCGCGCGCGTGAGTTTGTGGTTTCCTAGAGAGAATAAGAGAGAGAGAAAACACACATCACTTATTGGTGGACACGCACAGAGCACTCTAAGAGTGCTGCTGCCCTTAGATATAGGTATATATTTCCCACCTTATATATAGCCAGCAGCAAGCTCGGCGAACATTCGTGTTGGAAGAAGTATAAGAACAAGTTCCATTATATATAAGAAAAAAAGGCTCTTGGTCTTGGATGTAGTTGTCGGTTGTCTATTTGGACGACATGTACACAGCACAGCAGCAAAGAGCTGCTGGGAGAGATGCGGCCGCGTTCAGCGTGTTGCCCAGTTAGATCTATCAGAGAGTGCTTCTACTGCTGCTGCTGCCCAGTCAATGTCTGTGAAGGGGGAAAAAGCGGTGGGAGGACATATAATACACTGGCGAAAAAGGAGCCAGCAGCTCAGCAAAGAGAAAAGCGCAGCAGCAAAGGAGGAGGAAATAAGTGAACGAAGATGGAGAGTTCGGATGGCTACTCACGCTATATACTTTTAGAGAGAGAGAGAGAGAGGAGGCAACTCAACTCGTTCATTAACCACCAATCTCCTGGGGCAGCACTCTAAGGTGTATACAGCAGCAAATATATATAGAATAATGTATATCTATATCGATATATCGGGGTTATGTAGTATATCCTAAATGTAATGGAGGTTTTTATACGTAAATAACTTTGAGATATAACGCAGATTTCACGGATATATAATAGATTAGCATCTATAGCTCTCTAATAGATCCCGGGACGCACAACCCCCATCATTATAGACAGCAGCAGCAGCAGCAGCAGCAGCACTGATGTATACTACTTTAATTTATTAACGAAAGTGAAAAAAAAGGGAAATAAAATCATGTCGAGCGCGGAGAAATTGTTAATGAGTCGAACGTGATGCTGACTGCCGACGAGAGAAAGAGCAGCAGAGGCAAGAGTTTTGGCTTGGTATAAAAGTTTGTTGTCGAGAGACTAATCAAACGTGTATATAAATGCGCAGCAGCCAGCAGCAACTCATCAAGAAGAAGAAAATCCCAGCAGCACTATTTAAAAAGATTTCTATCGTTGCTGCTTGTGGATATTTCCTCATTTGAATTTGCCAAAAAAGCAGGTCGTAGCATTCAGAACAGTCGTTTGTAGATATATACCGGCTGTCACGTGCAGAAATGCCAAGGGCGACGGCCATATAACAATAATGAACGCAAGGTCGACGAGCATTTGTATATAATTTATAAGGGGGGACTTAAACAGAGCAGAGGCGAGACAGCGGCAGGGCTCATTTCATATCTCGACATTATATATTCCTGGAAAAATTGATAGATATTCCTCAGACTGCTGTAATATAGGCATCTATATGCACATAGTCTAACGCCTTATTTTTAAAATTAAAGAGAGAAAAACAAAGTTTGCCCCCCCGAGTCACACATGACGTGCATATTATAGGAACTTGTCCAAACTTTAAAATATGTATACACGTTGAATATAACGAGCTGGATGGTTGTAAAGAGAGACGATTTGATGGATTGGAGGCCACGATAGTTGCGTTGATTAGAGACCAACGACGCGGCCAATAAATATCTATGGGAGGAAGTATATATATGGAACACCCAAAGACCCTAACAATGTCCAGCAGAGTACATATACAAGCCGGGCAAGTCTCGTCAAATGATCAAGAGAGAATAAAGAGAGAAGATGAGGGTCGCTCTCGATCCTTTACCTTGATTGAGTGATGGAGTAGATCCTGTAGGAGCCAGTCTTCAGCTGTTTATTCTATGGTGCACAATTATTCGTATAGCTGCTGTATACTATAATACAACAAGACACACAAAACAAGTCTGGATGTAGTGAGATGTATTACAGACGCGGGAAACGTGTCGGCAGCGCACGAAATATTACAACAGGAGCCCAAATGAGGAGCAACTTGTTCGTAGCCCCGCAAAGGACCGACTGTGAAGGGCGGACCGAGTCGGCTCGCCTTTTTATACTATATCTCTCCCCGCGACTATTTATGTGGGCTGCTATGCGCTCCAGTGGCTTGAACACAGTGGCAAAGGGTCCGATTTATTTCACGGACGTAAAAGAAGTTGAGGAATCGCTGCTGGTAATATAAGACACCAAAGTTTTTTTTCGATTTCAAATGTTTGAAGACGGGAGTTGAAAGTTGAATGTATATTAGGAAACGGTTAATGAGGTACAGGGAAATTTCTGATCTGCTCCTCTGCGCTGATTTCCCTTTTCATAGCCGCTCAAATTGCTATTTCTAATACAGTTCATAAAGTTGTATAAAGTTGTTGAGAATTGCGTTGTTGTTGTTATTTATAAGAAACTTTGTAAGCGATATCTATATATTATATTCAGCTCTTGTTGTTGATGATGCAATTATTTAGCCGATCAATTCTCTATACACAGCCAGTCCAGCATTCTCCAATACACCCAATGACCCATGGTTATAATAGAACCTATATATAATAACCATATATCTTTATTGATGTTCCTTTAAAAATTCCAATAATTATTCGAATTCCAATTTGATATAGATGTATCAAAATATAATAGGAGGAGGTTATAATTCATACTTCGCTACTCCGGCTGAGTGTTACTTATTTATAGATCGTTGATGAATATAGATGAATGTTTCTATAGTTGATGAGGGGGAAAAGGATGATACCCCCCAAAAAACAGACAAACAAACAAAGCCCAAAAAACAAACAAAAAGAGCGTGACATCTGAGAGTGCCAATATAGGAGGGATCTATAACCGAATAATTCACTTTTTTCGTCGCATCTTTTTTTTGTTTTATTACATATCAAGAAAGAATAAGGGAATAAAGGCTGCATCATCCGCGACATGGGCCCGACGATGCTGTTTTACATTAAATATATCGCCATATAGCTCTCTAACACACACAGCACACACACATCAGCATTCAGTCGATATGTGCTGATGTTATATAAGAAACAAATATAGGCGCCAATGCCGCTAATGTTTTTGCCGGCAGACGCCCGCGCCTCTCATTATATATAGAAAAACGATATAATCTCTATACAAATAAAACACATCATACACATGTCCACACATCAGCATGAATCAAACCAAACCCCACCCAAAAAATCTAGCCTATTCATTTATTCTTAGTATATAATATGAAAAACTAAATGTATAGCTATTCGATACATACATGTAGGCAGCAAGAAATCAACTTTTATACATGTGTCATAGAGTTTTTGCTCTCAATAAGAGCGGGAAATATATATAATAACTATAGTACATCGCGTCATCATACAAATCTAAAGTGGAAGCTGTATATCTAATTCCTCGATCGCGCGTTATTCTTATTCGTGATGCTTGTGAAACTTTTATATACGGGATATCTCGATCTATGAGCGCACAGCTTTGATGCAACTGCTCCTGCACTGTTATATAGGTTGGGCTGTCTATATATGCTCCTGCCACCATCCAGCAGCAGCAGCTTCTTATCGTCACTTTTTTGGAGAGACTGCTGCTGCCTAACTTTTTGGTTGAGCGGAACGGTTCGTGCAGCAGCAGCTACTGTATATATGTATAGGTGCTTTATAGTTCGTTTAGATGGAATCAACTTGTCATCGCCATCGCGCCAGCAGTTCGAGCCCAAAACCTTCGCTATAAATTAATAGCTACAACTCGAATGCTGGCGCCGGGAATCAGACGACGCCATCACATGTAATAAACATATCAATCTGTTGACTGCTGCTGCTGGGCTGCTGCAGAGCTGCTGGAATTTTGCGCAGTTGTTTCCTTTTTATTCTCTTATGAATTTCTCATCAAAATGTCGGAAAGATTTTGTATCCAGCGGCTAATCCTCGCCCGGCCATTCCACATCCCAAAAGTCTATATTGTAGCGGCCCCTGCTGTGCTGCATGATGTCGCTTATAATACGTAAAAGAAACTGCGGGCTTTTATTAATAGTTGAACATATATGTTTCTCGACACCCAGCACTATATGGATGATGCTGGCCACACATCAGCTTCTGAAAATATAGATCGAAACACGTGTATTAATACAGCAGCAGCAGACTGTCGCATATCATATTTCCCATTTCAAAAGTCTTTTTTGATTCCTTACATTATATATTTCAGTACTATCATAATATTACCATTCAATAGAGCTTATTACATTGATCATATTATATAGATGAAATCAAAGGTTAATCCCCGATGAGTACAACCAGCATTGCAAAGGATTGCGTCTACAGACAATTCAGCAACAAGAGAACGTATATATAATAAAGAATGACCATGCGCATATAGTTATGTAATACAGCAAGATCCAGTATTATGTAGCAAGTATTATATATCGAGTCTAATAAATTTACGACGGTTTTTTGCACAGCACACGTCTATGGGATTTAAAAGCAGGCATATCATGCACTGCATAAGGATCGAACTCACTTTATATTATATATAGGGGGAGGGTATAATAGTACTGCTGAAAAGTTGTGTGCCCGTCGCTCATACAGGCACACATCTATATAACTGCTGTGCAAAGGTTTTTCGCGCTCCCGTAGACAGCCGTGATCAACTTTCTTATATACGAATATCTCAAGGAATATAAACTTGCTGGGGCCGGGCACCGCAGCAGCAGAGTCGGCCGCGGGACGACATTAGACGCGGGCTGCTGTGTGTGTGGTCTCTTTTCTCGAAAGTAAAACAACTTTTTGGGAGGGGGTATAATAGTGAGAGAGAAGGCGCAGCATCTAAGGACGTGGATATTTATTTATAACGGACTGCGGAAAAGTATATAAAAGAGCCTAAAGGATGTTCGACCATAAATCTTCTACCACATTCGAAAAATGTAGAGATGTTGTGTGTCTATACATGTATATATAAACGAGATATAAACACACGGCTCATGTGAATTATGTGGATGGGCGGGAGATAATATCGACTATATAACATATTCTTTCGACGATATGAAACTTAAAAACATTTCAAAAGGGAAACGGATTAGAATATGTGCGATATGGAAAGTGGATGATTTCATTCGACAAGAAAGTTTGCCGATATCGAAAGAAAACGAACGAGTCGTGGGTGGTTATGTGCGTGTAATAGAGCCTATGATGTGCAGCATAGGAATATAGGATCATCATGATGGATGATTTTTAAGGGTATATATAAGAGAACGCGGCGCTATAATAGACGCGAGACGTAGGAGGATTCCATCAATAAAAAGAAAGGTGAAATGTCAGGAAAACAACAAACGGGATCACAGATTTTCGCGTAAATTATTTGTCTAGGGATCGCGTCAGAATAATCTTGTTTTCCTCGTTCTTTCGTTAGAAGGCGAACGATATAGACTAAACGAAATATAAGACTTTGCATCATAGATATAGATAGAACAATCATCAGGATCTATATAGACGTCGTATCTACATGAATGAGAGACTCTGCCTGAATAATTTGATCAGGTGTTTTGCACTTGTATAGAATCCTATATGACCAGGCAAAGTAATGAAACCCTTATTATAAATAGGTGCGTCAGTAGTAATAATAACCTGTGAGGCAGGACATGTATAGAAGAGAGAATTCGCAGCTGTGTTGTGCATTATTACCATTGTTTTATAATGGGTTGCCTAGATATTAGTGCTGCTGATGTTTGTTGTTGGTGTGGGCGCGGGAAACACGCAAATAGCAGCACAGCAGCGCGTTTAATGCATCAATATAATAGAAACCTTGATGTGCGTGATGCAATATATATACATTGAGCAGTATACCTCCCACGTCAGCATCAGATATACATGTTTTATATACGACCGAATTTATAGGGATTCCCCTTTTTTCTGTAAAGCCAACTTTGTCTCTTTGTCTATACATTTGTTAGATTTTTCGCACAATTGCTTAAAACTGATGTTGAAATCTTGTTAAGAGATATACGAATTTGCTGGCCTTTTCGCACAAGTGATTATTATATTATGCGCTGCCGGATCAAAGAACTCTCCGCTCAAATCAACAGAAAATTTCAATTGAAACCAAAAGAAAAGTTACGTCAGCGCCCCATAATACCTGTGCTGTGCATTACGCGCTTACACTCCCAAGTTTTCTTTGAAGAATGCAAAATAAAATTGAGAAATAAAGCTGTATATCGGTTTCTGATGCATAGAACCGTGCGTTGGCCTAAATATACAATAAACCATAAGATGATGCAATCCATAATAAAATCTATCGCGCGTCATAAAAAGCCAGATGGTTTTCTTTATATCTATAGAGCGCATCAGCAGCTATATAATATTATAGGATATATAAAACGACTGATACCCTGGCTTTTATATTTGTCGGTGCTGTGTGATGTTCTGACACACGCTGCCTCTATTTACTACTGTCGAAGCTCAATATGTGCTGCAACCAAAAACATAAAAGATTTGCATTCCGATCACGTAACTCTTTTCCGCCGTGTTGTTGTTGGGATCTATCAAATATGCCTAATCCTCTCTCTCTCTTTCCTTTATGGAGGCCATTATCTTTGACTCTGCTCATTATATTCTGCATATAACGTATATACAGGCGTGCATGATCTAAATAAGTGAGATATTAACTTGAATGTATATAATACAGATATTATTATGACGGCGCGTGAAAACTGTAATTTTACAGCGTCAAAGGGAATAACTGAATATATATACCCCTCATATTTTATGTAGCAATATAACACAGGAGCCGCAGCAGCAGCCACTCGGAAAATAGAAAAGAATCGATAATAAAAAAATAATAAATAAATAAATAAGGAAATTTGATGGACAAAAAAAAAGTATATTTATATAAAAGACCCACCATAAAATAAAGAAAAAAAGGTTTTTTCTCGACGAAGAAGATTACATTATCAAGGGCAGAGTGTATCTAAATCGAATTGGGGCGACTTTGAAACAAATTTCAAAAATCCCGCGCGCCTGGCGCCGCCTTCCCAAAAGGTATATACACAACGCCAATATAAATACACATATAGACGTAAACCAATCATATACAGCACAGGCCTCAGCAGACTCTGTGCCGCATAATAGATAAAGGTCCCCCTCATGTATATGGACGGTCGATTCAATATTTATAATGACGTCGATTTATAAATGTGCTGGGGAAAAAAGATCAAAAGGCAGGGCATAAGGTCAGAATTATACATCCACCAACAGAAGGAATATTTACAAGAGATTTGTATTTGATGATTTCGAGTCCTCGCCATTTGAAGGTTTATTATATTACGCAACGCCTTGGTGCATTTATATATAAAGGTGAGATGAGAGTTTTGTTTATATAACAAGCAGAGATGCAGCACCATATTTTTATATATGAATAATCTATTGATGTTTGCATTAGTTTTCGACTGGCTGCTGTTACCCAGGCATCTCCGCCAAGCATCTTTTATATATATACCTAAAATAAACTAAACGTCAATACTGCGGGTATATTATATAATATACAACTGGCCGCCACCAGCAGTCGAACGAAAAGATGCAATTAAACCCAATGAATCAGCTATTACTATAATACATTTTCTCAATGTGAGCAGCAGCCATATATAGATGTATATGCTGTATGGAATCAGTGCCAAGTTGTAACATGGATATATCCGCATTATAATGAGCCAATGGCTGCGACGACGATTCATAAAAGTCACGGATCAACAATCGTGCCCATCGCAAAAAGGAAACCCACCAAAAGAAAGAAATAATAATCCGACATAGACGAGATGACGGGTGCCTTAATATTCCATTAGTATAGCCGACCAGGAATATAACAAAAAAAGATCTCATGTCAACGGTGTTTTTTGTGTTTGTCTTTGATACAAGGCCCGTCACCCGTATACACGTAATCAAAGTATATATATAAATGTACATATATAGAACGACAAGTACTACGGAAACAGTATAATCCCGTCATATAATCAAAAGAAATCATTTGGAAAAAAACAAATGTCGATTATTCTTTTGATTCGGGTATAGATAGCAGAGTTTGATATTATCATAATCGATAGCGATTTCTCCTCCTATATAATGTATATAGACTCTGTTTAAAAGAAACTAAGGAAAAAGATGCGACAAATCTCCATTGGATGACAGCATCTTCTGATGAAGGATCGAATAGATTCACTTGTGACCATCAGCCAAAAGATAGTCCTATCGTTCAATCAAAGTTGACTTTTTCTCAGTGATATTTCTAGCGATCAAAAGATGGACGTGATTATTCAGGCAGGAAGAGGCGGTGTGTAGGACTATAAAAGGATGTTGCGTCGGCCCTCCCGCTCCTTATTTTATATTCCCATCGATGGTGACATATCATAGCCCGACGGCGACAAACCCACACATCATCAGGACTCACGAAAAATTCAAAAGCGATAGATTTTCCCACACACAACAGCAGAGAGAGCGATTCTTCTCCTTGTCTCATTATACCATGGATAGCATGTAATAATATAGCGAGGCTTCTTTTGGTCAAACGCCCATTTTTTCGCCGGTTCATACACATTAACTGGTGCCCTATAGAATTCTATTCGGTGTATTATCTATGTAGGAAACGGCCTAAATCTATTACGGTTATATTCCGATATTTGCCTATTGATGTCTATAATGCGCCCCTATATGTCTGTGTCAAATGTGTGCGCCCTTTTGGGTCTTGATCAGATCGTTTGCTGGCTCCTCATGATAATGGTCATTCAATCCTTTTCATTCCGCACATCCAATCCATCAATATGGGGAAATTCTAAAAGCGGCCCAGGCTCGCCCAGGCTCTAAAGGGTCAAACAAAAGAAGCGGCTGATGGCCAGGCCCCTTATATTTCCTGCGTCCAGAGAGAGAGAGATATACATCTTCCACAAATATAATCTCCAATACAGGAAACAATAGAGAATCATATAAGACTATAGCCACTCGTCCATCCCCCCTCCACTCTTTTGACGAAAAAGAAGAGTCGCGTGGTAAATAGGTGAAATCCTCTCGTCTCAAACATGCGCGTTCAGCCCGTAAACATGTTGAGGATTATAAGACTACACGGCCGCATATAGTTTCTGACTGTTTGGTTAGATTTAACCTCGGTGTGTGTGTGTGGATGAGAGATCCATCGCCACTTTGGAGAAATGTTATATATCCCTCGACCAGAGACTGTGGCACGTCGCATATATATCCGTTGAGCTTATTTGTGCTGCGCCATCATCTTCTTCTTCTTCTTTCCACCTCTGCACGGGGTTGCAACAGTCACGACTTTGTCGAGTGCTTCGCCTACATGGGCCCATCCATTCTTCTATACTACTACTGCCGCACTTGGATTTATATACGTGCGCTATAGTATAGAGAGTGTTGACACAAAATATATGGGACTATATATAGGGAGAGTTTGATTCTTTCACGAAATAAATCTGTTTTGTTTCAGGGCCCAACGATTTCAAGTTCTCGTTGAACTTTTCGCCGAGTTGTATATAATATCTCACGGTTGTATAGTGGCACATTGTGTGATTTTCCATTGGCAGCCGCTAGACGCGCGCTGATTTGAACGATAAGAAAAAGGGTGCGATGAAACAACTGGGCTATAGCCACAGCGTGCGTCTAAATGTTATGGACGAGATTCGCTGATGATTTCCCCCCACCCAACAAAAGAAAAAAAGTTGCCGACGTTTGCTGAATAATAGCCACGCGTATATAGTCTAAGTAGCAGAAGCTCATTGAATATTACGAGGCTATTGTTATTGTGCTGGCGACGGGTGCGGAGTAAGGGGGGGAGAGACTTATTCTCTCGGTGTTGATTGTATTGGCGCCGCTAGCGTCGCGCTTGAGATTAGATAGACGCCCACGGACGCCGTTTTCGATCTGCGTCAAGTGTGTCGTCATCAAAAGTTTTGATTGATGACTTGAACAATTGCAAATTCTTTTGCACCTGTTTTCTCAAAATTAATTTTTTAATCAGCAATCGGCTTAGACACACGAGAGGATAACGGCATATAATATCGACCGTGCTTGATCATCCCTGGTCCAATCGTCATCATCACCACATCGCTGATAAAAATAAAAATAAAATATTTTATTCTGACGGGCGGATAAACTACGGCGATAGGATCCTCGGCGGACCCTTGAGCACGTCCAGCAATTCACCCCAGCACCCAACTTATACCGCCACAACCCCAAAACAGCAGATGGCCGAAAACACTATAGTACGGAGATAAAAATATAGACAAAGTTTTGACTATACAATAACACATTTTTTCTTTTTTTCGGTGGAAAAAGTTGTTATCTTTATAATATAATAATATTGATTGGGTTATCCGAGCGACTGATCTCTGAAAGTTGAATGGAAACTTTCGGTCCTCCTCCCACCACCACAACTTTTATTTCTATCCCCCACCACCACCTCGTCACTCTTGACGATTCTAATCGTTTCCATTTCCGCCATTGACAATAATAATTCAAAGTATTTAAAAAATAATGAAAGTTGTTTTTTTCCCATTTTCGCGCGGTGATCTTCAATTAGCCAATATTCCAACTTCCCTTCTTTCCCCAAGCACTAAACCACAAAATGATATTTCATATTTCATCCGTTTCGGGATATAATAATATAAAGTGTAAAGGCTGGAAATTGGAAAATGGATGTGAATCCTTAAACTCGAACAAGCGTGTACGAGGTAGAAATGAAGTGTTGGTCGGTTGCCCAGGGTTTTCACATTTTCCACTTCTTATTCAACAGCTCGTTATCTCTTAGTATTATTACTCCCGGTAAACTCGGTACGCGTTGCCTCGGTGCTCTGAATCCTTTTAACCCCGTCAATTCCATTTTATCTTAGACTCTGCACGAGAGACTTTTGTCTAGCGAAACAACTGGGTACACATCGACTTTGGTTGTTTATGGATTTCGAAAGAAAAAGGAAAAGTTGCCGTCCGGTATAAGAGGAAAGTTGACCCCGCACAAAACTAGTCGCTGAAAATTTCATTTGATTTCAATTGAATTCGATCCAAGAAAACCAGAGGACCAACAAAACATACCCTTTTACCAAAAGTGCGTTGTAATTTCAGTGGACAACGGAAACTTTGGAAATTTCATTTCTTTTTTCCAGGAGGAGAGGGGGGGGGGGGAATGGCCAAGTTTGAGGTCCAGTGTCTTTTAATTCAGTAACACAAGTTATGGGCCAACCCAACCCAATTTTACAAGTCGTCTTGGGCACAAAACCAAGACAACCAACTCAAAAGTCCGTCGTCTTCTTCATTGTCCGCACTGCTGCTGCTGCAGTCCGGATTCTCCCCGGATGACTCACTTTTGGGCCGGCTGCTGTGCCAGTCGACAATGTCCCTCACGCAAGTCGCAAATCGACCCAGCAGCTCCTTGATAAATCCAAAAGAAAAACAGGGAAAATGTTGTGTTGTTTTTTTATCCAATTACTCCAATGAAAGTTTACCTGGGGCCATTCTTGACGGACGACGGCCACGGCTTGCTCCTGGACGTCTTTGTAGCGAATAAGGCCGGCCTTCATCAGCTGGACGAGCAAAGTTGAGACAAGAGTCCAAGACTCTCTAGGAGCAGTTGATTGGGCCAGCAACAGCAGCTGTTTGGGAGTCAAAACTTGCCAGATGGATGTCGACGCCCCAGGTGGTTGTTGTTCTTCCGTTTCCAGAGGAACCGACGACTCCCTGGACGGATAAGCTCGCGACCAAAACTCTACCCACGCCACAATCGTCTGCGATCCGACACTTTCCGGCTGAAAGACGCCTACATCAAAAGTGTCAATCATTAGAATCACAAGTTGTGCGAGACTCTTTGATGAGAAATATAATTACAGAGAATAAAGAGAAAGTCAAACGTCAGCTGCTGGAGGCACTTGGAAACGAGCGGCGTCACGTCGACACGCCTATGCAATGTGCCGTCCGTGCTGGCCAGCAACTCGGCCACCTCTTGGCCAGTCACTTTGCAAGCGTCTCGAATCACTTGCCGGATCAAAGTCTTGAGTCTCTCAATGAGAAATGATGGAGCCAAAGTGGCCGGATCGTGGATCACCGGAAGATTATCGTTAACCGTTACAGTATTAGTTAAACGGAGGTTAACGTTCTTGTCCAGTTTGGCCAACTCGACTTCCAAATCGTTTTTAAACAAACCTGAATATTTAATTTCAAATGATTAAATGAAAAATGTGGCCGGAAGGATGGAGGTTTTAATACCATTGGTAACGTGAAGGTGGATCCAATCGACAACTTTCCCGTGGGTCAATTTGGAAGCGATGACGACACAGACTCTTTGAACCGGAGGTAGTAGATCATTGGGCAGCAGAGCCGTCAACGTCGATTCGATGGAAGCGACGGCGGATGTTGCGGAAGAAATCGATTCGTTCCGGACGTCGAGGCAGAGCTGCCGGCACAAGGATTCCACGGGATCTTTGACGGTGGCAAATGAATCACTCCCGGTCTTGAGTGACGTTTGAGCGTCGTGGACTAAACGCGGAATAATCTGATGGCGGATGTCGCGGACCACGTTGGAAGCCAATCGTTCCGCCACAAATTCCACCGTCCGCTTGACGGACGCCGGCTGATTCTGGAAGAAATTCTCTTCCAGCGATTGTTGCAGCGATTTGACGACGGGAGTTTTGACTGGCGACGGACTCTCCTCTGCCGAGACGGGCGTGATTTTCCGGCTGACGGAAGCCTTTCCTTCCCCGCTACTCTTGGCATCCGAACAGGCGAATTCGGCCAGCAAATGCTTCCAGGACCAGAGGTAAGGGCAGCATTGATGAATTAAGCTCGGGTCGACCAAATGCGTTGACCGATCCAGCTGAGGCAACTGATCGTCAACGGCCAAAGAATGATGACGTAATTGGACAACCAATTCCTCGTCCGACTTGGCCAGCAACGGCAGCGGGAAATTGGGTTGATTAAAAAGCCAACTAAGTGAAACGCGGACGAGGAAGGCGTTGGCCGGAGCCAATTCCGCTTTCCGGTAGATGAAAATCAGGTGGCAGAGAACGGAATGGAAGCCCGGAAGGGAAAAGGCAACTGGATCCGCCAGCGTGAGGTAAGTTACCACCCACGGGATGACCAGCACCAAACGACCTTTGTGAAAGGCTTCTTTAATGTAACTGACCAAATCGATGGGTTCTCTCTGACTCATCCGCAATCGGCTCAAGTTGTGGAAGACGTGCTCCGGCAGGTGATCGGCGGATGCGTGTGGATAGAAATGGAGGAATGCCAAAAATTTGGCCATCACCTGTAGAGCGATGACATTCTCAGCGAATTGGGCACGATCGTCGCAATCGTCGCTGGAAGACAAATCCTCGATTCCGCTCAATAGGTTGGTCTTCAAGTGCTCGTTAAAGGACGGGCTGGCGGCCAACAGGATGAAATCGCGGAAAAATTCTTGATCGCCTTCGAAATTCATTTTGATGTCGGATTCACTTCCAACGCAGCGAGTCGGACGGCTGTCGGGCGGATTGATCAAACGTTCCCTCAGTCGGCGGAGCTTGTCAGGGTCAGAGGACTGGAGCTGGCCGAGTGGTCCGTTTCGTTCTTCTTCGCTATTTATAGGCTTGACTAGCTGGGCCACGTTCAGCAGCTGCGAGCGGAATAGTCGGGCCAAATGGGCGTAATTGACGCAATCCCTGCGTAGATCCACCAGTGACTGGATCATTTTCTGCAGTCCCAGGGCCATGTTCCACGATGGAATGGAACTGTTGACTTTCCAAATCTGCCAGACCTGTGTAAAATGAAATTCATAATTATAGTCTTTTGGAAATGCAACTGATTGAAATGAATAACCTCGCAGAATTGATCGCGTTGCTTCCGGAAAAACTGAAAGGACGAATCGCTGGCGAAATTGAACCTGTTGTCAGTTTCAGACTGGAACGCCACGTTGGCAACAGTTTTCTGTGGAGTAATTCGATCTTCGGTTTTTAGAGAAGAGAATAGCCCAGTCAGCTTGCCGTTGACCCACTCGGGACTGAAGAGGAGCAATCTCGGATTACGCATCAGTTGCTGCAAAGTAGTTGGATCCACATGGCGCCAAACCTCTTCCAGCGTCTCCAGTGTCTTGGCCGAAAAATACACGCAGTTGTGAACGCTACCAAGCAGCAGAGTGAGCAGACTACTACCAGCTGCCAGATGAGCTTGCTTTAATTTGGCGGGACTCACGCGGATGACCAGGAGCTGAATTAAAAAGTGAATCTCGTTGTATAGAGACGAGATCAAATGGCGTGAAACACAAAATGAAACGAGGGCACTCAGACGGTCCAGTTCTGTTTGGCGAGTGACGAAATTCATGTCCGGCTCGACGCAAGTCCAAGTCTTCGATTTGTTGTTTACCAAGTCTGGCATGACAGGGATTGTGAGTTGCTGTTTCTTTTCCTTGAGCAGGGCTCGTTCTTGATCAAAGCTCTTGGGACTGGCCTGCTCTTTGGCTTGATTGAAAGCATTGCCGATGATGGGAGGTGGACTTGGTTTTGAATAAGAACCAAATTGCACTGGTGCTCTAGGGCTGTCGACAAGCTGAGTTGGATTGATCCTTCGTTTCTTTGGAATTTCTCTTATTTGGGCAGATTGCTGGAGCGATGGAAAAGCGGAATCATTTGAAAGATCCAGTCTTTGTGGCGTAACTTTACGAATTCTCCTCGTTTCTTGGAAGTTCCCCCCATTCCTGGAATTCGGGCTGGGGCTTCCCAGTGACAAATTATGGACAGTTGGAATAAAAATTTCCTTCTTTGGTGAGGACACAATGTTTTGTTCAATAGGATTAACATTGTGCAACTTCAAAAGACTATATAGAACAAATTTGATCATTAGAATAACGAGAGAGGAAACATATTAAATAAAATTACCTTGAAGACTGTTCTCTGATAAAATTTGCCAACAACACAGGAAAAGAATATCTGGCATTTTCAGTTTCATTCGTCAGTAGTTCTCTGATATCCTGTAAAGAATTTTATAAAACAAATTTCAAATATAAAACTCCTGGAAAGCCATAAAATATTCCCACAAACCTCATGAACAGTGCCGTTTGTGAGCCAAGTAAAGACATGAATCAACGAAATGTCACCAGACACCAAGTCTAAAAAAAGAGCCATTGCATGTTGATGAACCGTCAGCATTGACGTTTAAATGTCAACATTGGACAAATACTAAACAGCATCTCGTCAAAACTGGAATCAGAGCCTCTTGCGTACGTTTTGTACAAACTACCTGCGCTGCGTTATAATAGCACAAGGTATACCGGAAGGGCTGCTAAGCCTGTAACTGTTAGTGATTTTTTTTCCATAAAAAAAATATAGAATATGACCTATCTGCTATCTCCTACTGCAATTAGGATGACTCTGATTTCATTGAGAATAAATTCTAACCTGTTTAATGATTTCGCTTCTACTGTTCTTGTAGGGTAAATTCGATTCTTATCAGAGAAACGAAAATAATTTTAATTGTATATTCAAGAAGTATTCGACGGGATTTGAACCTTGGACTCTTGAGTGCAACCGCGTGCTATTCCAAGATTTTTCCACTAAGCCACAAGGTGATGCCGTCCCGAAATGAAATACTGTTAAGTAATCTCAGTCAATACTTCTTTAGGATATGAACTACTTCCGGATATAGTTTGATCAGGATATGCGACCATGGTATAGTGGTTATAGCATCTAGCGTTGTATGTAAATGTCCCGGGTTCGATTCCCACTTCCGCCACATTGTCTACCATTAATGTTCCCCCTATATAATATAACCACGTATTAGCTAACCCAACTAATAACTAACTACAAACTACAAACTTACTAAAACTAACCAACAACTAACTACTAACTTAGTAAAACTAACCAATACCAACTACTAACAACTGATATGCGCGGGCATATATAAAAAAAACCTTAGATAAATTCGTTGGGGCAAGTCAGATCGCTTATCATCGTAAGACGTGGGACACTCTTGTACGCCGTAGTACTCGAGGGTTGGCTACTGCTGTAATAGACCGGTACGAGAGATGACGAACCCTGAGCGAAAAAACCTTTTGAATTTTTTTAAACGACATTAATGCCCTTTAACTAACTAGGCAGAGCGGAGTTGCGCTGCGAGGTTTAATGATGAAAACGATGCTAAAGGCTGGCGACTTGAGAGAGAAGAGTTCGACACCTTGTCCCATCAATTTCTCGAGCTTTCATTCAATAATTTCTTCTCTGTCTTTCATCTAGAAAATAAGAAATAAGAAAAGAATCGCTAACAAAACACTGTGAGAGCCAGAGAATAAAACTCCGGCCATGTATAAGAACGTATAAGGGCCAGATATGCTTTTAGCATTACTATTGGATGACCCTGCTTTAAGCCTTTAACATTAAAGACATTTTATTTAATTTTTTCTTGAATGACCAATTAGCGCTAGATGGCTATATAGTTGTAATAATCATCTAGTGAGACTACTATCGACAACTAATCCATCCTATTCCAGCCCCCCCCAAAAAAAACGTGATTAGGCAAGAGCACCCCGTGTAGAAGCAAAAAAATATATCTATAAATTAATTCATGATAGTAAAATTTAATTTACAAGTCATCAGGTAATTGAATGTCGAGCTACTCGGGAAGAATTCAAACACAACAACAAGTTTGTGGTAAAGTGAAAAAGACTTGATTTTCGTATTTCAAACCTGTTCAAAAATGAGCCAACTAACAAATCGATTATTGGGTATCATATCAATACAAACATTGAATGAATGAAATATATAGGTCTACAAAAGTGACACACAAACGAATAAACACACCGAGATTGTTTTATAGGAGCCTAATAATATGAGAGACGAGACCTTTTAGAGATTCAACGCACTCAATATTTCATGCACAAGAGAAAAAACGGTACTAAACTTTACTTTGGAGAAAAATGAGCACAACAAAGCAAACAAATGAGCACTGTTGTTAATATCGGAGCAGAAATATCAAACGAATTGAATTCACACGAAAAAGTTGTTGGTGAAGGGATGAGCATTGGCAAAATAAGGGGAGCGGCTTTTTTTATTTTTAGATAATTGACCAGAAATGAACTGTGAACCGCCTAGAGCTTGACGAACTCCCCATCGTATACTGCAAGTAATAAAGAAAAAATGTAGAGAGCGATTTAAAAAACACACGCACACATATACAAAACGTCTTTGACGTTCTGACTATTTCAAGTTTGATTGATTTTCGATATTCAATATTATTGAGTTGAAGTTAAATGCTCCAAGAGTTGCTTATAGTGTCCTGGTAAAAGGTAACATGTAAAAGGTGCTATCGTCAGATCGGGATAGGCAAGGTTTTGATTTTCAGTTTCAGGTGATTGGCAGTCGGCAATGTCCGTGTACCTTTATAAGAAAAATGAAAAATAAGACGGAAGTTCACAAGATTTAATTTTAAAAAATGTTTGTTTTTATTACCGGACGTTAAAGACGCGCCTGTAGAGACTAATTGCATGATCTGTATTTTCACAATTGTCGTTAACTTCGCGAGTACAACTTTGCAATAGCTGCATACCATAGAGAAATTCCGGATCGTTTTTATGCTGCTCCAACTGATCCGCCGTCAGTTCACCCAGCAGCGGACTTGAGCTTTCCAAATTATTTCGGTCACTCTCCGGGCGCTTTTCTCGGAAGTCTGGATGCAATGGGCTGTGGATGACGACAACGCGATTGAGGCAGCCCTCATCCGACGTGCCATAGATGCGATTTGGCAGCCAGCTGGGTCCTTCGGTGAACATTTCCTCCCATTGAGATTCGTCTCCATAATCGTAAACCTATTTTACGGACAAGACAATAAACTTTAAGGACTACCACAAACATTTTTTAAAAATACAAAAATTAGGTTAATCCCAATAAGAGCTTTGACAAAGAATTTGACACCTCCTTCGTTTTATTTCTACCTACTTTTATTTGATTGCCGCAATCCAATTGCAGCCGTTTTCGAAGGTCGGCAGCGCGAACGGAAACTTGAGGATCATTTCGGCGATAAAGCAGCAGAACGGAAACTCCGACGGATGATGTTTCGCTCGAAGCAGGTGTTCCAGGAATGAGGTCGTCAGAAGTTGTCGAGTCCTTTTCATCCAACATTTTCTTCACACTGATAACGTCAGCTATGCTAGACTGGGTCGGTGAAACTTCCGTGCTGGTTCCCCATTCAGCTGCAACGCCCAAGAATAACCATAAAAGGGAATATAATAAAAACCAACTCAATTCTGTATACTTTTTTAATAAAAGACAACTAACATTTTAAATCACCTAGAAACTGATGCGTGCGACGCTGTAGGTGTTTTCTCTGACGGTAGCGATAGCCTAGCAATATGCCCAAGAAAGACACTAGCACTAGACCAAAAGCGAAAGCACAAACAACGTAGAAGGTAACCCAGACGTCCATAGCCGGAGTTTTGTTCACAATGACCAATGGCTTATTAATTCCGCCGGTTTCAAGGTGCATGGGAGGACCTGGAATATCAATAAAAACGTGTTATAATGTCTTGCCAAACGTGTGTAACATGTTTGGCATTTCAAGTCCTCAAAGACATTTATTTGTTATACTATTTTTTTAAAAAAAGTTGAACTGACCTTGAAGTTCAACTGACTTTATGGTGTGCCGGCGGCACGATGCTCCTTTAACTTTCCAAAACGTATTGCCATTGCACCTTTCATCCAAAGGATCCACTGCGACACAATAAGAACCAGGAGGTTTATGCGAGAAAGTAATTTCGGCAACCTGTTTGCCCGGTTCCTAATACGGAAAAGCAAAAACTGAAATTCATAACTGATGTCAACTAGCTTGAATGAGGAATTATATCCTGTAATAATACCATAGGTAATATTTCTGACCACACCCCTTTGATGGTATTAGTGTCATTGCATCTGTCACTAGTGACTCGCATGAGTGAAACCCGAATTTTGTTACTTATTATTTGATAGGTCGAGTCCGGCAAGGTGAATGCAATGGAAATGGATTGTCTGTGATTGCGAATATTTCAGAGACACACAAAAAATGTGTTATTAAACAGAAACTAGATATGTAAAACTAGACATGTTTTTACTTTTTTGGCACCGGAAACAGGTCTATCGTTGTTTGCCATCTAGTAATGTCAGCGAAGGTCGAACTTTTACTTGTTTGATAGTGTAGCATACGATTGAAGGTTCTTCGGGTGTGCGAGCTCACCTGAGGCTGAATCAGAAGGCAGTAGTAAGCAGAGTACACATGATTAAACACAACCGTAAAATTCCTCTAAGAAATTTCGAAAGAAAACAGAATTAATAAACACAAACATTTTTAAGTTCGTTGACTTTGTAAGTACCGTATCCACGTCGACACAGGTAGTTGGACTTTCGTCAATGTATTTGGGGAGTACTTTTTCCGTTTCATTGCAGCCAACTACAACATTTTGACTCGAATGTTGTAAAAATAAGAAATTCAAGCAGCTGGAAGGTGGTTCCGATGAATCATCGATTGACAAGGCCGACAGATAAATTTCGTAGTTTGTGAATTTTTCCACCGTTTCGGAAGATGGCGAATGGGTGGATGCGGATGTGGATTCCAGTTCAGACATTGTCGAATTATTGGAGATATCGCTGCTGCTGATTTCAGGGACACCCACATACACAGAAACGCTAAGCATCGCGGTTTCGTTGTTGTACTTTAACCCAACTGCCAGAATTTCCATACTTGGCTTGTATTCTTGAATAGAGAAGATATAAGCTAAGAAACCAGTATCCCCAGCACAAACTCGTAAGCTATTATTACCTGCTGTATCAAATTTCGAGGAGATTAATTCTTCATGCTGTGAGACCACAGCTTGGGAGAATCGAGTGGCCAGCCCATTGCTGTTTTTTACAAATGATTTGTACTTACCGTTCTGAAATTAAAACAGATATAAATTGAGTTACATTGAATTAGTACATCAAGTAGCGAACAGTGACAAGTGTTGGTGCACTTTACCTGCTTATTCGAGGTATTATGTGATTCTATTTCCACAATCCCAATCAGCAAAAATCCCCACATCAACAAGAGAACACTAAACTTTGATGAGAGTGACATTTCTTCTTTCACATTCTCTCAGTAGTTTATGGTGACTTATTGTTGACCAGTCAAAACAAAGTGCAGACGAAACTCTCGTTTCACTACTACCAGCAGTTGAACAAAACGGTTTATTTAACTTTAGCTCGAGAATAATCCAGTTGTACGGTTTTTTTTTATATCCAAAGTATATGAAATACGCAACACGTGAAGACACTTTGCATTGTGTTGGTCTGTGAGAGTTGTACACTGTGTAGTGACTGCAACCTCACTTCTTCAGCTGTTTCTGCTGGTAGTAGCCGCTGTCTAATAAAGTAAGTTGTAGCCCCCTCCCCTCTCCCCTAAAGCTACGCGATGTAATCAGTCAACAGTTGCAGTGTTGCACGGAGCCTCCTACTATTCGTTCGCTGGCAAGTCACGTGACGGTGTAGTTACTACCCTTTAGTCAATAAAGAAAAGTCTCTGGTATATGTTATGTGAAAACAATATCTATGCATAGACACAGTACACAGATGTAATATATTGCATAGCAACAAATACACTGGTGGGGGCATAGAGTACTAATTTAAACTTCTTTTCCCACCTGCTTCCATGTATAGATGTTATACCCTTGAAAAAGTAGTAGTCTAGCAAAAAATCGTGCGCACTTTACGCCGATGCGCACCACAGCGGCAGATAGCAGAACTAAACTTGTTATTACGCTTGACTACCTGTCTACTTCAAGAAACGAGACGAAAACCGACTGCTTGTCGAACAAAGGACTTGAAGTAGACAGGTAGCCAAGCGTAATAAAAAGTTTAGTTCTGCTATCTGCCGCTGTGGTGCGCATCGGCGCAAACTGCGCACGATTTTTTGCTAGACTACTACTTTTTCAAGGGTATAACATCTATAGCAGTTTATAGTTCAGCCTAGCAGGTGGGCTTGCTAGCATGGGCGATGGTTCCCTTTACTATTTTAGAGTTATGGCTACGTGTCACGTAAAAATAAGATTAAAAAAAACAACTTACTTATCCTTTATTTAGTGGAATATAATCTCTTGATTCGAACGATTGGAATACAAACTCATTAGCTATTCACGTCTCGTGTGACAAATTCAACCTGTATTTGGAAAGCCGTTGTATAAGGATGGCTTTTGAAAAAGAATCGGAAAGTCATTCCAACGACGGAAATTTCCTTCGCTCAATTTATCATTATGTTCGCCTGGTTACTCAGACGACGACAACTAAGATTTAAAAATGAATTAACCTTGTTAATCTAAATTTTACACAATATTTACCTAAATCTATATGGCCCAGTCGGCCTTCATTGAAAAGTCAAATTATGTCATTGTGTATGAACCATCAATATTTGCCTACATCCGTGATGATTTAAAAGAAAGAAAGTCAAATGCAAAACGAAGTCTAAAAGTTGAAAAGTTGTTTTTTTTTTTTAAAGAAAAAAAAAACAAGTTTATGATCGTTTCGAAATTCGTAAAGAACTGGTTCGGGTTGATAACTGTTGAAAGCAATCTGAACACTAACCAATAAAATTGAGTCATCACACGGAGAATCAATACAAGAAGAACAGGTGCAGTTGACTTGTTAGATATTTCCAATGAGGAAATTGGAATCGTGGTTTCGAATATGTAAATTGAGTGAAAATACATTGGCAATTAGAAAAACGAATTTGAATAAGACGATGATAGTATCTATTCCATTTTGAATAAATAAGGCTACTTGTAGAAAGAAGTCGCTAGCACACCAACGCAACTCTCGGTCGGAATTTATAAGAAACAAGAGTTCGATTGTCCTTCAGAAATTGGTCACACATTTTAATAAAGTGATAATAATCGTCGTTGTGCATCGCAGCGCACAATGCTTTTGAAAATATTTAGACTATTGCCGCTATTGCAAATATGACTTTCAAAATGGTGTAGCTTACATAATAACCCCAAATAAATGTGTTGGCGTTGCGTAACTTCTTGACGAGTTTCTATTTTATGCATTCAGTCAATTTGTTTTCTCTTGAGATTAAATGTTGCAATTAAAATTTTCGTGTTGTTTTTTTGCCCTTTCTTTTTTGTTTTTCAGTGATGGATCTATAGAAGAATCTCGAATAAGACTGATACAGTCTACATCTAGATAAAAGATTCTTACTCAGATTTTAATGACCCTCATATACCAAGCACATGTGGGAATTTTGTTAGCGTCCCAAGGGAAAAAAAAATTACCTTAAATCAGGTAAAAATGTGTATATTTGCACTTTTTTTTAGCTCAACGACATGCCAACGACATTTAATCTATTAATCAAGCCTTTCTTTTACTGAATTTTAAATAATGGCTCGAACCGGTATTGTTGTCACCGCGTAATCTCGTTTTCCACTCTGTCTGGTGCAGTTCTCCTATGACTATATAAGTCGTGATTTTGGTGGTGAGAAAATTTGGCAAACGTTCACAAAGAAATGAACCAACATGGAAAAGTTGAGAGACTTGATTAAGAAGAAGTATCGAATTAACCGGTTACGAAAGTATTCGCAAAGAGCTGGAGGGGGTACATCAACAACTTTGATAAACGCAAAAGAACTGAGGTTAGAAAACTAGAAATCAAGGTAATTTTAAATTAACAACCAACGTTTTGAAACCTATAATTATAAGCTCTAAAACAAATTAAGGCAATGATTGACATTTTAAATAAACAAAACTAGATTGAAGATGTGTTACAAAATTCGAGATAGTTTAGCCCTTTCAGCAGGTAGCTACTCAAGCCGTACGTAGGTACGAGCACTTTTAGATTGGAGAAATCGTCCTCATGAAGAGAAAACCGGAGAAAACTGAATTCAAGGTAAACTTACCTTGTGTATATTGCTTGAAATTATTCATTACTTGGAGTATAGGTAATTAGACGACCTTGGCAACAACCTTGATTCAGGAAGATCACAACAGTATGAAGGTGCAGTGAAAGTCAAATCGGATTTTAATTGGGATTATCGACATTGTTGTGCTGCACGTGTGCTGCCGGAGAACACCTTTCGGGCAAGACACAAGAAGTTGTGCGTGTTGGGAAAATAAATAGGAAGCTACTTTTCGTCAAAATCCTAGGGATTATTCTTGGTTTCAGAGTATATAATAATTGGTGGGGCGTTGGCATATGGATTGCTCTAGGCTTATTAAGAATTGCGCATTTGGTAACTTGTGTATGACCTTAATAATAATTAGAGTTGAAGAACCAGTTTTTTTTAACACTATGTCAAAATTATATTTAAAATTTCAGAATGATATAAGCGTTCCAGAAATATTTTATTATCATGTTAAATTTTATCTCGAAAATTTTTTTAGCGGTGAATGTTACCCCAACTCTGTATGTAAATTTGTAAAATAAGAAGAGAGAGGGAGAAAAAAAGATATTGAATTGAGAAACGATCAAACGAGGTTTAAAAAAGAGAGGTGATCTCAATCCAGATTGACAGATGATCGAATTTCGACTTTTTCTTTAATTATTTATATTAAAAAAAAAAAAAAAACATTGGTTGGCGTGTATCGATTAGTGAGTAAAATTTTAGCTATCGATAGTGCATACATCAATTTCTTCCGGGCGTCGTTTTTCTAGGTTACTGTTTAGTCTAATCCGTCACTTTTCTTCAATTTCTGTTTTCGTTTTCTCAATTTCCGGCGATTTCAATCAAGGTTATTTCATTTAATTTATCGAATTCGAATCAAAAGTTGGGTTATTTTCAGGAGAAATTCGTAAGAACTTAAAGGTTCAACCACGTTCTGAACATACGGCAAAATTTTGATACACCGCCAGAATGTTCTATCATGTAAACTACTTCATAATATTTTGATCTGGTTTCGACGTTCAATTAAGTTTGAATTGCTGATTTTCGCAGATTGCTTTGGAACACGAAATTCTTTTGCATCCTCGATATTTCGGACCACAATTGATGGAAACTGTAAAACAAAAGCTTTTTACAGAAGTTGAAGGCACTTGCACTGGAAAGTAATTCTTCGTTTTGATGTAATATGATCATATGAAACTAGGTATTGTGAACTTTTGTTTTTGATAAACTAGGTATGGATTTGTCATAGCAGTGACCACTATCGACAACATTGGTGCTGGTATCATTCAGCCCGGGCAAGGGTTTGTCGTTTACCCTGTCAAGTACAAGGCAATTGTCTTTCGACCATTCAAAGGGCAGGTTTTGGATGCAGTTGTAACACAAGTCAATAAGGCAAGAAATCTTATTTTCATTTCTTGTTAACTTTTCTGAAGCAACTGATTTTTTATTTCTGTATGCAGGTTGGGCTTTTCACAGAAATTGGGCCTCTTTCATGTTTCATATCCAGACATGTATGTATTTATTTTATGTATTTATTTAGACATGTATTTATTTAACACACAACTAAATAACTATTCATTTCACTTCAGTCGATTCCGTCGGACATGCAGTTCGACCCCAATTCAACCCCACCTTGCTACAAAACCCAGGATGAAGATGTTGTTATTCAACAGGACGATGAAATCCGCATAAAAATTGTCGGTTTGAGAGTGGATGCCACCGATATTGTAAGTGATATTCATAGACAGAAAGTCAGTTGTGTACTAAACTTTTACACGTTCTTTTTAGTTTGCTATTGGAACACTTATGGACGACTACTTGGGTTTGGTCAGCTAAATTATTTGGATTCAATGTTTGTATTGTCACTGTGTTATTCGAACTTTCGAAGGTTAACGTATGGAGTTGAAATTAAACGAGAAAAGGAATGTAACATTGGTCAATTATATAGTGCAAAGAAAATCTGGGTATTGCTGTTTGTTGCAATCATTCTTTCGGACGTCGAAATAGTAGGACATGCGGCTCTGAAAAGAAAAAAAATATCAGTTAAAATCATTATTCTAAACTACAGTATAACAACAGTATAAAAACATTTGTGAATGTAATAATAATGACGGAGCTACCATTCGACACGAAGAAAATTTGAAAGCATACGGTTATGATGTGAAAAACGTTCCCTATCTAATAAAAAAAGCATAAGCTTTCCGCAAGGACGACGACGAAAAATTTATCTGATCTCGAAAACTGCAGTTCAAAGAAAATGAATCGGCTCCTACCGCAAGAATATTTTTTTAAAATGCGCTCATAAATTACAAGACACCAGGTTGTCAGATCCGGAAGAAATTCCAGAATTTAAGAGATGTGATATGATGAAAATTGCTCAAGGCTACACAGAATAAAAAGCTTGCAGAATAAAACTTTTCAGCTACTAACTCTTTTTAAGAAATTCTCTCTCCTCACCTGACAAGTTATTTTGATAATCTCTCTGATATATAACTATGAATGACCACTGCTAGGAAATCCCATCCTACATATATTAAAAACACAGGTAACACCAAAATGATTTTTTAAACTATAAAGATATTCCCAAGAAAGAAAAGGCTTTGAAAGAAAAAGAATCATTATTCTTATTGTGCTTTGACAGAGTTTGGCGAATCAAGAACTGGGTCTACAAGTTTTGATGACTATTGCAAAACAAGGTGAATCACTGATCTAGCTGAAATTTAAAACATAGTTGAACAGCAGCAATCATATCACAACAATCAGGTAGATGATTGGCATTTGACATGTGACTTAATTTTCACCTAGTCTATAAATGTAATGGTATTTGACTGATTTAAACCTGGATTGTGGACCATGTAATGTACCCAGCCGGGACTCTGTTGAACTCCCAAATTTCTCCATTCCGTTTCCGTCATCAAATGTGTTCGTGGAACCAACTTCGCCATTTCTGGCGGCAAAATTACATGTCTGTACGAAAATAATTGTGTTACTTTAAACATGAGTATCTACATCAATAATGCATAAACAAGTATAACTTGACTACCTGTATTCAAAATTTTCATCGGTGTATTTATCAGAATATTGTATCTCCGTATTAGGTGGCATGTTGTTGAATTGTTTGATTCGTGAATTGAACTGCATTAAGATTCTCGTGCCATCTTGTAACGTAAAGACATACTTGGCAACTTGGTAATGAAAAGAGGCAGCCCTGACAATATTTTATTATGTTTTAAAAATTATGTGAGATATGAATTTAAAAAAATATATAAAGTTTAATGATAAAAAATCTTTCCAAAATATGATAACGCTACGTTTGCATACACTGACATCAAATTCACTAGATAAAAGGTGTAGTTTAATAGGTGTGGCAATGAAGCTTCTTGATTCAAAACTTTAACAAGTAAAAGAGTCTGCTTACTTAGATATCATCATCATCAGCTCATTTACAAATTTTACGAAGGTGGAATAAAGTCTGATTAGCCATACACTTTTTCTTATTGCATATTGAAAGGCAATTAACTGATGCTTTTGTCGGGTTAACCGAAAGGCTTCATCACAATTCTTCGCTTTTTTTTATTTATTACTTCTTGACTTCTTGTCCAGACAAGAACAGTCTCTTACATCGACAAACGTTATTGTCTTGATCTAGAAGCTAAAAGTGTCTGATGCTGTAGAATAGAAACTGCATCAATCCAGCAAGAAATCATGAACAAAGGTACCTTTTTTTAAATTTTTAAATGCATGCTTATCCATTTGCAATCACCAGTTCGTCTTGCTGATTTTGTCATCAAAAGATTCAAACACACTTTATTTGGGTCCCCCGCTTATTTTAACAAATATCATTCATGAGTAGCACACGAGAGTACACTTACATTTAATTATAGGTTTTAAAATTATCTCCCTAGCATTATCGTGTTGGTGCAAATCATTTTGCAATGTTATACGACTTATACCATACAAAATCTTTTTAATAGCCGTATAATACTATTTACACATACTCAGTTATCCTTTCCTGACGTATTCTAAGTAATAACATATTTCATTGTTCAGCTTATTTTAAACAATGAAAATTATTTTATTGTTATGTAATCGTATTCATTTTTTGTTTTTTTTGTTATTTTCTAGAAATTGTGTCAAAGATTCCTGGGGCTGTTCTTCGAAGAATAGGTTCCAATGATATAAATGCAAGTTACAAGTGCATCCAACTGGGCTGTAATGAGGTAAGTTTAGTGGAAAGAATGTATTTCTGTTTGTTATTTTACCCTCTAATTTGCTTAGGTTTCCATTGGGCGGTCTAAGGAAAATACTTTTACTATTGCTGATCTTCTAGTTTCTCGTAAACACGCCGTTTTCCGACTGATCAAAGATCAATGGACCATCGAAAACGTGGTAAGTCTTTATTTTATACAGCGTAATGGCTTGCAAAATCTAATGATTTTTTTTTTTAAGGGTATGAATGGTGTTGCTGTGAATCACGTTGCATTACCAAAGCATCAACAAATACCTATTCAAAACATGGATATTATCGAATTTGGTGCCGGTAATAAGTATGTGTATGCTTTCCGTGTTCAGTCTGAATCATCCGAAGTAGGCGAAGAGCCAGTTGCAAAGAAGATGCGAATTCCGCTCGCCAATCGAAATTATCCGTCATTGAAAGATTCCCCAGAAGCGTTTCACAATTGGGTCCGTTCTAAGAAAAACCTCGAAAAGACACTTGAAGAAGAAAGCGACAACTTGGATGTAAAACTGGAGCAACAGAAAACGCTCAAAGATAAGCTGGTGTTGGAGCAGGAGAAACTCAACCAACACTTTGAAACTGCTAAGGTACAACTTGAATTGAAGTTCGCTGAAGAAAAAAAAGAATTGGAAGAAAAAGTCGCACGCGGAGAACTGGAAAAAAATGAATTACAGCGACAAAAAGAGGATGTCGAACAACGAATGTCAGTTAGCTTGCACGAATTTCGGGTAATCTTACAAATAGACTGGCCGTATATGCTAATGCCGCTATACTAAAATGTTATGTTATTATTGTAGGATGAATGCGAAAAGAAAAAACTTGAATTCGAAGAAAGTGTCGCACGTGCCAACTTGGAGAAGCAGAAACTCATTGAGCAGAAAGAATTAGTTGTACAGCAACTCATACAGGAAAAAAACGTCTTACAAGTAACTATTTAAATAATTATTTATAACTATTTGTTTATCATTTGTGTTTTCCTAGGAGCGGCTGGAAGAAGAGAGTCGCCTCAAAGAAGAAACTATGAATGAGCTGGCCCATATTAAGCGATCTCATCAATCGTTGGAACAAGAGTTGGAGGAAGCACGTCGTAAAATTGAAGAAGAAGCGAAGCAATTTCAACGAAAAGGCAGTGAGGACGAATTGAGACTTCGTCAGATGCAAGAAGAACTGGCTGAACGTGAAGCACGATTGAATGCTCAAGAAAAACAAATTGCAGAAATTCAGGTATATTTATAGATATACTATACGTATAGTTAAGAGCTTTAGCATAGAAAGTTTTAGAGTCGTGCCGCCATCGGCCTTGAGATGTACGAAACAATTCAACTCCTTCACCAAGGACAAGAAATCCAAAATGCAGGAAACATTGTGGTTGTCATGGATGATGGTATATCAAATTTATACCGTACTTAAGCAAATTATTTGATTGTTTACCGATTGCACCAATTAGGAGGAGCAATTAATCAGCCAAGTTTAACCGAACAGGAACTGGAAAGAGTACGCGAGGAGTTGCGTGTCCAAAAAGAGCTGAATGAGCAACAACAACAGGCTTCTAGTAAAGCTTGTGTCGATATTGTTGGTCAAATGGAAAGCATCATGGAAAACGAGCTTCAATGTGGAATTTGTTCCGAGCTGATGGTGTTTGTAAGTATCTTGTTTTTATTGTTTTTATTTATGCAATTCATAATCTTTCCAAAATTTTTGATTTAGGCTACTTCCTTGAACTGCATGCATACCTTCTGTCAGCACTGCGTCAGAGAGTGGAAAAAGAATAAGGTAACTAGTTTTCGTTTAACTTGAAAAAAACTTTTGAAGCAAAGAAACTTGTAGTAAAACTTGATGGTGATAGTAAGTTAGGGGAAAATCCAGGATCAGCATGATAGACAATTGCTGATATTTGGCATGTATTCAATTTTTAAAAAGTTACACTGTTTTCCAGAGTACCGCTGTTACAGTAAATCGTCTAGTTACTTTTATAGCTCCCTACTTTCAAGTTTTGAAAGCGATACGGAACTTACTATTTCTTGTGCGTACTATGATATTCACACAAGTCTTGCTTTATCTATGATTCTTAGGTGGAATGTCCAATCTGTCGAGCCCCTATAACCACAGAAGGAAGAAATCTATTGGTGGATAATATGATTGACGCTATGGTCAGTTCGCTTTCGGAAGAAACAAAGAACAGTAGAAAGAAATTAGTTATTCAACGCCAAGAACTAATGAAACAAGCATCCATCGAACAAAACAACACTATGGAAAATATTCTCACTTTTCAACACGTTACGCTTGGAGCTGTCGATGGAGGCCGGGGCCCAGGTCGTCCTCGTCGTACTGTTGGACGTTCAGGTATGGTTTTTAGTTTAGCTGGTCATTCCCCTTGTTATTCCACGCCCTTATTTGTCTTTAGTGTCTGCTGCTGGACCAGCTATTGCACGTGTCGCGGTTCCCGTTCCACATGTTGCAATTCCCCAAGCTGCTCAGTCTTCAGTTCGACCTCGAACGTCCGTCCCAGCTCGTGGAACCATTCGTCCAACTGCTCCTCCTCCTCCTGTTCGTCCTTCCACTGTCAGAGGAACATTGAATCGTTCGACCGCACCAACAGTTGCCCATCCTCAGCGCGCTGCTCCTGCCATGTACGTAGATGCAAATGCGTATGTAAATGCACGCTTCTCACAAGTCGGTCCTAGGCGTTAAGGTTTTTTTTTTCGTTCTTGATACAAAAATGTGAATGTGATCACGTAATGTTTTTCGTGTTTGATCATGAATGCTGTTTTTTAAAATACATTTTTAGGGGTTTATCGAAGAAAATGATTTTGTTAGGTTAAACTTCGTTCTTTCATGCACTTATCACTTTTGCACTTATTGCTTTTGCACTTTTTTTATCACTTTTGGGGATTTAGTGTCACGGAGGAAGTGGTAATTCTTTCAAGCGGATCCGACTCATCAAACGAAGATCTTATTGATTTTGCAAATCGCCGTCGCCAAATGCGAAGAAGACCTTGTCCTTCGTGTGGTACGTAATTCATGAACTTAATTCAGATTTTACCTTTGCTAACGTCATACGCATATTTTTTAGGAATGACAAATACGTCACGACTCTGCGTCTACTGCAATTATTCGAGCTGAAATTTCAAATCGCGTCTAAACACGTCCGTGTGTTTCTTAATTTAACGTACACAATTACCTCAATACCAAGCAAATGACAAGTAAATTATTTTTTTCCGATCGTTTTTTCAAAAGGATATCTCAATTTTCGTTTAATGTTCACTGAACTCTCAAATACATTTTTTGCAGTTACGCCTGTTGCTTAGTTTGTGTATTTTACCCTTGAAGTCTCACTTGGTAGATTACGTTTAAGCTGATTAGAAACAAGCGTACGTTGAGTTATTCACTCTAGTTGATGATTTTGGGGGACACTGTTTATCCCAAACAATGTGCAAGCTATTGTTTGCTTGGGCAATAAGTTTTTATCTACTTTGGTTTCCTCATTTGCTGGGACAGGATTATTACTAATCGTGGGTATGAGAGTAAGCCGTGTCAAATGAGTGAACTGCAATGCAATATGGTCGTGCCATAAAAGAAAAGATAAAAACCGCAGACACGGATCAAGTAATATGTGAACGTGATGAAACAGGCAAAGAGGAAAAAACCCCCAGATACATACGATCGTTTAGCTGCGTCGGATGTCGATTGTCGACAAAAGTGAAATATAAAAGCCGTCATATTCTAAACATTGCAAGTTAATACGTTTCATTTTCTGTCGTTTCCGACTCACGATCATGGAGTCGAGCAAATCCAGCTCTTTTGCGCGACCGCGAGCAAGATTACAAAATCCGCCAGTCTACGCGAAATCCGGCAACATGTCTAGTAAGGTAAGATCCTTCGTCTGGTATCTGTCAAATGTTTTGTGTGCGCTGTGTCATCATTCATCTAGTTTTTTTACTTTACTTTTCTTTACTCAAGTTTAATTTAGAGTTTTAGAATAAAAATTTAATTATTAGAAGTTGAATGAGAAACAAGTTTGTTTTACTTGGACTAGCTATCTTTACAAAGGCGATCGCTGTAGACGTTATGTTTTCAGCAACTATACATCAGCAATAGTTGTGAAGGACAACGAAGAAAGAGACGAAGAAACTGTCTACGCCACAGATATATCTTTGAAGTGATGTTAAGGTTTGTTTAGAATGAATCAGAACTCTAGTCAGGTCCCATTTTTAGGGATTTCTTTCTTTAATGATGTGTGGTTACTTTTCAAATATTTCCTTATCTATACTTACATTATTAACATATTATTGCCCATATCTATAGTAGTTAATTATGTATTCACAATTATAATTTTTTTATTTGTAACAGGAAATGACTGAAAGCTCGAGCATTTATTCTGGGTGTTCTGGTGAAAAGTACAACAGAGCATCTGAATCAAGAAATGGTTTAAATGAGGCAAAGGAAAAGCACCTTCATCTTCAGAGCACTGCTACCACAATGTGTACTACTCCAGGAGATGATACCAAGGATGACAAGAAGGTGTCTTGGGAGACAATGCTACCGAGTAATAGGACAACCACAATAGGTAACAAATTTACAGCAATCTCTGGTTGTTAAACAACAGATTTCAATAACTTTAATGTTGTCTTAAACATCAAGATGTTAGAACATGGGGGAAAACTACCTCCAGAAGTAGACGAGCATCTACACTGCGTCATGCGAGCACTCCAACAGATGAGGTTGAATTGGGAATGATGCCCGATCTTTCTCAGGGTATTCCCAATGAAGAAGAGATGTGGCAAAAAATGCAACAGATTCGCTCTCTTCCCATCACGATGGCAGAAAAACGGAGACTAAAAGCTGAATTAAAGGTAACACCTTATATAGAATAAGTACTGATTATATATAATTATATATTTAAAAATAAACTAATGCTTTTAGGTAGCACAAAATCTTCGGGTTCATGGTTTAGAATTGATTCGATTCCGGCGACGACAAATTTGGCATAGAATCCATTCCTTTACAATGCAAATTTTTTCATTTTTCTCTCCGTGGAAACAAACAATTCGGTCTATCGAAGCAAACTTTGGAACAGGTGATAAAATATAAATTATTTGCTTTATTTTGTCTTCACGTTTGACAGTTTTAAATTACTAAATTTCCTTCCAGGTGTTGCGTCTTATTTCCTCCTAATTAGGTGGCAGTTGCTACTTAATTTTCTTATCACTTTATTTACGGTGACTTTGATCCTCGTTCCATGGGAAGTTGGACAGGTTTCGTGTGAGAACTTGAATCTCACTCTCGGACAGGCTTCGTGTGAGAACAAAAATCGCACTGATTTCCCTGATGTCGACTTGCCTGTTCTAGAGGGCTGTAATCGACCCAGCAACCACTCTGCATGCGATGACAATTGTGTGACTAAAACTGATGAGTGCTTTCTTGACTACGGTTTTTCTGTCATGTGTACTATAGCGAACCATTCTTCTCAGCCTCTTCTGTTGATTCAAGTATTTCGTAATTTTTATTTTTGTGTGTGTGCGCAAAAGTTTAATCCTATTTATTGATCTTCAGGATACAGTGCAAGGGACGGGGTGGTTGGAATTTACCGTAGCTTTTTACGGATACTACCAACCGGCATTTCTTCCCTGGGGAGACGATAAAGTCTACAATTTTGCGTTAGCATATCAACTTGTTGTCTACTTTGTCCTACTCTTCAGTTTGGTGTGCATGGCAAAGTCGGTTGCTACTGGATTCAAGGACAATATTGGGCTTGGTCGGTCGTGGCTTCATCAGTTCTCTGATTTAGCTTTTACATCATGGGATTATTGCATTGACAGTGCTAAAGTTGCCCAATTGAAGAAGAAAGCCATCTTACATGGTGAGTTAAATCTTTAACAGTATCATTTACACAGCAGGATCAAACCCTGTAATAATAATTAGATGATTGAAAATAATCCTATTTTTTTTTTTCAGCTTTTCGTGTTGCGTTAGCAGATAAAGATTATGCTAACGAAAAAGCAGGAAGAAACATGCGCGAAAAAATCAACCTTTTCTTCTTGAGGCTTGCAGTGAACATTCTTGTTATGGGAACATTAAGTCTAGCTGCTTACATAATCTACTTGGTTACATCTTTCTCTGAGATGTATCGAAATGAAATTGATCAAGGCATTGGTTCTTTTAAGAACGTCGAAGATTTCCGGATTCTGATGATAGGATTCCTCCCGTCAATCGTTATTACTGCGCTGAATTTCCTGGTGCCGATGCTCTTCAGAGCTTTTGTACGATTCGAACGGTTCAGTGCCACTTTTGAAATTAAGATTACCCTAGCTCGGACCGTACTTCTACGACTGGCCTCTCTTTTGGTACTTGTTCTGACCTTGTACAGCAGTTTACAAAAATCTGGCTTGAATTCATCTTGTGACTCCGATGGACTAAAACACGCACCGTGCTGGTAATTTTGCTGTTAATTACAATAAAACAGTCATATATATCATCTTTCTATTTTATCTAGGGAGACGTATGTCGGCCAACAACTTTACAGGCTTTGCATCTTCGATGTTTTCGTCACTCTCTTCATAACGCTGTTGATTGAGCTTCCCTTGTCGTTGATATTTCGGCGTTCGGTGCTACCCACTAGTCGCTTGAATTGTATAGCTAACCCTGAGTTTAATCTAGTCGGAAGCACCCTTGATATGGTTTACAGTCAGTCAATCTGCTGGCTGGGGATGTTTTACTGCCCCGTCTTGCCAATAATTACCACTGTTAAGTGTGTCATTGTTTTCTACGTCAAATATTTCAGTCTACTTGTTTATTCATGTCCACCTTCCCGCGTTTATGGTGCATCGAGCTCCACTTCTCTTTTTATGAATGTACTGTTGGTATCTTTCATTTCGTGCGTTTTACCACTAGGCTATCACGTCACTTCATTGCGACCTTCAGTCTCTTGTGGACCATTCCGAGGTTTTGATACCGTTTGGTCGGCCATATCCAGTGAGGTAATTCCAACAAATTAGTTTCATCGGGTTTCATTTGTGAATTGAGTTTAATGGTTTTATTTTGGTCCTATTTAGGTGGAAACGTTGTCAGATACATTGAAAAATATTCTTTTCTTTTTTGGATCCGCCGGATTCTTCGTACCCGCTATTTTGATTTTACTGGTCGCTCTCTATTATTATCGCTCTAAAGCGGTGGCGAATCGTGCTGTGGTAGAATCACTCACGTCACAACTGATCCTCGAAGCGGAAGATAAACAATTTTTGATTACTAGGTTAACCGCTGTTGGTAAACAGCAATTGCACGTTTGAATATTTTATTGTACACCCCTCCAATTATTATACCCAGATATGCTTGATCGTTAACGTTTTTTCCCTCGTACTCAATAATTTACAGAACGCTAAAGCCAAAGTTGTAATGTATCTACTCCAGCTCAAATTTAGTTAAATGTATTTCATCGGCGTCGAAAGAATCAAATTAAAAAATAAAAACGGAAACCCTGAAAATTATGTTTCTCACAATGAATTTCCTGTTTCCTGCAGCCGTTGTCAGCGTTGTCAGAGCTGTGCTGCTGTTGTTATTGGTGAACAAAATTTTCAGATTGCCGCTAGAGGGTTTCCCAAGCTTAAAACTTAAAATTCGGCTGCTTGCTGCTCCTCTTTGAAAAATATTTCAATTTTCAAGTAAAATTTATACTTGCATTCTTTTACACAAGGTACAAATTACATAAAAGGATATATTTAATATTGGTTGTATTTGATAATAAGTTATTAAGTTACTAAATTTCAAAATGTTCGTTAAAGATGGCCAATTCGTCTATGCCCATCGAGCGTCTCCAAGCCCTCGATAATGTGGAAAAAGAAATTGCAAGTTGCATTCAGAGTGCTGGTACAAAAATATTGTATTAAATTCAAAAACTCTCAATAATTCATCTTGAAAATGAAGGACAAGCTCTTACGGAACTGAGTAAAGACAAAGCCAGTATGAAACAGGTGGAAAGTCACACGTCACTGTTTTTGAAAACCCTCAATCATGTTGAAGGGGAATTGTCAAAACACATACATTACTTGACCCAAGTTTCAACAGGTATGTTCTTCCTTTTCAGCAATAATTACAATAGAATACAATTGTTTCTGTGTATGTGTAGGGTCACCGCATGAGGGGACATCTTATGGTTCAGTGAAAATGTACAAAACAGCTCGTCATAGAATTGAGCATACTCGTACAAGACTTCAAGATTTGGAGAACCTGAAAAACAGAGCCTTGGCTTCCTCAGTTAGACCAACATCAGCACAAAACAATCCATAATCTTTGTATTATTTCCTGATGTTTTAAATGAATTTTGTACCAATTATATACTTTCTTGCTTACATTTACTTTCAGCGTATTAGATGTATCATAGCCAATCCAAAGGCATTTACAGCAAGCAATAAGTTGTCTGAAACACCTTTATGCTAGCTGTTTGTATACTGAAGCTACACACCACCATGCAATTAATTTGTTGCATATGTAAAGAAGTGACAGATAGATGTCGTCCATGGGAAGCCGCGGCGATTTCAACACATCACCGTTACGGAAAGCGGAAAGAAAACGATCAATACTGGAAGCAGGTTCCTGTTTGCACACAGTCGCGCTCCGACAACCTTCGGGAAAAGATTGTACTCTTTTCGTATAACAGCTGTTTTTCTAACATTTGAAAGTAGAAATTCTCTAAAGTAAACTGTGGAATATTTTTTTTTCAAGAAGTTTAGATTCTCAAATTGCGCAGATGGCGTTCATGATACCAGTGGTTCGTAATGATTGGGACGTGTGGATGCGCTCCGGGAAGCCTCGTCCGTCGGGGAAAAGCTCACGTAATAATGGACAGGTAAGAGTTATTTTCGATCACTTGATATGGATTCCTTTTAAACATTGAGCGAAGCCAAGCAAATGCTGTTATTTCGACGTAAGTGCAAATTTTATCATAAGCGGAGGACGCATATTTGAAATGTACACTCGTACAAACTTGTTGATTTAGCAACATTTATGCAATCTTTTCTGTTTTGAGATTTAAGCTACTCATTTTCTGACTGGAGGACGACAAGGTCGTATTGTGCTTTTTCATCAATAGAAATTGTCGTACAATTAATTAAGGTTTCAATAGGGTTTAAAAATTAGTAATCATATTTGCAACAGAATTCAGCGGTGTAATAAAAATGTCTGCGCGTAACTGTTTCAACTAGTTATCACGTCAAGTCGTCCATTACCTAAAATAGATCATCTCAGCGGTTGTCAATGCGCAGTATATCTTGTGAAGTGAATCGAGTCGCGGAACCTGTGTGATACAGTAAATCTGTTGCTGGTCGATCGTTTCAGCTTTATTGATTTTAGCCTGTTAGACAAGGGGATTTTACTGGTATTCTCATCATTCTTGTCATTCTTACAAATAATAGACTCATCACGACTTATTGTACGAAATTGCTGCATATCACTTAATTTAAATGTGCCTTACTGTGAAATGTAAAAGAAGACTACCGATTTAATAGTTTCAATTGTGATATTTTTAGACCTTAATTGCCTCAAATGGTTGCATTTCACTAAAACTAGAATCTAACTATTTTACAAATAAGTACTTGATTAACCACTAATTGTACGCAATCACAATGTCTCGTCGTTTTATTCTGTTTAACCACTTAGACAAATTAAGCCCTTTCACGAATTTTTTACGCTGATATTTTAAACTAGTCGCGTTCGCTTATTTAGTAGGGTTTATAATATTTCACAGTATATAAACCAACAGTAAGAATACTGAGACTTTATTGCCATGTTCGGTTATGTTGACTTCTGTTTTATATCGCACACAACCAGACTACCGAAAGCCGCTCGGATGACACGAATTTATCGACCACCCCCAGCCGTAACGGCATCATGGCGGATACCCACAGGAATAAAAGAAGTTTAGCCATTGAGATTCGTAACCAGCAACATTTAAGGATCAGCGGCGGTAGTCTTCCTTCCAACTTCCAATCTGCCCATGTCACGCTGCCTCTAAGCGGATCTTCTTCGCGACATCGACGACCTCTGAACGGCACCTCACGTCTCCATTCGATGCATAGTAGTTATCGCGTAGGGAAAAGTCGTGCTTTCGAACCGGAATCAGTGGTCGCCGAGGACGAAGCAACTGCTTCCCTACCTAACAGTTTTGAGGTGACTTCTTCAGTCGCCAACAGATGCGTGATAAGAAACTTTAACTAATCGAAAGTATGTTTGTTTTATTAATTTATTAAGGGAGTTTCCCCGCCTACGAAAGTTGGTTCACAAAATTCCTTGCAAAAGTTCCATACCCGCTTGGTTGATCGTCTCCGCCGTTCGCTACGACTTAATTCAACATCCGCTTCCGTCGGAAGAGATAACTGTGTGCCGGAGAAAACGGTAGCCGCACGTCGTCATAAAGAAAGTTGATGACGTAAAACTGTTTCAAATGTCTACGTAAGTCAGAAAACCAAGTACCGGATCCAAAAACTTTTACGAATAATGGTGACGTCAAACGTTGTTATTCCCCAAATTTCATGCTCTTATACAATAATTCCGGTTTTCCATAGTTAGCCGGTTATGCTTAATGCACGTCAATGTACATTTTTTCAAGCAAGTACTAAGTATACGTTTGTACGTTTGTTGACTCAAAGCCGACAAATCGAGTGTATCTGACATGTCCAGAAATCAGAAATTTTTGCAGCGTTCGCACCCCTTTTTAAATGTGGCGCTTTTATTCTTGCCCGTGGCAATATACTAAGTCTACATGTTCATACATATATATTAAAGAAGATTATAAGAAAAATATTATAATATATCCAAGTTATACTCATAGAGAAGAGGTAACTCATTCACTCTTTTTTATTTTATTACATAATATTTTAATCATCAAATATTTTAGGATGAACCACATAAAGTTTTATTACTGTTGCACGCTGTGAGCTAGGGTAACAAGAAAACTGTGTAATTTGCGTCTAAAACTGGTTCGTGTGATATCTAGGCAAAATACATGATTACATTTATTCAAAAATAAATTAAAAAAAAAAAAACGTATCTTACGACGCTGAAGGAAAAATGTCTGGCTTTTTATACCATATTTAGATAAATAAAATAAAACGAGAACAAAAGAGCAAGACATAATAATTTTCTAAAATTACGTAATGAGTGATGAAAGGAGGTAGGGTTGTTCTTTTCCCTCCAATATACACACATGGGAAATTGGAAATGACGCTTAAGGCTTAACCTGCAAACTCTATGGGGTAGATGGCTTTCCGATCGTACGTTTCCGAAAATGCCGCCGCAAATGCACCGATGCCAGCGCCGCCGCTGCTGCGCCATCTTTTTTGATCACGGTTTTGACGGCTTGGTAAATTCAAACCCGGCAAAAGAGAATTCCCATCCTTGTTTCGATTGTCAGAGTGCGAAAATGCCGCTGAAAGACCTCGACAAGCTTACCGTTGTCAAGCTTCGTGCCGAGTTAATAGCCCGAGGTTTGGACTCGAAAGGTAATAAACCCTTTCTAGTGGAGCGACTACGCGACGCATTAGATCAAGAAGAGAAGCACGGTGTACCCAGACCTGCAATCAAAATGTTCACCTCAGAGAATGAATTAGGTGACACGAGTATGGAGGATCAGGAACCCGAAATGGACGACGAGCCTGTCGATGATGCTGAAGCTGACGAAAGCGAGGACGTTTCATCGAACCCCAACCAAGTGGGCAATGGCTCCAATGGTACAACACAAGGTTTGCCCACATTTTACATTCTTTTTTAAAAGATAGTGTGAGTGTTAACTGATATTGAATGTATGATATCCCTTGTTCTGTTAAATATCCTCAGATGATTCATTGAATAATGGAACACACACCAGTTCTACTGAAAAGCCTTTGAAAACAGAAGAAACCTCAACGGTATCTGCACCTGAGCCTATGCCTGTTGAAAAATCCAAACAAATTTCTGCTGATGCACCTCCATTGAACGAGGAAGCTGTTAAAGTGGGAAATGCTGAAGAAGCTGACATCAGTACAAATTCTGCTCTAAATGATAGTGTAATGGCGGTTTACGGAGGAAAAGATGAGACTTTTATGGAGAACAGTACTTTAGAACAATCAGTAGACATGACAGCTGACCAAACTAATGATAGTGTAACAAACAATTTGACCTCAAATTCTAGTAATCCTAATATTAAAGTTGAGAAAGACGATATTAAAGATACTAGTTCAACACCACAAGACAACATGGAAGCTTCCAGTGTTGACGATGAAAAAGCATCATTGACTGCAAATCAAGAGAATGCTCCTGCTCAAGAGGGAACTACTTCAACCGAGCAAACAAAAGAAGTAGCAACTCACATTGCAGAAGATTCAGTTGCTGACGTTGATGCAGATGCTGCACCATCCAAGGTTGAAGAAAAAGATGAGGCCAAAATGGAAACAGCTGTAGAAGGTGAAGCAGTTCAGGAAACCCTGTCGAAGGATGAAACATCAGAAGACAAGACTGACAGAGGAGGCAAAAGACAAAGAGACAGGTAACTGAGATTTTTTTTGCCTCTTTTAAATTCATGTCTCGCATACTGATGTGTGTTCTTATTTGTAGATCATCAAGTCCAGCCAATGTAAATAAAGTAGCAGAAGGTCCACCTCCTGAAGATGAGCCCGAATATGATGGAAGTCTGGTCCTGCTTGATTGGTATAATTCAGATCTCAACTTAACCATAAACAAAACTGATTTCGTTAGTGGCGCTCCGCTAACTGAAGCTGGATTTGCTTACATGTGGGCTGGTGCTCGCGCAACCTATGGCTTTGTAAACGGAAAAGTTTGCTATGAAGTGAAGGTATATTTGAGGTTATTTTGAAAACTTTCGTTATTGATGTACGACTATTTGTTTATTATTTTCAGGTTACGGAAAATTTAGCAGTTTCTCATCTAGAAGAATCAGAGCCCAATCACCACGTTGTTCGTGTTGGATGGTCGGTCGACTCTACTACTTATCAATTGGGTAAAAGCAAAATATATTGTTGTTGCCATGTCACAGTCACTAAATATTTCTTGTATTAGGCGAAGATCCATTTTCTTACGGCTATGGAGGTACGGCAAAAATATCTCAGAACTGTGAATTCAAAGACTACGGGGTGCCTTTCCAATTGAACGACGTTGTTGGTGTTTACCTGGTAAGCAATCTCGTTTTCTCACGTTACGATGGATTAATTGTTATGTTTTGTTATTTCTAGGACGCTTCTGAAGAAAAAGAATCGGTTGAATTATCTTTTAGCGTCAACGGTGAGACCCAAGGCGTAGCATTCACTCTGCCCCGAGAGGAATTGAATGGCCGAGCACTGTTCCCCCACATCTTGACCAAAAATTGCCGATTTGAGGTTAATTTTGGCCAAAAAGAAGAACCTTGGTTCCCACCTACGGAAGGCTACGAATGGGCTAGCAAAATTCCAGTCGAAAATCGTGTCCGAGGAGCTATCACACCTGCTACTAGGGCTGATTGTCAGATGATCATGATGTGTGGTCTACCCGGTGCCGGGAAAACAACTTGGGCCAACAAATTCTCTGCGGAAAATCCCGATCGAAAGTTCAATATTTTAGGCACAAATGCTTTCCTTGATAAAATGAAGGTAAATGGATTACCTCGTCGGAAAAACTACACTGGAAGGTATGTTGAAATAGTCTTATTTTGTAATTAAGAAACTTCAATAATGATTTATTTCCGCTCTCGTTTAGGTGGGAAGTTTTGATCGAAAAGTGCACTCGCTGTCTGAATATTTTGCTCGAAATTGCTGCCAAACGGCGGAGGAACTATATCCTTGATCAAACTAACGTCTATCCTACAGCACAGAAGAGGAAAATGTCTTACTTTTCTGGATTCAAACGCAAAGCTGTTGTAATTGTTCCAACAGAAGAAGACGCCAAGGTTCGAGCAGAGAAGAGAATTCAAGAAGAGGGTAAAGATGTACCTGACTCTGCCGTCATGGAAATGAAAGCAAATTTCAAAATTCCATCAGTCGACGACACGTTTTCTGAAGTTGAATTTCCTGAATTGGCATTGGAAGAGGCACTTAAAGTCATTGAAAAGTACAGCACCGAAGCAAAGGCTGCTGGATACGGTCAGCCGTCACCGAAAAGACAACGTCAAAACCAAGGAAACCGCAATAAGAATGATCGCAATGACCGGCGTAGCAATCACAGTGGACGCGACAGAAATCGCGACTCAAGGGCATCAAACAGCCATCGCAGCTCGAGTTCACGCTCCTACAGAGACAGTCGAGATGATCGACATCGTCCACCTCCACCTTCTCACTGGAGAGGCGGTGGCGGCGGTGGTGGTCCAGGACGTGGCGGCGGCTGGAGCAATCGCGGACCTCCACCTCCATTACCTAGAAATGGTCCTTACTCTCCTCGTCGAGGACCTCCTCTTCCTCCTTTACCTCCCGTTAACCGTGGAGGATGGAACGCACCGCTTCCTGATAGACCATATCCTGGAGCTAGATCTGGCGGTGGTGGTGGCGGCGGCGGCGGTGGTGGTGGTGGAAGAGGTTACGACGACAGACGCAACGATCGACCATCTTATTCTGCTCCAAGACGAGAAGGAGGTCCTTCTCCATGGATGAATGCTCCTTCAATGGCTGGTGCTGCTCCACAGAGAAGTTCATGGGGACATTCGCAAAGTGGTTGGAACAACAGCAGTGGCGGCAGCAGTTCATCTTCGTCCTATGGTCAGCCCCAGCAGTCATCTTATGCTGGTTCTGCTTACGGCGGGTCAGCACTCTACGGATCGGCTGGAGCATCTAGACCAACTCCAAGCGGTGGTTACGGTACCCCTTCTGGTATTACCGCCAGACCTGCAAGTGGTAATTATGGATCATCGTCTGCAGCTGCAAGACCTGTTTCTACACCATACGGAGGTGCCGGAATCACAGGACTTGCTCGCCCCGCCAGCTACGGATCTAATGGCGGTCAACAAGCCAGACCGACCAGCTATGGCCCCACTAGTTTACAAGGTAATCGGCCTACTAGTTATGGATCTGGTTCAGGAAGTGCTCGTCCAGCTTCAAATTACTCTAGCGCCTCAATCAACCAATGGTCACAACAACAACAACCGCCGCAACAAACAGGATATCAGTATCCGTATAATCCCAATCATTCGACATACAGTGGTGGCAAGTAACATAGCACGTTTTTTTTTTTTTTTTTCTTGTGGTCTTCGTTTTAAACATTTTCCTCACTTGCAAAATGTTTCTTTTTTTTTTCCTTTTTGTCAGTCTTTTCTTTAGTAATTTGAAGTCTCTTCTTCGTATTTGTATCTTTCATGAAACAAAAATATTCAGCCGTCGGCGAGTGAAATTCATTGTGAGAAACTTCATTTCAGGGTTTCCGTTCTTTTTTTTATTTTTTAAATTTGTTTCTTTCGACGCCATTAATGATGAAATACACGGACATTTAACTAAATTAGAGTTGGAGTAGGTACAACTTTGGCTTTAGTGTTCTGTATTGATACTTAATATAGTCATTGCGCGGAGCCACAGGAGACAAATTTGAATTTTATTTTAAAGTTGGTCGTATCAAATTAACTGAAGTAGACCTGGAATAATTCTGAAATGGTTTAATTGATTGGTTTGCCCTCCAGTCGCTTAGCTTAGAAAGTATTTCTTAATTATCGTCATAGTCGTTCGAATCCTGGTAACTGGTATCCCTATCCTTAGAGAAGCCCTCCCACCCCTCCGATTGCCTGTTGAATAATCTTTGCGGTGCCTGTTTTGCGAAACTGAATCATGTCTTATCCATTCTTGAAATCAAGTCTCAACTTCTCAACAAAACTTCTTAATTCATTACTTCTATTAAACTGATATCTACGTCAACAACTCTACTCAACTGATACTGGTATTTTTTTTTAATTAGTCATACAAAATACGCTCCATGTTTGAAAAAAGCCGCAATTATCATTCTTCATCAGGCACCTAGTAAAGGAATTTTCGTACTGCTTCATCGAATCATGGATATTTTAGATTTGTGATGGCCCAAGAACGAAATCACAATTTCTACTCCATCGTCGGTCCGCGAGGAAAAGTCATTGAAAAAACCTAGACGACGCCTAGGTCGACCACGGCACCACGCAAGGTAAAGAAAACTAGGCAGGTAAAATACCTAAACTCCATTCGTGTTGCTTATATTAAGAACTCAATCTATTGAAGGTTGTTGACAAGCAGTGGCGCAGTGTTATTGTACTGTACGTGTTGACTTTGTTTTTTAAAATTCGAAATTCAGAGACCAAGTGTGATGCTGTCTATATTTTATAAGCACACACAGGCTAGATATTTTAATTTGAAGTTTGAACTAAACCTTAAGTTAAGTCCTTAATGAAAAGGATATTTTTGTCGTTGTTTTTGTTTGTAGTTTTAATATAATTTTTTTCTTCCAAACTTTTATACTTCATATGCTGTTTTTTTAATTTTTTAAATGGAAAAAAATCACAAAAAGACCTTTGCATGCTGACGCAGATCATAGCTGACAAGTGACAATGCTGACAAAACCGATAGTATATAACATATATACACCTATAAATAGAAAACATTTCATAGCTTTAGATCGTAGTGGGATGGAATGAAAAATAAACATGTAAAGGTTTGATTCATTTATAAGTGGGTTCATACTTCATAGGTAGGGTAGTTTAGCCCACGTTTAGTGCCAGCGTGGACTTTTAGTTTTAGAAGGTCTGACGATAATTTGAAGCTGCTCACCTCCGCCGCCAAATTTCTGAGTACACCAGACGAATTGAAAGAGGTAAATTGTTCATTCAGTTGAGCATCTAATTGGTTTGAAATATACCCAATTCCGCTTTTCTTTATGTGATTTATTCGTCACGAAAAAAATGTCCCGGATTTTGTCCGACCTGGAAAATAAAGACAAGAAACTCAATCGCGCTTTCACGAACGGGATTCTGGAGGGTATCCGCAACAATATTCGCTGGGGTGAGAAGAATTTGGAACAAGTCTATTTGCTTTATTTGGTTATCGAATCTGGGATAATGACACGTCGTAAATTCACTCGCCAAGACTAACTGCATTCCCTAAGCTGTTTTGCTGCTTGTCCTGATTTCTTCATCTTTTTTTATTTAGTTTTTACCGTTTGTTAAATAAATATGGAAATATTCGGGTATTACTTTGCATTTTTAATTGATTATATTCGTATCACAGATAAAGACTATGGATTTATTTCTCTTGGAATTCGTGTTCTGTTAACGTGTTTGTATCGTGTTTTCTGTTAACGTGTTAATCGTGTTTTGAAAAAAAAAAACATTTTATTTGGCTGTCGATTTTCATAAAATGGCAACGCTGCTTGACAGTTTCCCCGAAAGTACGTCTGCTCGCTTGTTCCCCAAAACGTCAGAATTTTCGTTCGTTCACCTTCATCGTTAGTTATAGTTATAGACAAGTTGGTTAATAGACTTTATTTCTGCATGTGCTAAAATGTGAAAGAAACCAAATCGGTCAATTGCGAAATTTCCCGTTTTCATTCAGTTTTCTCTTTTTTCTCGGTTACCCACCTGAGCTGTACGTTAGTCACTTCACGCGTCAAGATTTGGATTTTTCTTCATTTAAACAGGTAAGAGCTTGTGAACCCAAAGAAAGAAATTTAATGTAACCAGTCACTGTTGGAAAAGGAAACCAGTGGCATCCTACAAATCATGACTGGCTGTTTGTGTGTGTTCCAAGACTGATTGTGTAATAAAGATCTTGTGAGGACAGGAAACTTCTAGCTAAGAATCCAAATTAACTACTTTGTCCACATCTTTTGTTTATCATTTGTCTTCAGGTGTGACAAATTGAAATTATGCTGTTGTAGATGAAGTAAATATGCGAGAAATCCTCTGACTAAAACTTGCTTCTGGTGCATTCATTAAACACTTGACCTCTCTGTTGTAGAATTTTCAGTTAAGTCTACACTAGAAATGTGGTTTAAATTAGTTAATTTTCCATTGGTTGGAACTACATTTTTGTAATATTTGAAAAGCTTGCCAACTGTAACTACTTTGTAATATTTATGTAATATCTTCTTATAATCTTCAAACTTTGTGTCTGCGTAATAATTCCTAAATCAGGCCCTTCTTGCGAGTCACAAGCGAAGTATTACTTAAACGTTTCTTTTTTCTATCAACGCCTTTGACAATTTTCAGCTGTCAAATTAGTCAGTTTCAGTTACTTTGCATGTATCATTGTAAACGTTTGACGGTTGTGTGGTAATTTTTTAGTGATAACTGACGATAACTATTCCACCAACAAAGCTCACTCGTTAAATTTTCGATAACTGCTTTTGTGTCTACTTCCGGTTTCTAAATTCGTTAATAGTTGTGTAAATATTCGTCTGACGCCAAAAAGATCCAAATATTCATGATTATCATCAAATTTGGGGTCGATTTTAAGTATCAGTTCAAAATATCGGAAAATCGTCCAAAATCGTAAATTTTCCTGAACTTATTACGAATCCTGAACTATAGTATAGTTCAGGAAAATTCTCGATTTTGATCCAATGTTGGATTTTGTTTAAAGTATAACCAATTGACCCAAAATTTTATGGAGATTACGAATTTTGGTTTAATTTGACGTCAGCTCAATGGTTGAGGCGCTATCGCGTACTTCCGGTTTACTTCCGGAAAATTTGCATGAAACTAGCAAGTGAGCTTTGTTCTATGTACAGTTCTAAGGATTGAGTGCTAAGTTTTAGCAAACAAAAATGCACTTTCAAGTTTTGTGAATATCTCAAGACCAGTCCTTCCTTCAAATACTGAGTTTTGAGACGTGTCAAATAGATGGCGTGTTGATTGTGTTAGTCATGGGCTAATGGCGGTTTGCTGTCAAAAGTTACGCTATTTTTCTTCGAAAATAAACAAATACCAATGAATTCATAGGTAAATTCGAGTGATTTTGTTTGTAACTTGTCGGTGATGTGTTCTTTTCCGTGTATATGTTGGATAACCTTGACGTTTCTTCTCATCAACTTACAGGAGGAAACGTAAAAGAGTCGTGCAGTCTACTGTCAACTATTTTGTTCAAATCATTGTATTTTACTAAATGTGCCATCAAAATGATACAGGTAATAACCAACACTAGCTTTATTACAGAATTGCTGGAACATATTTCTTCTCATCTTTTATTAGGATTCGACATAATTATATGCTGTGTGTATTGGACTTGCTAGATCACTAACCCCAGCATGGAACAATCTCTCATTCCATCATCTGGATAACTGATCAGTGGTTTCATGTGTAAGTTCATTTCTCATGTCACTGAACTTTTTCCCTTACAGTCTAATAATCTAATATGTATTTCAAATATTGATCCCCACTCCGTCTAATGTTTCAGAGACAATTTCAAGTGTATACTGATAACTGTTTAATTATTCTTAATTACATCATAGACGTCAAGCACATTGAGGACACAAATTATAAACAATGTGACTTGTTTTTCTTTATTTTTTATTTACAGATTCTAAACTGCTGGTTTCTAAATTTGCATGGCAGACTTTATGAAAAGTCCTGTCATTTCAAGAAAGCCAACAAGGTCCGTTGTTTGCTGACCTGTTGGCTGCTACCCTTGAATCCTCCTTATTGACTTCTTTACACAGGCCCTCCTGATTTGAGGTATTACTTTCTGTCGCTACAATCTTGCTTGAATATTATTGCCATCCAAATAAATGTTCATTCTGCTTACAGATACAGAGTAATCCTTCGCTACTGATCATGGACTTCATCCATTGGTGAAAACCGACGCGAGAATGTTGTAATTGAAGACTGATAAATTGTGTAGTTAGATTCTATTACAAGTGCATATCTGGGCTCCCTTCTTTTCTGTGGCCCCGTTTCCCTAACTAACCACTAACCAACGCCCGCCGGTGGTCACTCACCCGCTGTGAAACCAGGAGGAGGGGAGGGCTCTGGTCGAACGGGGACTTGGAAGGCGCAGGATCCAATGAAAACTTTTGGAGGGTCATGAGTCTAATCCGGAAGCCTAGTATAACTACATCTCCCCGGAAAAACTTGCCTCGTACTTCTCTCTTCTTCTCGGTCCAGATACTATCTCTGGGGGCCGTAGACAAAACCTACAACATCATGTGCGAGTTAAAACAATGCATCCACTACCCAATGAAACAAATAGCCATGGTTAATTTTTTGCGGAAATCTCCCGTCAGTCAAGTTACAAAGACTGACGCAGATTTCCGTAGAACTAAACCATCGCTTTTTGTCTCATTGCCGCAGCGGTGGTGGCGGGTTGCGTTTAAACTCGTGCAGTAGTAAACCGTCTTGAACCGGACGCTCTGTTTATTGAATTCTTTGATCATTTTAAAAAGAAAATAAAAAATTGGTTGATATATTATATTTTTATTCATTACAAATATTACATGGTTAAGGTTTAATATTGGTTTATAGGGGTTAGTAGGTGTATGTTTTCGGAGTTTGAAGGATTGGAAGGTATATGTTTGTGGGGTTTGGAGATTAATTGGTAGGGCTACGTTTGTAGGGTTATAGATTAAATGAATTTTTATCCAAACTTGAAATATCCTCCCTCCCACTTCAACATCCTCTACTTTCCTTTCCCAATCCCGGAAAGTCGGAAACATGTTTATTATTTGTTGACATAAACATCCAATATTTGTTTTTGTTGCTTCTGAACTTATAAACGTAAACTGCAATAGTCACGTTGACAATTTAACAAAATATGATGCAACTTCGGTAACCCATCAGCACCAAGGAACGGCCAATTGAACTTGATGTAGAAAGATCTTTCACCATCATAGGCTGCAACAACGTGCCACATCGGACAGCAACTACGCGAATACAAACGCTTAACCTATAACCAAAATGAAATGAATTAAATAATCTTCAGCATCAATGGAAATGCTGTCAGTGAAAAGACGAATACATGTCACTTTATGTTATTTACAAGAGTTAAAGCCCTCAGCTGGCTGCGTCAAATCCACGTGTAAGTTGGGCAGCAACAAAGAAGCTCAAACTCCACCAGGGTGTTAATCCTATTTTTAAAAAAAACAAACAACTCAATTACTATCAAGCAACAATTTCTCAAATGAAAAAACATTTTGATTGAAGTTAAGTTAAACTACAAAATCGTTCAGAATAAATGTTGCAAAGGAATGTACAGTGGCAAGCTTTTCAAAGGTTAAATTTCCATAACTGAAATATAGGTTGAAGAGAACTAAATCTGTATTCTCACAGTTAGAAAATTGAACATTATATTTACCCGAATTGTTCTGAAGGTTTTCTGACAAACGTGAAGCTGGTACAGGAAAAAAGAGACAACATTTTGGCAAAATGTTCAGGTGCTCAGGCCACATGATCAGATGAAATTGCCATGTAGAAATTATAGGCTGTTACCAGATAAATACCTAAATTCACACAAAAATAATTATCACAGTCACATCCAAGAATCTTGAGAGAAATTACCATTATTACGAATAAAAATGTCAAGAAAGAAAAGTACGCCGTATTAAGTATCCAATCCAACGATACGTTTTCAACATGTGGTTTCCAATCAGTGTTTTAAGAAATGGCGGAATTTCGTCTTGAGTAACGAAGACACTCGCGCCATCTAGCAGACATAATTTTAGCCACCTAGTGATAGCCAACTGCACCCGGAAGACTGGACGGAACGGAAGGAACATTATTTTTTTTCAAAACTACTTTAAAATCAATTTAGCAAATCTTTACATAATTGCGGAAAAATTGCCGAATTATTAATCCCTAAGGCCCCTAAGGTGAATGAGTAGCAGTACTAGAGCCACCAATTTCTATTTCTTTTCCAGTTCTTCTACATTATCTACAACCTGTACCTGTGAATTTATATCAAATGTTGTAGTTAGCTCCTCATATCTGTAAAGGATATGCTGTGCTGGAACTCTGTGGCTGGAATGTTTTAAATTGTGGTGATGCAAAGTAGCAGTTCTTCCAGGACGCTGTTGGACAAAGTGACAACAGCCCAAAGACATCTTCCAGGATTTCATTTCGTCTTTAGAAAGAAGAGTGCTGAGTATTCTGACTGCACACTCTTGATTACCCAGTGTAATACATAGTTCTATTTCAATAATATGAGTGGTTAGTTTTAGTCTGTGGTTGTATTGACTTCAACCATACCTGTTGTGATCTCCTGAAATTATTAATTGTTGGTGTTTCTTCTTACATTGTTTTCTGGCTTTTTGCCAGGATTAGCAGCTGCTGCTGATGAACTGACTGATTCACTGAAATTTAACGGAGGAGTTCTTATGTCGTTGGAGTTATCCTGTCGCATACAAATGAGCTTAAGTATCGATTTAGACCTAATTGTCAGCGCCAACAGCGGCCATCTACTGACAATTACCAACCCTCTGATCCCAACAATGATGTAAATCCCGCGTCCCGCCAGGCGCCAGCTTAATAGTTAATACTTAATATCGACTGTTACCATTTGCAATTTTGAGCATTTGTACAGTGTTCACCAAGTTGACGTTTCAGTAAGATTTTATCTCTCGTCTTTACTTTTACACGTTTTAAAACTCTTTAAATTTCGGAAAATTCGGAGAAAACATATTTCCAATTCCAAACACTGTCGTGCAGAACTTTCCTAGCCCTTCCTAGTCAAACTTAAGAATGTCGAACACGAGACTATCTACTGCATCTTCGTACAGTAAAAATAAAGCCAAGTAAGACCTTTCATTATTCGACACATCTTCATCTGTCTTAATGTGTGTGTCTTTTAATAGGAAGGATCTGCATCCATTTTATGATTCATCTGCCTCACATCAAGAAAGAAAAAGAAGGGATGCCTCTGGAGATGATGAACTCGAAGATGATTTCATTGGAATCAGCCCTCAAGTGTCTCATACAAGTAAAAGATAACACATTCCTTTGTTATTTTATTATGTTTAAATATAGATTTGGTCAAGATTGTTATAATGAAAACTATTTCTTAGATACTCAATCCAAAAAACAGAGAATGTCAATCAGTGGCCAAGAAAAAGAAGCAAAATTGAACAAGACGGGTAAGCATTGTGATCACACTAGTCTTTCTGTTTCAATGTTGCTCATTGAATTGAATTGCTTTATTGAATTTTATTTTTAGGAGACTGGGAGCACCAACTGAAAGGTTCTTTCTCAAGAAAACCTGCTACTACTACTAGACAAAGTAAATTTAATCCTAAAAAGTTTTCAAGTTTTTTTTTTATTGAAAAATGTATGCTGTTACTAGCACCAGTTGAAAAGAAGACAAAACCACAATCAGCTAGAAATACAGAAAAAGCAACCACTACAAATCCTCCATCGGCTAAAAAAAGAAGAACGAAAAATGCCGAAAGACCATCTACAGAAACTAGTGATTCACCTGAACTAGCCGCGAAACGGCCCATGGTTGCTTCGGAACGGAAAGCTATCTGAAGTGAAGAACCAGCATCAACATCCACCAAACATCTAGACAAAGGTATTTTGAACAATTTAGAAATTGTGGCTTAATTTAAAAAAAAAAAAGTCTTATTTACTGAAACCGTCATATTAACCATTATACAAATTGGAATTGTTAGACCCAACATTGCGTGAAAACAAGGGTCGGTCGCCCAAAGAGAGACGTTTCAGCTGAATGTGTACCTGAGGTCAAACAAAGATTGAATTGAGTCCGTAGAGGTTTGCGGTTTGGCACTGGAAGTGTAGATGGATCAATGGCGGAATTTAATGGGACGTGACGGTTCGTTGAATTCGCAGATGGGAGCATAATCTGGAACAACTTCAAATTCTCCTTCTAAGTCTTTAGGCAAATATTTTTGAAACGTTAAATTTCGTTTAACATATTTATGTCTATTTTTTAATTATAGACAACAATAGAAGAGTGGAAACTGAAACGCCTGAAGCTAAAAATGACGAAGCGCATGAGATGACCTTAAAAACCTCAGAAAAATCCAAAGGTTGTTGTTAAAAACTAAATTTTCGCGAATTAAAGTTTTCATGTTCATTTGTATTTGTAGAAAGGAAGTACCGTTTCTTGAGAAGCTCAGAATCTGAAGTAGAAGACGTGGTAGAAGACGAAGGAGAAGATGTAGTAGAAGACGAAGATGAAGACGATAACATTTTTCTCAGTCGTCAGAAAGCAACAAGTCCAAAAATTGCGGTTTCTTCGCCCACTTTTAAAACGCCAGCCACAGTCGCTAACAAAGTTTCAGAATTGGGTACACCCAAAACTTCGGAATTCCGTCTCCTACCCGAACCGGTACTATCGCCCCGGATTCCCAGGCGAACGCTTACTTTGGTCAATGAATCTTCACCGAATAGAGTTGAGCAGCCTATTAGCATTCCAGAAGATGTTGCAAATACAGAACTGCACAAGAGATCGCAAAAGGAAACTCCACTTATTAGGCCTTCAACATCTCGTGCAAACGGTAATGATAACTGAATTTTAAACAAAATTTGCCTTGTAGTGCACACTCTTTTCATTAGTTAGAAAAAACTGTTTTAACGATCGCGAAAACGACATCTATACTTATGGGGACCGTCACGTCCCATTAAATTCCGCCATTGATCCATCTACACTTCCAGTGCCAAACCGCAAACCTCTACGGACTCAATTCAATCTTTGTTTGACCTCAGGTACACATTCAGCTGAAACGTCTCTCTTTGGGCGACCGACCCTTGTTTTCACGCAATGTTGGGTCTAACAATTCCAATTTGTATAATGGTTAATATGACGGTTTCAGTAAATAAGACTTTTTTTTTTTTTTAAATTAAGCCACAATTTCTAAATTGTTCAAAATACCTTTGTCTAGATGTTTGGTGGATGTTGATGCTGGTTCTTCACTTCAGATAGCTTTCCGTTCCGAAGCAACCATGGGCCGTTTCGCGGCTAGTTCAGGTGAATCACTAGTTTCTGTAGATGGTCTTTCGGCATTTTTCGTTCTTCTTTTTTTAGCCGATGGAGGATTTGTAGTGGTTGCTTTTTCTGTATTTCTAGCTGATTGTGGTTTTGTCTTCTTTTCAACTGGTGCTAGTAACAGCATACATTTTTCAATAAAAAAAAAACTTGAAAACTTTTTAGGATTAAATTTACTTTGTCTAGTAGTAGTAGCAGGTTTTCTTGAGAAAGAACCTTTCAGTTGGTGCTCCCAGTCTCCTAAAAATAAAATTCAATAAAGCAATTCAATTCAATGAGCAACATTGAAACAGAAAGACTAGTGTGATCACAATGCTTACCCGTCTTGTTCAATTTTGCTTCTTTTTCTTGGCCACTGATTGACATTCTCTGTTTTTTGGATTGAGTATCTAAGAAATAGTTTTCATTATAACAATCTTGACCAAATCTATATTTAAACATAATAAAATAACAAAGGAATGTGTTATCTTTTACTTGTATGAGACACTTGAGGGCTGATTCCAATGAAATCATCTTCGAGTTCATCATCTCCAGAGGCATCCCTTCTTTTTCTTTCTTGATGTGAGGCAGATGAATCATAAAATGGATGCAGATCCTTCCTATTAAAAGACACACACATTAAGACAGATGAAGATGTGTCGAATAATGAAAGGTCTTACTTGGCTTTATTTTTACTGTACGAAGATGCAGTAGATAGTCTCGTGTTCGACATTCTTAAGTTTGACTAGGAAGGGCTAGGAAAGTTCTGCACGACAGTGTTTGGAATTGGAAATATGTTTTCTCCGAATTTTCCGAAATTTAAAGAGTTTTAAAACGTGTAAAAGTAAAGACGAGAGATAAAATCTTACTGAAACGTCAACTTGGTGAACACTGTACAAATGCTCAAAATTGCAAATGGTAACAGTCGATATTAAGTATTAACTATTAAGCTGGCGCCTGGCGGGACGCGGGATTTACATCATTGTTGGGATCAGAGGGTTGGTAATTGTCAGTAGATGGCCGCTGTTGGCGCTGACAATTAGGTCTAAATCGATACTTAAGCTCATTTGTATGCGACAGGATAACTCCAACGACATAAGAACTCCTCCGTTAAATTTCAGTGAATCAGTCAGTTCATCAGCAGCAGCTGCTAATCCTGACAAAAAGCCAGAAAACAATGTAAGAAGAAACACCAACAATTAATAATTTCAGGAGATCACAACAGGTATGGTTGAAGTCAATACAACCACAGACTAAAACTAACCACTCATATTATTGAAATAGAACTATGTATTACACTGGGTAATCAAGAGTGTGCAGTCAGAATACTCAGCACTCTTCTTTCTAAAGACGAAATGAAATCCTGGAAGATGTCTTTGGGCTGTTGTCACTTTGTCCAACAGCGTCCTGGAAGAACTGCTACTTTGCATCACCACAATTTAAAACATTCCAGCCACAGAGTTCCAGCACAGCATATCCTTTACAGATATGAGGAGCTAACTACAACATTTGATATAAATTCACAGGTACAGGTTGTAGATAATGTAGAAGAACTGGAAAAGAAATAGAAATTGGTGGCTCTAGTACTGCTACTCATTCACCTTAGGGGCCTTAGGGATTAATAATTCGGCAATTTTTCCGCAATTATGTAAAGATTTGCTAAATTGATTTTAAAGTAGTTTTGAAAAAAAATAATGTTCCTTCCGTTCCGTCCAGTCTTCCGGGTGCAGTTGGCTATCACTAGGTGGCTAAAATTATGTCTGCTAGATGGCGCGAGTGTCTTCGTTACTCAAGACGAAATTCCGCCATTTCTTAAAACACTGATTGGAAACCACATGTTGAAAACGTATCGTTGGATTGGATACTTAATACGGCGTACTTTTCTTTCTTGACATTTTTATTCGTAATAATGGTAATTTCTCTCAAGATTCTTGGATGTGACTGTGATAATTATTTTTGTGTGAATTTAGGTATTTATCTGGTAACAGCCTATAATTTCTACATGGCAATTTCATCTGATCATGTGGCCTGAGCACCTGAACATTTTGCCAAAATGTTGTCTCTTTTTTCCTGTACCAGCTTCACGTTTGTCAGAAAACCTTCAGAACAATTCGGGTAAATATAATGTTCAATTTTCTAACTGTGAGAATACAGATTTAGTTCTCTTCAACCTATATTTCAGTTATGGAAATTTAACCTTTGAAAAGCTTGCCACTGTACATTCCTTTGCAACATTTATTCTGAACGATTTTGTAGTTTAACTTAACTTCAATCAAAATGTTTTTTCATTTGAGAAATTGTTGCTTGATAGTAATTGAGTTGTTTGTTTTTTTTAAAAATAGGATTAACACCCTGGTGGAGTTTGAGCTTCTTTGTTGCTGCCCAACTTACACGTGGATTTGACGCAGCCAGCTGAGGGCTTTAACTCTTGTAAATAACATAAAGTGACATGTATTCGTCTTTTCACTGACAGCATTTCCATTGATGCTGAAGATTATTTAATTCATTTCATTTTGGTTATAGGTTAAGCGTTTGTATTCGCGTAGTTGCTGTCCGATGTGGCACGTTGTTGCAGCCTATGATGGTGAAAGATCTTTCTACATCAAGTTCAATTGGCCGTTCCTTGGTGCTGATGGGTTACCGAAGTTGCATCATATTTTGTTAAATTGTCAACGTGACTATTGCAGTTTACGTTTATAAGTTCAGAAGCAACAAAAACAAATATTGGATGTTTATGTCAACAAATAATAAACATGTTTCCGACTTTCCGGGATTGGGAAAGGAAAGTAGAGGATGTTGAAGTGGGAGGGAGGATATTTCAAGTTTGGATAAAAATTCATTTAATCTATAACCCTACAAACGTAGCCCTACCAATTAATCTCCAAACCCCACAAACATATACCTTCCAATCCTTCAAACTCCGAAAACATACACCTACTAACCCCTATAAACCAATATTAAACCTTAACCATGTAATATTTGTAATGAATAAAAATATAATATATCAACCAATTTTTTATTTTCTTTTTAAAATGATCAAAGAATTCAATAAACAGAGCGTCCGGTTCAAGACGGTTTACTACTGCACGAGTTTAAACGCAACCCGCCACCACCGCTGCGGCAATGAGACAAAAAGCGATGGTTTAGTTCTACGGAAATCTGCGTCAGTCTTTGTAACTTGACTGACGGGAGATTTCCGCAAAAAATTAACCATGGCTATTTGTTTCATTGGGTAGTGGATGCATTGTTTTAACTCGCACATGATGTTGTAGGTTTTGTCTACGGCCCCCAGAGATAGTATCTGGACCGAGAAGAAGAGAGAAGTACGAGGCAAGTTTTTCCGGGGAGATGTAGTTATACTAGGCTTCCGGATTAGACTCATGACCCTCCAAAAGTTTTCATTGGATCATGCGCCTTCCAAGTCCCCGTTCGACCAGAGCCCTCCCCTCCTCCTGGTTTCACAGCGGGTGAGTGACCACCGGCGGGCGTTGGTTAGTGGTTAGTTAGGGAAACGGGGCCACAGAAAAGAAGGGAGCCCAGATATGCACTTGTAATAGAATCTAACTACACAATTTATCAGTCTTCAATTACAACATTCTCGCGTCGGTTTTCACCAATGGATGAAGTCCATGATCAGTAGCGAAGGATTACTCTGTATCTGTAAGCAGAATGAACATTTATTTGGATGGCAATAATATTCAAGCAAGATTGTAGCGACAGAAAGTAATACCTCAAATCAGGAGGGCCTGTGTAAAGAAGTCAATAAGGAGGATTCAAGGGTAGCAGCCAACAGGTCAGCAAACAACGGACCTTGTTGGCTTTCTTGAAATGACAGGACTTTTCATAAAGTCTGCCATGCAAATTTAGAAACCAGCAGTTTAGAATCTGTAAATAAAAAATAAAGAAAAACAAGTCACATTGTTTATAATTTGTGTCCTCAATGTGCTTGACGTCTATGATGTAATTAAGAATAATTAAACAGTTATCAGTATACACTTGAAATTGTCTCTGAAACATTAGACGGAGTGGGGATCAATATTTGAAATACATATTAGATTATTAGACTGTAAGGGAAAAAGTTCAGTGACATGAGAAATGAACTTACACATGAAACCACTGATCAGTTATCCAGATGATGGAATGAGAGATTGTTCCATGCTGGGGTTAGTGATCTAGCAAGTCCAATACACACAGCATATAATTATGTCGAATCCTAATAAAAGATGAGAAGAAATATGTTCCAGCAATTCTGTAATAAAGCTAGTGTTGGTTATTACCTGTATCATTTTGATGGCACATTTAGTAAAATACAATGATTTGAACAAAATAGTTGACAGTAGACTGCACGACTCTTTTACGTTTCCTCCTGTAAGTTGATGAGAAGAAACGTCAAGGTTATCCAACATATACACGGAAAAGAACACATCACCGACAAGTTACAAACAAAATCACTCGAATTTACCTATGAATTCATTGGTATTTGTTTATTTTCGAAGAAAAATAGCGTAACTTTTGACAGCAAACCGCCATTAGCCCATGACTAACACAATCAACACGCCATCTATTTGACACGTCTCAAAACTCAGTATTTGAAGGAAGGACTGGTCTTGAGATATTCACAAAACTTGAAAGTGCATTTTTGTTTGCTAAAACTTAGCACTCAATCCTTAGAACTGTACATAGAACAAAGCTCACTTGCTAGTTTCATGCAAATTTTCCGGAAGTAAACCGGAAGTACGCGATAGCGCCTCAACCATTGAGCTGACGTCAAATTAAACCAAAATTCGTAATCTCCATAAAATTTTGGGTCAATTGGTTATACTTTAAACAAAATCCAACATTGGATCAAAATCGAGAATTTTCCTGAACTATACTATAGTTCAGGATTCGTAATAAGTTCAGGAAAATTTACGATTTTGGACGATTTTCCGATATTTTGAACTGATACTTAAAATCGACCCCAAATTTGATGATAATCATGAATATTTGGATCTTTTTGGCGTCAGACGAATATTTACACAACTATTAACGAATTTAGAAACCGGAAGTAGACACAAAAGCAGTTATCGAAAATTTAACGAGTGAGCTTTGTTGGTGGAATAGTTATCGTCAGTTATCACTAAAAAATTACCACACAACCGTCAAACGTTTACAATGATACATGCAAAGTAACTGAAACTGACTAATTTGACAGCTGAAAGTTGTCAAAGGCGTTGATAGAAAAAAGAAACGTTTAAGTAATACTTCGCTTGTGACTCGCAAGAAGGGCCTGATTTAGGAATTATTACGCAGACACAAAGTTTGAAGATTATAAGAAGATATTACATAAATATTACAAAGTAGTTACAGTTGGCAAGCTTTTCAAATATTACAAAAATGTAGTTCCAACCAATGGAAAATTAACTAATTTAAACCACATTTCTAGTGTAGACTTAACTGAAAATTCTACAACAGAGAGGTCAAGTGTTTAATGAATGCACCAGAAGCAAGTTTTAGTCAGAGGATTTCTCGCATATTTACTTCATCTACAACAGCATAATTTCAATTTGTCACACCTGAAGACAAATGATAAACAAAAGATGTGGACAAAGTAGTTAATTTGGATTCTTAGCTAGAAGTTTCCTGTCCTCACAAGATCTTTATTACACAATCAGTCTTGGAACACACACAAACAGCCAGTCATGATTTGTAGGATGCCACTGGTTTCCTTTTCCAACAGTGACTGGTTACATTAAATTTATTTCTTTGGGTTCACAAGCTCTTACCTGTTTAAATGAGGAAAAATCCAAATCTTGACGCGTGAAGTGACTAACGTACAGCTCAGGTGGGTAACCGAGAAAAAAGAGAAAACTGAATGAAAACGGGAAATTTCGCAATTGACCGATTTGGTTTCTTTCACATTTTAGCACATACAGAAATAAAGTCTATTAACCAACTTGTCTATAACTATAACTAACGATGAAGGTGAACGAACGAAAATTCTGACGTTTTGGGGAACAAGCGAGCAGACGTACTTTCGGGGAAACTGTCAAGCAGCGTTGCCATTTTATGAAAATCGACAGCCAAATAAAATGTTTTTTTTTTCAAAACACGATTAACACGTTAACAGAAAACACGATACAAACACGTTAACAGAACACGAATCCCAAGAGAAATAAATCCATAGTCTTTATCTGTGATACGAATATAATCAATTAAAAATGCAAAGTAATACCCGAATATTTCCATATTTATTTAACAAACGGTAAAAACTAAATAAAAAAAGATGAAGAAATCAGGACAAGCAGCAAAACAGCTTAGGGAATGCAGTTAGTCTTGGCGAGTGAATTTACGACGTGTCATTATCCCAGATTCGATAACCAAATAAAGCAAATAGACTTGTTCCAAATTCTTCTCACCCCAGCGAATATTGTTGCGGATACCCTCCAGAATCCCGTTCGTGAAAGCGCGATTGAGTTTCTTGTCTTTATTTTCCAGTTCGGACAAAATCCGGGACATTTTTTTCGTGACGAATAAATCACATAAAGAAAAGCGGAATTGGGTATATTTCAAACCAATTAGATGCTCAACTGAATGAACAATTTACCTCTTTCAATTCGTCTGGTGTACTCAGAAATTTGGCGGCGGAGGTGAGCAGCTTCAAATTATCGCCAGACCTTCTAAAACTAAAACTAAAAGTCCACGTAAATCAACATTTTTTTTTTTAAACCGACGCATTAAAAGTCTAAAATTAAATGTGTTCCTACTGTCGCGCTAGGATCTCCCTGTTAGTCGCCAAAAAGTTCAACACCATGGAACGAGCGACGTGATTTTCCGTCATTTTCTCAATGGTGGCGAACGTGTCGTGCGAGTCCTGTTCGATGGTCGGCGAAAACACGCGCGAAAGAAGCTGTTTCAAACGATCACGATCTTGACTGCAACTCATGGCCGATAAAATCTTTGTCCGCTGTGACGACCACATGTCGCAGAGACTAGCTCGCCACGCCCAGTTCCACTCTTCCTTACCACCGTAGCGAATCACCGCACATCAATTGCGGTCCAAATGTTCCGTCATAGCCCTGAATTTTACGTAGGACCATTTTAAACGGTTCAATTCAACTTTAATCATATCCAAGGATGATGGAGAACTAGAGCGACTTGGACATTAATGGTGTCTCTCCTCGAATGCCTGGTTCTTACTGAGCGCAAGTGGATTGCTCGTGTTTACATACGTGTTGTGTCGGCCATCCATAATCAACTTGAAAATGACGTCGGTTGGTAAAGGAGATTCTTGATTTAGTGGCGGTGCTTTCCTATGTGTAGCGTGGCTAGCAATCTATCATACTTAAAACCAGCGCTTCGAAGACTTTACTCTCCACGACAGTATACGTTTTACGAGCGTCAGTTTGTGGTTTAAAGTTCGTGAAAAGGACTAAACAGCGTTACACGTCTGTTACCACTTTTTTTTATAGTCTGGAGTTACGGGTAACTACTGCGCTAACATCGCCAAGGCATCGTTAATCAGTGTATAATTTTAAGTAGCAACATGATATTCATCACACCACATTACCAATAGACAAGACAAGTGGTTCAACCGGTGAGGGGGAAAAAGTTGGAAAAGGTAAACAATAAGACTGGAGAACGACTAGATCTATAACTGGCATCTTCTATACACTTTCCGAGCATGGTATGTAAAAAGACTTTCTTTTTAACGTGTCGGTGGCGTAGGCAAAACTGTACAAGTTTCATCTAGTTGAAGATTATCGTGAGGAATTTAATGATGTGCGAAAAGCACTTTGGATCAACTTTTACAGCTAAAAGATAACTATCCTTTGCCACAAAAAAGGACAGCTTCAGTTGCCGCAGGAATGCCAATCCAGCAGGACAGGGAAATCAAAATATGAAAGAAAAACGTGAAATTGTTTCTGATTGGGTCATGACATTTTTATAAGTATTTTTTCCATCGAGTTTGTTACGAAGGTTTAATATCCACCAGAATGTGGATATAGAGCGGATTCATCTGTAAATCAAGGCGCTTGTACTTTAAGTTGCTTAGTCCGTCGACTTTCGAGCGTTTCGCTCCATTACGCATGACTCTGTAGCGATTGGGATTGGGCCGCGCTTTCTTGTGCGATAGCATGGTATAACGTGCGGTGCTGGGTGGGTATCGCGAGATGATCAATTTGTGATATTTTATCCGGCTCGACATGTCGTCGTCCTCGCCACCCCAGCCCCAAAATAAATTGGAGAATCCGTTTACTTTAATAAAATGCTCGGTCGTCATCGCGCTCACTCCTCCAAACAAGCCTTCGTAAGGTAACCTTTATCAAATAACAAAGCTCAATCAATCATGTGACGACTGATTACAAGTTGGCATGGTTTATCTATATAATAATACCGATATTTGAAGACGTCAATCGCGACGGACATGTGACGTGGTTGTTCCGGACAAGAGTAGGTGTTGCGATCATCTTCCGGTAAGAGGTCTACATCGTGAAAGACAAAACACTGGAATCCATCTTGGCGTAAAGCCTCGGCAGCTCCAATGTTCATCAACATTGCGCGATTGAACGGCGTCTCACCTTGAAATGAAAAGGACAAATTACAGCAGTTTAATTGGGAGAAGTGTTTTTAATCTATACCAGATTGTTCAACGACGAAAATGCCGTAGTCAATTTGCTGTCGTTGAAGGAACGGGTGCATGTGCTGAATAAATACTTGAAGGTGTTCCTCCCGCTTACGGTAAGGGATGATGATGGCGACTTTGTAATGAGCCTGACAATTAGGTGGATGGTATCTTCCGCCAGGCCCTAATAATGGACCATACTTTTCTTCAAACGTATTCATGGGCATCGCGACTTTGGACACGTTCATTCGCCCCACTTGAAATAGAAAACAGACCATGTTGTCATTTGAGAAAGTACCTTGTCGCGACTTCATAATTCATAGTAAAAGTAAAATTTCGAAATAAGAAACCCGGTCGAAGAAACTCGACGAGAGAGAGAGTTATTTTAATGCTAAAACTCACCGAGTAATGGCGACACTAGAGGACACATTAAAGGCTTTCGCGTGAAATTGAGCGAGTCGGCCAACAAATCAAGCTGATACGGATCAGAGCTGTTGCTACTCTGAAGAGCGATCAATGTCATGTTAGCCGTGGCGGCGTAGTTGAAGTCGGTGTCGTTGTACGTTCCTGCCGCACCGGACAACCGAGGCGCCGTCAAATTGAAGGTGAAATAGGCCTCGTTGATTCTTCTATTTTCTTCATAGAAAACTCCGAAACCGTATTCAAAAAACACCAATACGGCCAAAGCCGTAATCGCTACTTTGTAGCAATGTGTCCGTATAAAGCCGCAGAACATGGCGTCGATATTTACATCTGATGTAGCCAGGTTCCAAAACCATTAAAGGAGAAAAGGAGCTAGTAAAGTAGAAACATGGCCAACGTCGTCGCCAACTTCCTGAGTCACTTGGCACCACAATAGATGGTGACGTTTGTCCCTTATCTGACTATCGACGCTATCAAGTAGAAAAAACGGGAGATTCGGCGACTTCAGCTCAATTTGCAAATCAATAGAGCCAGAGATCGATGAAATCTATAAATGCAGAGTCTAGGAGATGGAGGCCGAAGAGCCGATGCTGAAAGAACACGTTCGATTCTCACAGCCGGTAGAATCCTGATGGCACCTAACTGACGCAATCATGGCAAGTCACGAACTACCGCATCATCTGTGAAAAAAAAAAAGATGGAATAAAATAATAATAAAAGAATGACAATACAACACAAACATGGCGACAGAGACGGTCAGTTTTCAAAATCTTAAGCACGTCGGCAAAAAGCTGCAACAGTATACCGTTGGTCGGTGGTTTCTATGACAACGAGCAAGCCTCTTTTAGCCTAGACGTGTAGGGAAGCTGAAGTATTCAATGTACTGTAAAACTTGAACTAGACTTTGTCACACAGACTGTATTGAAAACTATGTTTACCGTTGATAACGATAAGATACCATCTTTAAAAACACACAACACAGATTGTTCTTTCTATTTCATTTGCTGTATTGACAGCAATTCAGTGTGTGTACGCCGTATGACAGGCAGTCGAGCGATATGGACGATGAACGAATCGATAAGCTGTTTTACCATGCACAATAGAGGTTTCACGAACGTAAGTTGAATTAAGCCGGCGTAGCTGGCTAAATCTAGACTTTAACGACTACGACTAACTCGACAAGAAACGATGCCCAACACATATACACACACTAACACACATACAGTTTACATTTGTGCAGTTACACAAGTGACGTACTCGCCCCTGTACGACGCCTTTTGGTACTTTCCCTGTCAAACACACCTAACCCACTAACACCCTTCGTGAGAAAAAAATCCGCCCATTTCTCCTCGACTGGTTCTGTCAGAGTACACACGTACGTAACCGAGGCCTAACACCAATATTCAATTTTGATATTCAACACCAAAAAATCTGAGGTGCTCCCAGGCCGTGTCTAATTACGAACTTCACACAAATTACCTTAGCTGTACAGGATCTGATTTGATGAATCCGTTAAACACATGGGGCAGAGTTAAGAAAGCTATACAATATGTATGACAGGTAGCTCGTTCACCTGCTTTCACTCTTAACAACAGTCCCAGAACAACTGTTTTGTGTCACTTTTACCACTTTCTGAAGAGTTTCTCTGCAAGCAAACAGCTGATCGAACACAGCCATCTAGCGGCTAAGAGTTGCAATAAAAATGTGAAAATACCTTACGCAAGGCACGACACGGTACGAAAAAAAAAGAGTTTAAACCAATAATAATGATACATACGTTGAAATATAATGATATTAAATAGTATTAAAAATACAATACATAAAAAAATATTTTTGGGGTTTCCTGCTACATATTTCATGAGAAAAACCCCAAGAAAAAGTCTGAAATAAAATAGATAAAAACACATTTGACATTCCGAGATAATTTCCCAACATTGATAATCGAAACAGCAGGAAGCAAAATTTCAAAACCGTGCATTGTGCCGGACTATTTTCCTTAAAGACGCCAAAATGTTAACTGATTCAAATGAGGACGAAATAACCGAAAAATGGTCTTGTAGTTTATTCCTAAATCATCACTGTTATACACTCATTTGTTGGGCGAGGTTCGCATCTAATTAGTTAAAAGTTTAGATATGAGTAAGTTGAACAGACACGAAAGGATGGGAGTCAAAACACAGTGGGGGTGTACAGAAGCTACATTATATGCTAATTATTAATGGGAAGAGGGCAAGATTCGATGCGAACAGGTTCAATCAGGTAAATAAAGAAGAGTGAACTTGCACATTGACAGAGAATACATGAAAAGATATGAAACGAAAGCAGAAATACACGAAAGCCCAGCTCCTGGCTGATGAATGAAGAAGAAGAAAAAAAAAATGACGCTCAACTGTACAAATATTTGTTAAAGGGGTGTGTTGTCTTTTCTTTTTCTTTACTTAATTTTATAGAGGGAAAATGGACGAGAAGGTAAGGGGGAAACAAGTGACTAACACTGCTGATAGTGTGTGTGTGTGTATTCTTCAAGGAAATGCGATTGTTTTGTGCCATTTAGGAGATTTGGAATTTATGCTGGGAGGCCACGAAGATTGAATTTAACAACGCAATCGACAACCCATCGCCTCAAGTTTGTTGTTGTGTTTTCGCAAAATTGGTGAGTCTAAATATCATCTGCTCAATGGCGTTTATTTCTGTCTCATTCATGTCTCGTGGAAAAATGAATCATTCCACTCTTCTTCTTTCCATTCAAGTCCTAATGGAGGTTAATTGCACCAGAACGGAGCACCGTGTAAGGTATACAATCATCAAGCACTTGTGTTACAAAAGATCCAAAAATTAGTTGTGAACCGATAACCCACAAGAAGATTCATTTAATCATACCTGGTCTCATCATCCCAATCTGACCCAGAACCAGAGTCAGAACCTGACTCGGAATCAGAAATCTCCATAGCCACTCGACGGGCTAGAATAGAGGCGACATCGTGAAGAGCATCCATTCGACCCTTTTCACCTTGCTGTTGCTGTCCCTTCTCTACTTTACGTAACGATATACCTACAAAAAAAAAGAGTAAACCAGTTTTTTAGTTGCGAAGAAAAAACAAAAATTCAATAACCGACTCAAATTTAAATTACCATCTCGAATGGCCTTAAGAAGGTCACTCCGTCCATCAAGCGCTGGAACAGGAATAGGAGGTCCACGGGGGGTCAATTTGGCCGCTTGCAACAGCAGAGGCGATGATTGAATCGCTTCAACCACTCCCCTTCCTGGTGATCCTTTGGGCGGCGAAGTGCTCGACAATTTGTTGATATCGCCATTAGCCACAACATGACCATTGTCACGCGGCGGACTGCTGAGTGGCATCGGCGGCGGCGGTGGCGGCGGTGGAGGAGCCATTCGCATGTCGGGCGGGGCGGTATCAGGAAGCGGAGGAGGCGGTGGGAGCGGCAAATCAGATTCGGAAGAGCTTTCGCGGCTCTCACGCGGTGGCATCAGCATAGCGGAAGGTGGCAGAGGTGGTGGTGGAGGAGGAGGAGGAGTGCTTGATGGAGGACCCGAGTTGACCATGACGGACGAGATGTACGGCGGATTGGGCAGTTGCGACAGCCTATCAGCGCTGGAATAGGTCTCTGACGGTGGTGGAGGTGGTGGTGGAAGCGATTCTCTACCCATAGTTCCAACAATGGACGTCTGATGGCTCATGCGATTTCTGGTCGGTGTCGACCCACTCTGCTGCGTCGTGTTGGGCGAGTGATTCATTTGCCTGCCAGATTCAACCAGACTGTTAGTTCATGATTATTCAATATTTTTCAACAAAGCGTAAACGACACGACATTAAGAAGACGCAGCTTAATCAATTAAGCGTAGCAAAGCAAAGCTCGACAGACAATATGAACAAATGATGAGACGACAAATTCGTGATGTAACGAGATCAATAAAGTGACACTGGAGTAATAATGAGTGAGTTATCTACAGTATCTCTTCTATTGGGTTATTATTTGGTTAGTTTACCCGGGCGGGGCTGGTGGAGGCTGCGTGGGCCTTCCTGATGTGGTCCGTTGCAACGTCCGGTTGTGGTGATTCATCATTCCAGGGCCATAGTGACTGGATGCTGCGGCAGCTGCGTGCTGGTGATATTGTGCCTGATGATGCAGTTGCTGCTGCTGCTGCTGCTGAAGCTGCAGCAGCGAATCGGCAGTGTAAGGCGGAGGCGGATACTGCGGGTAGCCGTCGTCGTAAGGCGGAGGCGGCAGAGAAATTCCGGCAGGTCTGTAAAAAGCGTCGGACGCCAGCGACAGATGGAGACAAGCCATGAAGCGACAACATTTTTAAAATGTGAAATTCCAAGCACACGATAGAGGCAAAGATAACCGATGACAATTGTTGGGAACAAATAAAAATTGACGCCAACACCCTCTCACACGTTGACAACATCAATTTCATTTGGCAAACAGCCAACAAAAGTAAAAAAAAAACGTGTGATTTAACCGACCTGTACACATTGTCTTGCGGATTACGCGAGTTCCTGGATGCGTAGATGGCCTCTTCGCTAGGGTAATTACGTTTCACTTCAATGCTGTTAGGGCGCGGGGGCCGTGATGTTGAACTGGGATCCGGTAACATGGTTCCATCCTCCAAATACAACGCCTGTGAAATTTAATTTGGCAAGACCACATTGGCAAAAGGCATTAGGAAAATAGTTGACAATTGTTTTGTACGGACAGTATTACCTGAGGCGACTGGTACAGCGCGTTCTGTGGGCTAATGTACTCGCCCTTGTTAATGGCCAGCTCACGGTGCTTTTCCCGAGTGTTGTGCGGTTGCCGGACCCGTTTCTTGTGGCGACCGCCTCCGCTGCTTCCGCCTCCACCACCACCACCACCGCCATCATTTCTGCCTCGATGCGGCTGTGAAACGGTACAAAATATCAGTTGTTGATCGCATAACATTTCAAAGCAAAAAAGCAAAAAAAGGAAAATCGACGGTAGATGTGGGTTGAAAAGAGAACTTGCCTCGGACGGAGTGCCATCCGCATACTGAGAAGCATGTTCAAAGTCAAAATAATGATTTTTTTTTTCGTTTTTTTTGGTTTAGTGTTACAGTTGTTTTAAAACCACAAGACAGCAATGGTTTCTATTCGATACTAATGCTAATGGCCAAACATTTGGATGTTGTAGCTCGTAAAAAATAAACGAGGGAAAGTACAGAATTATTCATTAACCTAATTTTAAGCTTCAATGATTCCATAACAGGAAAAATAAAACATTTTCTGTCTGTTATGTTTAGGACCATTGCAGAAAATATGTTACAGATATAGCCCTCCCTCCGCTGTTACTAAACGTGCGTTCCGCTGAGAACGGTCTGAGAATTCACGAACGTCACCGACCCAGATCGTTTATCGACTCTTCATCATTCCCCCCCCCCCCTCAAGAAAAGAAAAACAAAATGTATAATAAAGCAAAGAATGAACCGTTTATACGACCCTCATTATTCCAACGACAAGATACATGTCGACCGGTTGGTGGAGGTTGAGTGGCAGGTGAATGTAAATTGGCAAGAGACCGGCTTTCTCTCTCTAGGTCACAATTGTATTTAAAATGAAAGACGAAATAAATGTCTATACCTTGCGTCCCTTGTCGTTGAGGATGCGCTCAGTGTCTTTGAGCATCTCCTGTCGCCACAAGTCAAAGAAGTAATCCGGGTCCGTGTAGAATTTGAGCCCGTCCTTTCCATCGTCCCTAAAAAAGGCAAAAGAGATATCATCATCAGAATATTTTAAAAACCAGTTTGAGCTGAGAAACTGAAAAAAGTTCATTGGAATAATATGGACCAGGTTGTCGGAACGGCGGTCGTAAAGGACGTTTGAAGGGGAGCCCGATGTGGGCTAACTTTGCGAAAGGCACGTCGGAATGTCGACGTCACGGCAGCCCAGCGTTTGACTCGTTGAATCAAATCGCTGGCTATGCTGCCACCTCGACTAAGCGTACGAGATTTGTTACATTCCTGTTGTCCACCGATTCCAACGTCCGGACGAACATCGGTAAATTCTCCGGCATGCCTGCCGCGGACTAACGGTGGCGGGGTAACTTTGACGGCCTGCAGAGAAACGGATCGCTGGAGACGACGCCGGCGGATGGGTGGAATGGGCTTTGCGGCTTCGATCGAGGATGTCGGAGGGGTTTCGATAACGGGCAAATCTGGGAGAACTGTATCATCTTCCTTTTCTACATCGACTTCAGCCAACCGCTTTTCGAGAAACTGCAGAAACTCATCAGTCAACCCTTCGATGGCACTGGTTTCCTTTGGTGGCTCTGCTTCCGCCGGCTCTGCTTCCGGCGGAGAGAGCGGAAAGAATTGGTCCTCCAGACCGAAAACCCACGAATCGCCTTGTTGTTGGTGTTGCGGCTGGATCGCCTGCCAATGGTACAGGCCCTCCTCTCCAAACCAGCAACAATTAGAGCTTCCGGCGTTTCGCTTATTATCGTCCGGATGGATCTGGGTCGATGGGCACAAACTGCAAGACATCACTCATTCACTCACTCAAGGCAGACTAGATTAAAGATGTGATTCAATTTCTTTCATTTCGCTTCCGCACATCCTCGGTATCAAAAACGCATCTGGGTCACCAACTTCTTTCGTCGTCGTCGTCGTCGGTCCAGTGCAATTGACCGACAAAAGTGTACAACAGGTGGCTCGGCGAACTTGCGTGCGTCCAGGTCTCACGGACGCCTTTTCTCAAGAGAAATTACGAGTAAATCGCGTCATAAAACGCCGAGTCTCTGGCACCGAGGACACAACCACCACATAAAAGCTAATCGCGATCCCTCCCCGCTGGGTTCTTGTTCGATATCCGTTTCGTAATGCCTTTTCGCTCGATTTCGCTTTAGGTTTCTCAATTTCGGGCAAAGATACACACGACACTGATTGCTTGTCCTTTTCCTTCACTGCTAGTAGTGGTAGATATAATAGATGTCACACAGGACTTGCGAGTGGGACCAATCCGCTCGGCACGGCTGAAGACGATCGACTGAAGCACCGTAACAATGCGACCAATCGACGACTACAAGAACGGAAAGAGAGAAAGAAAAAACAAACTAACTAGAGATGGGAGGAGACCAAACATAAGACGCCAGCTGGACTCGCGTAACAGCGCATTTCTTCTCGGAGAACGGATTGGGTGGTGGTGTTGTATTAGGTTTGTAGGTTGCTCCGGTTCAACTAGTAACTCCCGCAGGCACACTGGACCGGTCCGTGAAATTTTTTTTTGGCCATAGCCACCCAGTCCAGTCCGGTCTGGACGACAAACGGGAGGATGCGGCAGAAGCACCTATAATATTTTTGCGTTTTGGGAATGAGGACGAGACGGTTTTCCCTACCGGTATCCGCGGACTCGTCATACGCAAAACCAGTCCCATCTGGCAGCCATTCCATCAATTTACGAGAACCTTACACGAGGCGATTGCTTTACACACACGAAAAAGAAAAGGGTAATAATAACAATAACACGTTGCTCGGGCAACGACGTACTACAGTCCCGAGTCCAACGCCCGGTTGGATAGTTGTTGGCCGGGCAATGCAATCTGACTCGCATCCCGGCGGCAATGAGGCATCTATTATACATTCACACTGGCATACGCCCTGGTCGATATGAGATTCCCTAGTCGGGCGTTAATAGAAACACAGAGCTCAAGGCCCGGCTACCGCGCCCTGGCTTCTCGCTCGCCTAACAAGTCGTCATAATCGAATCAACCTCCATTCGCTTCCCCCCTTATATTATTATTATTTCTTTTTTTTTTTCTCTCTCAATATAGAACTTTCTCACCATCTCTATAGCACCAAGGAGAGAGAGAGAGACTTGGTGGCCGCAAGTGCTTTTAGATTACGGCAAAGCTGCAGGGGGAAAAACATGATTCCACTCGACTGACGACGGCCGTTCGGAAATCTCACCAACCGGCCGGTGTATCTCCCACAAGATAATACAACGCCGATACTCCCCATCTTTTCGCTTTATCCCTCGCCTCGTTCACACGGACGATTTGCTAGCATAAGCGTAACCAACTTCCGGCTAGCGTATGCCCTGTACGCGTCCTGCAGCCATACCTCACGATTTGCGCCAACGATTCCTAACAAACGTATTAACAGCATTGGCTATTACGTGTGATTTCATTATCTGGAATGATGACATTGCCAAGTTGGTCACGTTCTGCTTTATGGTCGGAGGCCTCGTGACCCCCTGCTGAGATTTCGGCTCCCGGCTAGGGTTCTATACATGCTAAAAATATCAAAGTAGTCATTATGCTTACCGGTATACATTGAGCTTGTCCAGAGGTGGGGGTTTATCACAGTGATGGTATGTATCTGCCATCGCTGTGGGAATAGTCAGCTTAGAGACAACCTGCTGATCGAAAACCACACTGCTTTTGAAGGCTTTGCGAAGGTGGATGTCTTGCAGTGAGACTTCCTCCACGGTGCTGTCCAGTTGAGTGACTTTGACTGCCAGTCTATCTATTCTGGCCTGTAAGCTGGAAGAACGAATATGGAGGGCCTCGGTCTCCTTGTAAAGCTCACCAAACATGTCTTCGGCATGATGGCTAAGGCTTGAGAGTTGTCGGATAATATTGGCCAATGTTCCATTGGTGACTCCTTCCAAGTCATTTGGAAGTTGGAGGTGTTCAGGCAATGTGTCCCTTGACACATAAACGGGAGAAATGACTCTTTTTGGCAGAGGCATTTTAAATCACTTCCTAAAAGATTACAGATGGTTTAGTTCTTTGGGATAACTTGTCATAATCACTACACCCTAGACCCTACACTTGCAATATCTGATTTTAACACTCTTATCATGTTTTTACTATATATCCTTGCACAGCTATTTACAACAGCTAAATAACTGTTTTTTTTTTTTCTAAATTTACACACCCAACCGTAATCAGTCGTAAATACAAACTAGCGTTTGACACCTAGAATGACGCATTTTCCTTCAAAACAACTTGAACGCAAAGCAACGTCAAAACTCACTGGTTGGTAAGAATTTGAAAGCGTGACATACCTATCGTTCTATCCCGACGGAATTGCAATATTTCATCGTTTTAATCACTCCAAAGTATGAAAAACATCAAAAACAACATACACGCCCACAAGATGCTAGCCCACCAAGCAAAGAGGACTAACACTAATCTCTAAATTTTGGCAGTGCAATGATGGCGTGTCGGCGTTGCCAAGCCACCAAAAAGGGAAGCATCGTTTGAAAAAAAAAAAATAAAAAATATTCACGCACGCAGGAAAATTACAAATATGTTTTATACTTTATTGAAACAGTTTTTCTTTTTTTCCCTACAATCTAGTACATTCATTTGAAATCAGCTCTTAATTTTATGGTCTTCTAATTGGGGTTGGACTGCTGTTTCATTTGCTGCTGGTAAAGATTTCAAATCTATATAATCTTTGACCTCTATTGCAGTTTTGACTTTTGGTGGCTTGTAGTATTCAAAAGTTTTAAAGTGTTTTAAAATGTTTCCTAAAATAAAAATTATTGCTTATAAATTATTTGAATAAATTCATTGTTTTCTATACTATACCTGACACTATCGGGTGAATGGTGAATTCCTTTGCTAATGCCAGAGCATCATATTTAGCAGGATCCTGTTGATGTCTCCCGATAAGCACTAATGCTTGGCGAATACTCAATTTCCCTCTTGTTACTCTGACAGGTTCTTGGTAACCAAATTCTGCTTGTTCAACACTTTTTCTGTGTGATGGAAGGGGCTTTTCTGTGCTTAAAGGTATTTCTGGTTTGTCATGTGAAGTTACATAAACTTCTTTCAGGCGACTGTTTAAGGTCTCATCTTTATTGTTGGATTGTTCCTCCATCAAATGTGGATTATCTAATAAACAATCATTATTTTTAGAATACGAATCACTATTAATAAAATCTCAAAAATACGTACTTTTCATGATTTCGTCAATTCTCTTCTGTGTGGTAGGGTGCCATGGAGCCGATATTGGCTTTTCCTTTGCCAACACTCTCTCAGTACGCGCTTCCACAGCAAAATTCTTAAAGGGCCTCATAGCTCTTTTCGTAATTTTAGCAGTTATATTCCCCATTGCGATTGTGACGAACTTTTCAACTTTACAAATTCAAACGAATCTCGCAACGGAAAATATTAGGTAATACTAATACCAAAGGCAAATACCAAGTGCAAAAGCAGTCGACAATCAAAAGTGTATTTATTTCAGGTTGACGGCGAACGCCATCTCGTGTACATGAATGAAAATATAAACTAACTATGGAGGGAAGCAAAAAAAAATCAGATTGCCGGTAATGCCACTATTAGAACATTTCGAAAAGTACAAATGAGGCGACTTGTTCCCCTGTGTTGACCACGTGAAGAATACCCGCTTTAAGGTCAACAAGTCTCGTAGACGAGTTGAGTAAAATGCGACTTGGAACATGGGGATTGCTTCTAAATTCGACGCTTCCTTTGAGTCGCACGACCTGTATAACAAAAAAATTTTTAAATAAAAGATTTAAATCAGTTACACCAGTTAAAGTTACCATCATCGGGTTATTAATTTTCAGAGCAAAAACAATTTTTGGCAGTAGATGAACCAACGACATGCTGTGTTCAGCGTTAGACAGTTGCTGTACTCGTACAGGATCACCGGGTGAGGCCAAATAAAGATTGAATTGCGTCGGTAGATGACTGCGGTTTGGCACCGGAAGTGTAGACGGATCAATGGTGGAACTTAATGGGGCTTGGTTCGTTGAATTCGCAGATCGGAGCATAGTTCTTTTCAGTACTTCTTCAATAAGTCCAAAATCTAGAGTTCCAATGAATACTTTGACATACAATTCAAATTTTAACTGAACTAAAAAAAAAATACCATCCCCATGGGCATCGAGATCGTTCAATTGTTGCGAGGATTTTACAGGGGATTGGAGTCGTTTAGTTGGCGACTGTTTCTTTGAAGAATCGGGGAATCTTCTTCTCTTTGACAAAGGAGTTTCCTCGCTTGATTCTTCTAAAGACAAAACAGTTTGTTTGTAAATAAACAAATGAGTGTGCACTGCGAGGCAAATTTTGTTTAAAATTCAGTTATCATTACCGTTGGCACGAGATGTTGAAGGCCTAATAAGTGGAGTTTCCTTTTGCGATCTCTTGTGCAGTTCTGCATTTGCAACCTCTTCTGGAATGCTAGTAGACTGCTCAACTCTATTCGGTGAAGATTCCTTGACCAAAGTAAGCGTTCGCCTGGGAGTCCGGGGCGGTGGTACCGGTTCGGGTAGGAAACGGAATTTCGAAGTTTTGGGTGTACCCAATTCTGAAACTTTGTTAGCGACTGAGGCTTGCGTTTTAAAAGTGGGCGAAGGAACCGAAATTTTATGACTTTTTGTTTTCTGACGACTGAGAAAAATGTTATCGTCTTCGTCGTCATCTTCGTCTTCCACTTTGTCGTCCTCTTCGTCTTCCACTTTGTCGTCCTCTTCGTCTTCCACTTTGTCGTCCTCTTCGTCTTTCACTTTGTCGTCCTCTCCGTCCCCAACTTCGTCCTCTACTTCGTCCTCTACTTTGTCGTCCTCTTCGTCCTCTACTTCGTCCTCTACTTCAGATTCTGAGCTGCTCAAGAAACGGTACTTCCTTTCTACAAATACAAATGAACATGAAAACTTTTAATTCGCGAAAATTTAGTTTTAAACAACAACCTTTGGATTTGTCTGCGGTTTTTAAGGTCATCCTATGCGCTTCGTCATTTTTAGCTTCAGAATTTTTAGTTTCCACTCTACTGTGGTTGTCTATAATTACAAAATAAACATAATTATGTAAAACGAAATTTAAAGTTTCACAAATATTTACCTAAGGACTTGGTAGGAGAACTTAAACTTTGTCTCTTTGGGCGACCGATACCACGACTGCGAGCCTTGTTTTCACGTAATGTTGGGTCTAACAATTCAAATTTGTATAATGGTTAATAAGACAGTTTCAGTAAATAAGACTTTTTTTTTTTTAAATTAAGCCACAATTCCTAAATTAACTTGCCCGCAGACTTTATGGGTTTACTTTTCGATCCTCCTGCAGACAAATCCGTTTCCACTACTTCATCCACAATTGTTGAAACTTTGTTCCCGCGCGGATTTTTTTTCGTAATGTTATCTACAGAAAAAAAGAATTCAAATTTCAAGAAGCTGCTAGATGAATTTTGAAAACATGCAAATTAATTGTTCAAAATACCTTTGTCTACATGTTCGGTGGATGATGTGGCTGGTTCTTCAGCTGAGATAGTTTTCCGTTCTGAAGCAACAATGGGCCGTTTCGCGGCTGGTTCAGGTGAATCACCAGTTTCTGTAGATCGGCTTTCGGCATTTGTCTTTCCTCTAATTTTAGCCGATGGAGGATTTTGAGTGGTTGCTTTTTCCTTATTTCTAGCTGATGGTCCTGGTTTCGTTTTTTTATCAAGTTTTTCCGACAAGGATTCGGGCTCTTGAAAAAAATCAGCCGAATCGGAATTTGTTCTCACTTTTTTCTTCTTTTCAATTGGTGCTAGTAACAGCATAAATTTTTCAATAAAAAAAAAACTTGAAAACTTTTTAGGATTAAATTTACTTTGTCTAGTAGTAGCAGGTTTTCTTGAGAAAGAACCTTTCAGTTGGTGCTCCCGGTCTCCTAAAAATAAAATTCGATAAAGCAATTCAATACGCAACATTGAAACAGAAACATTAGTGTGATCACAATTCACAATGATGCTTACCTGTCTTGTTCAATTTTGCTGCATTTTCTTGGCCACTGATTGACACTCTCTGTTTTTGGGATTGAGTAGTATCTAAGAAATAGTTTTCATTATAACAATCTTGACAAAATCTGTATTTAAACATAATTAAATAACAAAGGAATGTGTTATCTTTTACTTGTATGAGACACTTGAGGGCTGAATCCAATGAAATCATCTTCGAGTTCATCATCTCCAGAGGCATCACTTCTTTCTTGATCTGAGGCAGATGAATCATAAAATGGATGCAGATCCTTCCTATTAAAAGACACACACATTAAGACAGATGAAGATGTGTCGAATAATGAAAGGTCTTACTTGGCTTTATTTTTACTGTACGAAGATGCAGTAGATAGTCTCGTGTTCGACATTCTTAAGTTTGACTAGGAAGGGCTAGGAAAGTTCTGCACGACAGTGTTTGGAATTGGAAATATGTTTTCTCCGAATTTTCCGAAATTTAAAGAGTTTTAAAACGTGTAAAAGTAAAGACGAGAGATAAAATCTTACTGAAACTTCCAACTTGGCGAACACTGTACAAATGCTCAAAAATTACCAATGGTAACAGTTGACATTAACTATTATTAAGCTGTCACCTGGCGGGATTTATTTACATCCCGCTATTATTGTTCATTGTTGGGATCAGAGGGCTGGGATTGTGCTTTTTCGAATGCGTACCACCTACTGCAACGTTGTGACTTGTGTCGTATATAATATATATTTAACGCTGATCTTCTGTCAGCTTCTGCGCTTCTGTCATCCGAATTACGAAAAGCTAATAAACTCCCAAGTCAACATTAAATATCGCCATAATATTTTTATTTTTTTATTGGATAGGTCACTGGCGACGTTACTTAATAACATCAAAAAGAAAATCGCCTGTGCTTCAATTTATGTATGCGTCGATGCAAAGATTTGTGTCTGTCAGACTGTCAGTTTACATCCATCGGAAATCATTCGTAATAATAATGTGAAAGCGAAAAAAAAAAGTAAACCAGAGACCCGAAACTAGGACTTGGCTACATCGATAACCTAGCTGAATCGAATTTTGGTTGACACAATCAGAATTTAGGACATATCCAGCGCAACATTTGCCACACGAAATAATAAATAAAAAAAAAACTCGTTTTGAGGCATCGGCGTAAATACAAGAGCATCTTTGTGACTGCAAAGTGCAATAACGCCGCCAAATACATTTGTAAAGGATAGACTGTAATTGCGTCTAGTACAAGCGCGTCAACAAACTCTTGACGAGCACTTGTATATAGGGGATGAGTTCATTTAGGCTTATTCATTGAGACCACCACCTGTATGTTCAACAGCATCAGCATTTTTTTGTATTAGAAATTTGAAGCCACAAAAAGGATTTGTTGAAAGAAAGGAAAGCACGTCGACAATAAGAGAAAGTTCCAAGATGTGAAATGTTCCACATGTTTTTATAATTCAATAGCTATTATTTAAAAAGTCTGCATATTTTCGCACGCGAGAAATTCTTGTCTTTTAAAAAATACATTACATTTCACATTTTTTCCCGTTCCGCCTTTAAAATATACAGTTATGGAGGAAACGCAGCGAAGGAGAAGAATTCGACAAGACACACACTTATGTAAATTCTGATGTTCTGCCGTGTCGGATTTGTTTTTATGTAGTCGTAACGAATAGCTCATCAATCGGTATTTATTTATTTATTTTAGTTTTTTTTTTCTGACCCCTTTCATTCAATCAGAATCTAGGCCACATTCTCTATTTCGATGAATAGATTCTCAATCAGCGGCGATCACACACCTAGAAAGTCTTTGGACGACAGCAACAGGGTACCGGTATACTATTTTTCAATGCTTAAATGACTACCGAGAACGAATATAATACAGGTCGCGCAATGAAGACTTGTTTTGCGCATTTGACCAACGAACGGATTTTTTTTCGTTAGGCACATGTTATTTAGACGACTGTTTGGTTTTAAGGTCGTTGATTCAACTTCTCTGAACCTGTTTGTTGTGTGTCCCAAATTATATTCACAGGATATCATACTCGTCTAAATGCATCCGACCCACTAAATAATGCAGTTGTAATTTTTTTTTTTCGTTTTGTTTCGGGTTTCGCCAAGTACATTAGACACACGCGTATAGAAATTCTCCCAAATTCACGTTTTGTCGCTATGCATAATAGATGCGATGCCTTTCTGTATAGGTCAAGTTATTGTCATTATCAACAGCCAGCCAAAAAAGAAAAAAAACGTAATTTAGTTCATGGGTATTGTATTCACAGCCTAGTGCCAGGCATGACAGACATTTTGTCACATAAACGCCGTACACTACGGGCATAACAACAACAACAACAAAAGTTTAAAGAGCTACATTTAGACATTTACGCTGGAAAGGTAAGGGTATCGTATGCCTAAATCAAGTTCATTCAAAAACTGGTTGGCTCAGCCATCAACTAGGAAATGAAGCTTGCCAAAGTGTTGCACGGCGTTCATCGACCGTAAGCAGTTTGAGGCCCGTCTTGATAGATTATCGGCTGCTCGTAAATCGGTTGAGGTGGGTATCTAGGAGCTGCGGGCTCATAAGACGGCGGGTTGTAAGGAGCTACTTGCGGAGCGTATTCCTTCGTATAAGTTGTCACCAGTCCAGGAGCGCCTACTGGCCCAGGAGCGCCAACAGGGCCTGGTTTGCCTGGATAACCATCTTTACCCGGATATCCAACAGGCCCGATGGGCCCGATTGGCCCAGGGCCGCCGGGGTAGCCTGGAGCGCCGGGCTTTCCTTGTGGCCCAACTGGGCCTGGACCACCGGGGTAGCCTGGAGAACCAACTGCGCCTGGAAGACCATCCTTTCCGGGTTTGCCATTCAATCCTGGTGCGCCTATAAAAATACACGGATAAGAGAAATAATGTTGTGGGCTGAATTTTTAAACGTCAAATCTTATACCCGTGTATCCTGGAGGTCCCGGCTTTCCGTCTTTGCCTGGGTATCCAGGACCGCCAGGGAGACCGTCTTTTCCGGGTCCGCCGTTGTAGCCGGGTGGGCCTGCCGGACCCTTTGTTAGAAAAACAAAAGAAAAATGATTAAACGAAATTTTGTTTTTGAATCTCTATAAACAATCCTAGTACCTGAGGCCCAGGAGGACCAGGAACCTTGCTAGGAGCGCCAGGAAATCCATCTTTTCCAGGTGCGCCAGCATAGCCCGGTTTACCGGCTTCGCCTTTAGCTCCAGGGAATCCAGGAAAACCGGTCGCCCCTGTTTTTCCTGGTAAACCTTGAGGTCCTTGAAGTCCAGGCGCCCCAACGGGTCCAGGGCCACCGTTGTAACCTGGCTTTCCATCTTTGCCCGGGTAGCCTGGTACACCTGGAGGTCCAGCAATGTTGGATGCGACAGCAACGCCAGGTGGGCCAGTTTCGCCTTTTTGTAAAAATTTTGAAATAAAATTTTAAGGCTTACTTTAATTAATTTACGAAAACAAAATTTTACCTTTCGGTCCGACAGGTCCAGGACCGCCGGGGTAGCCGTTTTTGCCGGGAAGGCCTGGAGCGCCGGTAAGGCCAGGACTGCCATTAGAACCATTATCTCCTTTTTCTCCTGGAGCACCATCTTTTCCGTCATTTCCGGGCGCTCCGTCATAGCCGGGCGGGCCTGATGGACCTTTCTCACCGGGAGCGCCGTCGTATCCTGGACTTCCATCAGCCCCTGGTTTCCCATCTTCACCGGGAAAACCCGGCTCACCAGCATCTCCCTTTTCTCCCTTTTCTCCAGGAGCTCCCGGTTCTCCAGGAGCGCCGGGCGGACCGGCCACGATTTTCGTTCCGTAGTCGTCGGTGTAAATGGCATCTTTTCCGTCGGCGCCATCTCTTCCGTCCTTGCCATCCAGTCCATCTTTTCCGTCGGCTCCGTTTTTGCCGTCAGCGCCATCTTTTCCGTCATTACCGGGAGCCCCCTTCTCACCTGGCGATCCATCTCTTCCGGCAGGACCCTTGAGCCAGGGCAGGTACTCATAGAAGCGCTCCCATTGCTTTTGAATGGCGTCAATCTGTGGACGTTCATTGGCCGGGTAAGCACTTGAGGCTCCGTATGGGTTCAACGAGTTCCATTGCTGCTTGGTGATTTTGACAGTTTGGCCAACTTGAGGAGGTTGACCGTACTGAGGGGCAGCAATAACGGCTGCCACCAAAAGAGGTAATAAAGCCTACAACACAGCAGAAAACATAAATGTAACAATAAATTCAAATTTAAATTTAATTAAACTATATTGCTCACCGTTGCCTTCATTGCTTGTTCTTGTATGAATGCTGCAGTTGTACAGTTGCAAATGTCTGGAGCTAGGACCTACCAAAGAATGTCGGCTATAATTTCAATGGGGGGGAAATGATACAAAATAATTTTAAATGGCAAATGTTGGACGAAGAAAGAATACGAATTTGAGGACTTACCTGTTCAAAGAATGACTTGTTATCGCCGTTCTCGGCTCAACACTGACACCAAAGGGATGATGAGCGCCTTTTTATGCTCGAACTCAAACAAGAAGGTTGAAGGGGGGCAAGCAGAAAGAAGAGGAATTGTATCTTGTCAATCGGATCGAACGGAATAGTTGGTCAGTCGGTACACCTATAGGACGCACCTCTTTTTCAAACTTGTTTTTTTATAAAAGGGAAAGCTTTTGACAGCAGCAGTAGAAGGGAAAGAGAAAATGGGCGAGGAGAAAGGACAGAAAATTTTGAACGATTTTTGGCGTCATTTTCTCTGCGAGACAGAATTCCTGCAAGTTCTTGAGCAGGAAGAGTCCGACGAACGACGACCCACTTTGTCCAACTGTCCTAATGCAGGAACAAGTCGAGCCGCTCTCCCTTACTCTAGATATCTGGATATGCAGAGCATTTTTCCTTTTACAGGCGAAAAAAAAACTGGCCTAAGCGAGTAATTATCATACGTGTTTGTTCAAGATATAGACGGACTTAACATACATTAACCAATTATGTCACGTCCTAAATTTCAAAAATAAAAAGGTTGCTTAAAATTTTAAGGCAATCTTTGTTCCCCTCGATAAATCACGCAATCATTTTTTTAAATATTCCCCGTGACATCGGTCAAATATAGCACAATTCGGCACAATTTCCCCCTACGTCGTCCATCAAAAATAATTAGTACACGCTGGCTAATTATTTAAAAAAAAAAAAGAAAAGAATGAGGGTTGTGGAGATGGGTGCGGCCACACTGAATAAACCTGATGGGTCAATAAGATAGTTCTTGAAAAAACGCCAGAGCTCTAGACGACATTCAAAAATTCGGTTGTTTTTTTGTTGCTATTCGTCATGATATCCGAAATGTGAATAAGGAATGGAGCCAAAGTCAATTTTATAAATGTCACGAGTTCATTTATTTCTTTTTTTTTCTTTCCCAAAAGAAAAAAACTTGTGAATGTGTTTGATATAAAATGGAATTTCTTAAGCATCAAGTTTTTTTCAACAGGATTTCTCGATACTGGGACACAAACTGTCTAGTCAAGTTTAGGTAGAAATCTGGTTCACCGGGTGAATAATCATTGTAGACGTAACCTTTATTTGTTTTCGAAACAGCCGGTTCTATCTGTGTTCCTTCATGCCACTCGTTGAAAGAGGTGATGGAAATTAACGGTGGACTAGTCTGGAGTGCCGTCGTCCAAGCTACTTTGTAGTACTTCCCGCTTTTGCGTTCTCTGGTGGTCTTGGCATTCCACGGACGGACTTGAGTGTCTTTGTAACCGGGACCAACGGACGGAACAAACAAGAGCCCATTCTTTCTAGCAAACGCAGACAAACTTTTCCAATTTTTCCACGAACTTCCATAGGAAAAGTCGTTGGCAGCAAAATATGTGTAAAATCCGTCAAACCCTCCAGACACAATATCTTGTCTAACGAGCAGTTTGACAAGCAAACATTGCAGCGGGGGAAAAAAAAGTTAGACGATAAACTAATTACGTAAATAGTATTTCTGAAAATTACTTGTGACGAAGTTCGACGACTAGTCCGAGGAAGATAGCGTCCATATCCGAATTTCTGATGGACTCCTTCCCGCCAATACTCAGCACGGAACTCCAGCTATTGGGAGAGTTGAGATACGAGTCGTATACGTAAAAAACTGGTAGAGGTTTCTTTGAACGAGATTTTTGCATTTTGTACAAGGCAGAGTGATTGCCTGAGAGAGAGAAAAAAAGGTAGACACGTGTTTGTAATTAGAGAATCTTTTAAATATTATTTTCGATAACGTACCATATTTGTTTATTATGTACTCTATGTTTTTGCGTAAATTTTCAGGAGTTCTTCCTATATTGATATTATTGGGGTTAATAAGATAAAATGCCACTGTGTGTCGGCCTTCGAGATTTTATTGTTGTGAGGGTCGTTCGTATTTAAAAAATTACTATTCACTGATGATTCTATAGACTTGAAAAAGATTCTTTTACTATATACCTCCGATTGTCCAAAATGAAATAAATCCAAATCATCTATTGATTTTTCCATAATACTAATAGCGATAATAACACCGGCTATTCGGCTAAATGATTCGTAGGTACTGCGAAACTAGCAGGCGTAATTAATTGTCCTGTTCTTTTTTGTGATGTAATATCCTGCATTGCCAGATCACGAAATAGTCCGTATCACACTCTGTCAATGAAACTCCTCCCACAACCCTGCTCCTCCCATTTCACACATATAAATATTCTTGTAAAATCAACCAAATCAGATGTTGAGATAAAATCTAGCACATTATTTGAAGAATTTGATGGGGAATCGGAAGGAATTCACACAACAACAAACAAACTTGGAATATGAGTCGCAGCTTTAAAAAACGTTTTTTCCCGCCCCTTTTGCACCTTCAACAATTCGTAACTAATTAACAACTTGACTTATCGTTATAAACTTTTGCGCGTTAGTTGGACAAACGTCTAAGGAATCGAATAAAGTTAACGCCAAGGGCTCACGTCAATTCATGCGAGCCACACCTGTTCCACAGTTTGTAAACTGTTATTCAGCCAATCACAGAGCGCCATTGATTCCCTTGGGTTTAAATAATAGTTTTTGGCCCTGTGTTCCTCCCCGCCCATTTATGCCGCTAAAAGCCTTCTAGATTTTCAATCAAGTTGAAAATCTCTCAGGGATAATAAAATCCATTTCAAATAAGCAAGTTTAACTTTAAACTAACCTTCATAAGGCTCAATGTGAAAAGAAATTTTCAGCCCATAAATTCTGGCAGAGTCCAAAAACATTGGGAAAAGTTGGTCAAATGGCTTTCCTTCTTTGTCACCTGTAAAGGAAATATTTGGAGCATTGAAACCTGTTTTGTTTTTTTCTTATTTTCATTTCTTTTCTCTATAAAGCTTATAAAACTTGTACAGAAACTTACTCAAGTCAGGTGGATACCAGGAAATAACAAGTACTCCTATTCCTGATTGCCTTATCCACTTCATATGTTGGGCCACAGTTGCAGGATTTTTGGAACTGTAACAACCCAACAGGGGATAAAAATTTGCACCTAAAAGAAAAAGATTTAGTTAGACTGCAACTTGCAATGTAGTCACTAGTATAAAGACTAACCTATATCATCTGGAGGTGAATGCTTCCCGACAGGATATATATTGGTGTCTTGTTTGTCCCAGTTTGGGATGTACTCGTGACTTTATAGCATAAACAAATCAAAGTTTAATTATATGATTGCTTTTAGATATTAATTTAAATATTATTACTTCCAGTGCAGATATACTGAATCATCTTCTGGATTTCCATACCACGGGTAATAGAATACATGTGTTTCATGGGACAATAAAACTGCATCATTTGCATGTTGCACAGAAGCATCTTTACGCCAAATATCTGATGCAGACTGAGTCACATTTTTCTGTTCAAAAAAGAGGTGTTCTGGATGGCTTTTGCTGGATTCACTGGATGAATAACTCAAGTAATGGCGAATCAAAAAAAATAAAAAGGTACAAAACAACAGTGTAGCAATTACATTTTTGCACAAAAAGTAACAATTTCTCTTTGGAATCATCATTTAAAAATGTCTCGATTTACTAATTACATACAACATGTTCGTGTATGACCAATTTCAATTCAACAATTCGAAAGCAGACGACAACCTTGCATGATTGCATCATTGAAAAATCTAGTAAAATAGAAAAAATTATTTCTGAAATAAAATTAATTTGTAGTGACATTTTATTAGATTAAGCAGAAAATTTATTTATTTTCATTCATTTCTTTTAATTTTTGTTGTTTGTATTAAAAGAAATTATTTGCATTTGCATTGCCGTGAAAAATCTGACATTTCCCTTCGTCTGCTCTCTTACAGTATTGAAAAGGCTTCTTCATCCTCAAGTTTCTTAACACGTCGTAAGCCCGAAAGAGTAAAAAAAATAAAATAATACGACTCAAAGATCTTCAAGATGTTTGAGATAAATAGTGAATTTATTTTTCAAAGTGTTTTTACATTTATATGGCTAGAGTTTAGCTGGGAAATGTACCTGTCATATCGTCAGGTAGGAAATGGTAGTAAACCATAGTTCACGCGGAGAACGCAGCCGGCTATTAGTTTATTGTTGACGTGTTTGCATTTTTCGCCATGTGATTGCTTGAATGTTTACTTCATTTTTGTTTTGTGCTTGCATTTCTAGCACCAAGTTTACAAGAAGAGTAGCAAACCACCCCAGGAACTTGAGGAGCATTTCAACAACGAAACATTCCAGAAAGCCAGGCTTTATGGACTTGATAAGAGTGGATATGGCATAGCACATGGATTATTCAATCAAATATTTTCCACAGTAAGTCAAAAATATTCATTGCTAAACATGTTCCAACTCAAGTTATTAATCATCTTGAATCATTTTTTCTAGGTACTGATTTTGCTGAATGGTCATGCCTATTTCTGGAACCTATCCCGCTCAGTTCTGTTGGCATCAGGTCTATCTGCTGATAGTGAAATTATTAGAAGTATGGTCTTCACTGTCATCTTGAGTACTTTTAGTACCCTTGTTGATATGCCATTCACCATTTACTACACCTTCTGGCTTGAAGAAAGGCATGGATTCAACAAACAGGTATGGACAGTAGATAACTATATAAAGATAATAAAAAATTAGTAATTAGTAATTGTATTTGTTTTCCCAAGACTCCTGGATTTTTCATCAAAGACACTATTAAGAAGTACATTCTTGGCATACTGATCTCATTACCCTTGGTTGCTGCTGTGATTTTCATTGTGCAAAGTGGTGGAGATTATTTCTTCCTCTACTTGTGGATCTTTGTCACTCTGGTGATTGTGCTGCTGATGACAGTCTATCCAGACTATATCGCACCTCTATTCGATAAATACAGCCCCCTACAGGAAGGCGAGCTAAAGTCACAGATTGAAAAATTGGCCGCCTCGATTGATTTCCCACTGAAAAAGCTTTACGTCGTAGAAGGTAATCGTTACTTATTATACCACTTCCTAGCACATTTAATAATTTGCAATTGTTCCTTAAAAAAAAAAAAGGTTCCAAACGTTCGTCCCACAGCAACGCCTATTTCTATGGCTTCTTCAATAACAAGCGAATTGTGTTGTTTGATACGCTCATTGAAGGATACGTCAAGGAGGAGTCGGAAACTACAGACAGCACTACAAAACCTCCCAAAAAGGGTTGTAATAATCCTGAAATTCTAGCAGTGCTCGGTCATGAGTTGGGCCACTGGAAATTGAACCATGTTACCAAGAACATTGTCATCTCTGAGCTGAACATTCTATTCATGTTTACGGTTTTTAATATGCTCTTTCAATACCAACCTCTATACGAGGCTTTTGGATTTCACGACAGCCAGCCCATCTTCATCGGCCTTTACATCGTAACGTCGTACATTTTCTCACCTTACAACGCCATCCTCTCCTTTTTGACGACATTGCTGAGCCGTCATTTCGAGTTTGAAGCGGACCAATTTGCCAAAAAGCTCGGTCATGCCGTCAATCTCAAGTCTTCGCTAATCAAGCTCAACCTGGACAACCTGGGTTTCCCGATTTACGACTGGCTCTACTCCAGCTGGCACCACTCTCACCCGACACTTCTCCAGCGGTTGAACGCCCTAGAAAAAACCGAGTAAAAAAGCGATGGCTAGTGGATCACCTACGTAATTCCAACTACCCTACGTGCTGCACAATTGCGACCTATACTAAAGTATCCCGACAAACATCATCATTCAACTTCTTGTCCGAGTGGCTTATTACAGCATTTTCGTCGTGATTGAGAAAGCATTTTCTTATAACGTGTGACAGAACGGTAATATCATATTTGATAATTGACCACTTAACTTAGCAAAGAAAGAAAGAAAAAAAAATGTTGTGTGATGTCATAAATCTAGCTGAAAGTACCAAATTAATTTGCTGGCAAGTGTTGTATCATTCCGATTCTAGTCCACAAATGCATCAACACAGCTAGCACACAAATTTGCAACGAAATGTAGGCCAATTGGACTCAAAATACAAATCATCAGAAGTTTTTAATCGCAAATAGTTTGATGAATTCAGCGGGTTAACTACAAGTAAGAAATTATTCTTAGTGGCCGCCGCCGTGAAATGGTACAGTAGAATACGTAGACTGGATTTCGAAATGCCTTTCGTTTTGTTTTGTTTTGTTTTATGTCCCTCTTGTTTAATTGATTAATTAGCAAAAAGGAAATGGCGTTTATTATATAAAGAGGGTAAATGATCAGTTGGAAGTCTCTGTAGAACCGCAAATCCATGCATGAAGAAACTTAAAAAAAGGCTTAATGCGCTTGTTGATCTTTTCATAAATTGCTGCACATCCGGAATGTTTTTGGCCCGAAACTTGCTTTTCTTTTCTTATTTTTTTTTCTGAATGGGTTTTTCCACAGTTTTCAACTTTTTTTTTTCAAAATCAACTGTTCAGTGGACGCACACACAAGATAGCTAGAAAAATGGAATAGTAGAATGGTAAAGACGTGATTTAAAGCTGCCGGAGGGCCGAGATGATATTCCTAATTGATTGTGATGGATTCGACGTAGGGCACTCAAAGTTGAAAGAGCAAGTGCAAGATTTAAAAGGTTTTCGTCTTTAGCAGCGCTGCCAGTTGTTGCTGCTGGGCTTCTCCCTGCATCGCAATCAACACTGGTGAGTCCTTTGAGTTTTCGAATGGTGGTAAGAACATTATGGGGGGTTCACGCTGGTCGAACTCGTCCGGGAGCTGTCCAGCAGTTGCTGGCTCTGAATAGGCAAAAAGACGATAGGTTAGTTAGGTTAGGTTGAAATTTAAATCGTAAATGTCGGGTGATTCGTTGCCTTTATTGCTGTTGGCGTCTACGATAATAGATTCCTGCGGCGCAGTCGGTGCGGGAGCCGAGACCACGGGATTGGATACGGATACCACTGTGGCGCCGTTCGGTTCCGAGTTCACGTTGACAGTGACAGAGACAGACGTGCCGGGGGGAACGGCCGACGGGACTGACAAAACCAGTTGAATTCCCTGAGGATTGCCGAAACGATCAGCAGCGTTGATTGCTGCCGGAGCGATGTATTTGGAGATAGGCTGTTGTTCCACGACAAAATCACCAGGTAGCCGCACAAACTGTTGCTCTGGCTGGCCAGGATAGTTTGCTCCCAAATAGGCCCCCGGATAGTAATAAGGTGATCCACCCAGACCATCAATACCGTATGCATTTGGAACGGGTCCAGCTGACGCGACGGCCAGAAAAATCGCCATAATCTGCATCCAACCAAACAGAGATACTATATAGTTGCATATCAATCAGTCACATCTCTTCTTCCCACACACAAACACAAATGTTCCAGGTTCCTTGTGGAATGGCTCATGTCCTTTGTTCCGCAAGACCAAATGAGAAGAAAAAAAAGGTGACTATTGAGTTAAATTCGAGAACTGGTTATTCACCTGCCTAGCTCCTACCCAAAAAAGGTGATCTTTCTTTTTTATTTGTAATTTTATTTCCAAGAGGAGAAAAGAAACAGAAAACAAAATATATATAAACACCAAAGAGTTCAACCGTGTCCTTGAAGCCTCGTTTGGCAGAGCCAGAAAAGGTTCTATCTCTTTCGTTTCTTATTTTGAAAAAAAATAAAATACAATTGACTGGAGATCATTGGTTCGTGACGGTGAAGTTTTCCTTTCTATTCCGCAAATGACTCGGATGTTTTGAACCCTTTGACTGTGTGCCATTTGTTCTAAATCCCATCATCTTTTGTTGCAAGTTGCGGGGGGTAACGTTTAAGGTGAGGCGCGGGGGGAAAAAATAAAATAAAATTGCCGAGCGGACAACAACACAAGACCACCGGCGGCCGTTGGACGACGATGATGAATATTCGACAAATGAAGGTCGAGGAGGGCGCAGATGGAAACCGGGCGGAATGCAAACTGCTGCTGAGCTTGCTGCTGCACTCGACTGCAAAAACTACCTAAACCTCGCCCAATCGACCTCTAGGAGCCCAGAGGCGATTATCGCGAAGAGTCCAAACGAGATCTCTTTCTGTCTTCTCCTTGTATGACCCTCGACTCTTTTACTTTTTCCGGAATTAAAGTGCTAAGATGTACCGGCCAGCCGCCAGCCAGCCTGAGTACGTCGTCTACAGACAACACCAGTCTCATCTCCTTTTCTTTAAATTTTTGTCTAAATTTTTATTATCCCACCACCGTCAAAGAATTAAAAAGGTAACGACCGCTTTTATCAAATAAGGCAACAATCCAAGTGAATTGGGCTGCTCCTATAGGACAACTACATTTCGTTACGATGGTGTCGTAATTCGGGTGTGACGAAGGCCGCGCTCAGATTTGGCGTGTCGTTGACATGACAAGGAAAAAAAGCTATTTCAATGAGAAGATCCAAACGAGATTGCCCATGCAAAGGAGAGTGACCGTGATATCAACTTATTCAATATTAATTGCCAATTAAACGCCCCAAAAATATGTCCCACGTACAAGTGGGAGCACTCTTCACTGCTGCCTGCCGATACAATGCGCTCTTCACTTTCATCATCGCTCAATTTCTCCGAGCTCGGCGATCACCTGCACGCGTGAAAAATCTTTCCAGCCGCTGGCAGATGGCCAGCGTTGCTATATTCACCCAATTTCTGCATCGAATTTTGGTTCTTGTTGATCAAACGTGAAAACAAAATACGACACAAATCACGACCAGCGAGAACAGTGTGCGATCATTCTCGACTTCAATCGAAATGTCAACGATATTATACAATAGCCCGGAAAAATCAGAAACATATTAATTATGAATATCTGTTACAACTAAACACAGCCCGGTGAAGATATGTTGTTTGGCTCCTAATTATTGATAACTAGTAAGAGAGTGTGAATTAACTTACAAAGATCTTCATGGTTGGGGATGAAGCTGCAGAAAGGCTGCGTGCGCTTGGTGTGTAAAGGTGGCGGAGCGAGACTAAACCGACACTGAAGGTTTCAGATCTCTGAGACTTCAATTTATGCCCAGTGAAACATGGGGCGAAGCAGCCAGTGCTGCTGCGGCAGCACTTCCAGCAGACGGGCGATAGTAGTGGAGCGTTGGGGCAAAAAAACACACACACACACACTGGAGCTGAGCTTCCCATAGTCTGGCTTGACACTGAAAAAAGAATTTAGTAAGAGGCAAAATTAATTGAATAATTTGAAAGACGTGAAGGTAAATTGAAAGAAAAAAAAAACGTACCGCTGACCTGACACATACTGCGTGCATACGTGAATCATACATTTGTTTAGCGCAGCTGGCAAACATCTCTAAATTCGTTCCAGTGATCCATCACTAAAATAGGCTGTCAACAAACATCTTAATAATTCACGAAATAACAAGGATGGGGAACTATCATCACTGTTAAATTTGGCGTTTCTAAACTTCTGTAAGACATCTAAATAATAATAACATTGTTTAAACCGTGCATTAAATCTAACATTGAAAAATAACACTTGATTTCGTTATAGGCGACCTTGATGAAGAATCTCACGCGGAGAGACCTTGAGGAGCGCAGCGCTCTTCTAACCACCGCTCGAATTATTTTCAGGTTAAATTTTCAACTAATTCATAATCGGCTCACATTGAGAAAAAAGAAAAAGGTCGTGACATGGCCATCAAATTCTTTGTGCAGGAGACGGTAGCGCTTTTTGTACGAGTTCATTACCCTGGCGAATAGCAACTTTGTTGATTGCAACTGAACACATTTGCGAGATGGAAATGGCCGTGGAGTCGTTAAGATTAAAAAAACCTAAGAACGTGACTCAATGGCCAAAGTGACAAACTGTTGAAAATATTGCGGCCACACCCGGATACAGAAACAGTATGTGGAAAAAATATGATCAAAACGGTCGTACACGAATGGCGACAAGCGGATGCCGATTAGTCATCGAAATAAAAAAGAAAATCTTTACGGCCACGGGCCGCTGATAATAAGTTGGCTCTATACACATCCACGCGACGGAGCAAAAATGACCGAAACCGGCATCTTGAATGCACTCCCGGGGGCGCTCAAGGCAAACGGGCCAAAGGATGAGGGATATCGAGTTTTTTTCCTCGTCTTATTTTTTTTCTTCTTCTTTGGTTTTGTCTACCAAACATTTTCTCTGATGCGCCACGCGTTTATGTGTGTAGTACCCACATCTCCATCTCCCTTCCCCTCTCGATAGAGGCACGTATGAGAGAGTTTATACCTGGTTGGTAATAATTGATCGTAACCTTGGCCATCGGAAGAGATAACCCTGTGTCATTTTAGTAACTCACATGTCCAGTGTTACTACTATCATATTTTCGGCTGAGAACAAAAAAAACGCCAGAAAATGGTTAAGGCGGGCAGCAGACAACAATGCGGAATGAATAGAAATCGGATGAATATAGATACCTTTTCCGATTGCGGCTGACAGTTGATTTATCCTACCATCGTGAACGCTGTCTCAAAGGAATGTTATTCACCGCTCGAGTCAAGTGATGGTTATCTCACCTACGTGTGTAGCAAGTTCTCCAGCAGGTTGAGATGTTCTTGTAAATGGTTTCCACGCGGATGTACTTACAGCGTTTTAAGTTGCATATGGGGATACTAATGAACCAGCTTCTATAAAGGGACATGAATCAGGAATGAGTGGCACATTTTCTTTTTTCTTTTTTCAGAACAATACGAACAGTTATTTTCTATGAATTGTTGCTCTTACCTGCTGATTTGCTGACCGTCATCATCAACAAAGTTGGTCGTTGCCAACCATCACCAACCAACCGCGCGCGGTCAGGAAATTCAACAGCGGTTTTGTACTTTTGCGTGTCGTGCGAATCGTTTTTTTTTTTAAGCAGTCGTGACACGTTCTTCTTGTTTCTCCTCTCCATCGTTTTCTTTACGTGTTTTTTTTTTTTTTTTTCGCAACAGTGACTAGTTTTTTTTTCCTCTTCCGCCAACCGCTTGCGGCTTTATCCGATTTGTACTTACCATAATGCGATTCCAACCGCAAAATCTCCCGACTAATGACGATATACTACCTTTCTTGGAATCCTTTTGGCAATCACTTGTTTATTTTTTGAAATGTAAATTATCAATTTAGGAATCTCGATTGTTACTTAATCAACAGTGTCCACCTTTTGACATTTTCAAAATAATTTTCAACGTGAGCCATCGCAAAACAGCAAATAACGATTGGGGGGGTTGAATTCTTGGGAGGAGATGGGGTCGGAGAATAGTCATCACAGTCTCTTTCAATTGTTGTTGCCTTAGAAGTCGTTATTTGTCTCGTAATCGTCATCAAATCCCTTGGGTTTGGCTTTACAAACGTTGAGGTGGACATTATATTGCTGGTCCAGGCCTAGGTAGCTGTCCGACATGAAATACAATGTCAACATCATGCGGCCGAGTCTTGCGGGGGTCGTGAAACTCAGTTGTTGTGAGCACTTCACTCTAGGCAAAGTCACGCGTTTCATTGCTAGCAATTCCTGTTTCTCGATCGATCCCAGGGTTAGAAACCAACCCTCGTCTTTGGGTTTGGGAAATTTAGGAGCGTAAACAGTCCGGTTACTGCGGCCGGATGGGTTGTTCCCTTGGCCTCCAGCGCCGCCACCCAGAGATTGCAAACTTGCGAATTTTTTGGGTCGAGCTCCTCCAGTGGCGACAGGGGTTACCTCAAACAGGCTCTGGCGAGTGAAAGTGACATCCAGAAGGCACTCTTGATCTGCGGGTACGTCAATCCATACGGTCTCTTGAAGCCCGCAGTTGGGGATAATGGACAAGGGCACCGATGTCGTTCCAAACCGGACAGACATTGCAATGTCGATGACGGGTAAATTTGAAAGAACTTGACGGACTTCCTGGATTTGATCCGGGCTGAAATCGGTGGCCAGTAGATTGCACATTTTCGCATAGTCGACAACAAAGGCTTTTTGCAAGACGGGCAAGAACGTCAGAGGTTCTTGAGAAGATCGAAGGACGGGCAAGATGAAAGAATCAAAGTGTGGAAGCATGAGAATGGCTGGATCTTCAATCCACATCGCTTGAATCACCATCTGGAGTAACTGTTGGATACGCAAAGTGGTCGCCAGCCAACCGCCTTCGGCCGCCACATCCATCATGGCTTGCAAGATTCGGATCGCCTGATCCAGCACCGATTTGGTGTCCGTGACGTAGTCGGCGCAGGGCAAACTCAAGCGCGAAAAATGTGACTGGAAGAGCAAATGGGCCTTGGTGTGCGATGAATCGTACGTGTAAGGGTTGACGGGCAAAAGGCATTTCTTGGCCAATTCGGCATTGAGCAGGTCCTCGTTATGGCGAACGGGAAGTTCGTTATATTCGTGAGCATCACTCAAAATGGATAAAAGATCTTCGAGTTTCGTTTCGTGACCCAATCGATCGCGGAACAACTGCAACGTGTGGTAGCTCAGGTAATAATAGGAAGCGATCCGGCCGAGTGAAGTGGGTACAACGCGGCCACCTTCGTCCTCTATTTCAAGACACGACGCGGCTTCCAGGACCGAGAGGGAGCGATGAATGAGCGACGTCAGATAATGGTTGACATCGGTAGGTTCCAGTTGTTCCAGTCCGTAATAGGCCGGGTTTTGGAGCAATCGCCGGAAGAAAAACGTCCAAGTCAGATAGTCAATTGCATCCTGTTTGGAGCAAATCGTGCCAGCCACAATTTCGGCGTTCAAATGTTCCGGCAGCACATCCAGCAAACTGGATTCGACAGGAAATGGCTCGTACAAAAATTTTTTGTAAAAATCTTTCTTGATGTCGTGCACAAGGACACAGGCGACTCCGTGATCATCATACTGTGGTCGTCCCGCGCGACCCATCATCTGCAATACTGCAAACAACAACAACAACAACCGGTTTTTAATCGACCATTTTGAAAGAAATGAAGGACACGAAGGCATTCTTCTTCTTACCATCTGTGATTGGCATGTCGACGTAACGACGCGATTTTCCGTCGTAGTATTCGGTGCCCTTGATAACGACCAAATGGGCAGGAAAGTTGACACCCTATTTATCAAAATCGCAATCTGTTAAATCAACACAAACACTGTTTTCTACTTAAAATAAATAAATAAAAAATCTTACCCAGGCTAAGGTAGCCGTCGCAATGAGAACTTGAATTTTTTGGTTGACAAACAATTCCTCCACTAAACGGCGATCCTTCTCTGTCAGACCAGCGTGATGGATGCCGACACCGAAAGAGAGAGTCAACTTGAGATTTGGATCTCGGATGGAAATGGTGAGCTGCTCCATGTCTCGCTCTGGCATACGAACAAACTGTCGAGGGCTATCCTCTGCAGCTAGATAACCGATCAGGTCCAGGGCAGTCAACCGTGTTTGACGTCGAGACGAGACAAATACCAACACCGGCTTGTCTGGAGAATGCTGCTTGATAGCCTGAAACGTGGGTTTATTCATCGTGGCCATGCGGGGGCAATAGTGCTTACCGGGGAACCCGGAAATGTGAACTTCCAACGGAACGGGACGGACGGAGGGTCGAAAATTGAAGAGACCAACTTGGCCAATGTTGAGCCAATCGGCCAAATCGCGTGCATTGGCAACGGCAGTAGACAGGCCGATAAGGCGCAAAGAGCGACCAGTGTGTGACGCGATGAAGTTTGTACGGGACACGATGACCTCCAGGACTGGACCGCGATCTTCTCCCAGCAAATGGATTTCGTCGATGATGATTAGCGCTACAGCGCGAACGTAATCGCGAGTCTGCCAAGATCGACTAACACCATCCCATTTTTCAGGAGTCGTGACGATCACATCAGCCCGGCTGATGGCCCTGACGTCAGGTGTGACATCACCCGTCAACTCGACAACATTTTTGCCCAATCGGCGGCCTAGGCGCTCTCGCCAATCATCCATCCGCTCCCGCACCAACGCTTTCATCGGGGCGATGTAAACCACTTTGGCTTTTGGGTATTCCCGAAAGACACGGAACATGGCGATTTCAGCAACAATGGTTTTTCCCGAACCAGTGGGTGCGCCCAGCAAGACATTATGGTCCGTGTGATACAAGACGTGGAAAAGTTGCGTTTGAATGGGGTTGAAATAAGGGAACGAGTAGAGACTTTGCCACTCTGGATTCTTTAACGCAGCGACGGGCAACGGTTTCAGGTCCAACAGCCCGGTGTGTGGCGGATGGCGTTCGGGTAGGATGAGATGCTGGAACGAAATTGGATAAGTGGTTTCGCAGCGGAGCCAACGGTCGCTGACAATGCGGATGTAGTACTGCGACGGCAGTGGCTCAAAGATTGGGATGGTGAAGACAATCACTTGCTCCTCCTTGCGTGTCACTTGTTTCTTTCCCAGCGAAATGGATTCGTAATGATATGTCGTGTTGTTTTCAGGATCTTCCACCCACATCCAAAACGGCTCCGACGAAAGACCGTGAATTCTGTCGTTCCAGCGAAAATCGGGTCGGATGCTGAGTCGAATTCTCAGCACCGTTCGCGTGATGGGTTGAACCGTAGCCTCTACATCCAGGTAAGGGAACTCGGATGCATTCCGCTTAACAATTGGGCCTGATCTTTGATTTTGAATCATAAATCCAATCTCTTTGCTGTCCATCTCGCGCAGTCGTTCAAGTGATAACTTTTTCTCTTCCAACTTGATGATAATATCTTGGCCGAGAGTGCCAAATTGGCGCAACGGATGCTGAGAGTCCCAAACTCGTTGCTCAATCATACTATTAGGACGAAATAAAAATTGGGTTAGGAAACTTTAAATAGAAAATTATAACATGTGAAATGATCTTACTTGGAAACCCGAAGAACTCTACCGGACATTAATGGCCAATTTTTGCGCAAAACAATCTCGAAAAGAGCTCGAGCAATACGAGACGAGTTTTGGGCGATGAACGACTGATCGGAAATTAAACTAAACGAGTTGACGGATCCACGCGAGACGTAAGTCTGCATCAAAATGTTGACTTTGCCGTGAATATTCTCGCTCCCGCCGCTGACAGGCAATTCACAGTAAGTATGGAGATAATCGTCAAGCTCATCCAGCTCGTCATCACGCACTTTGAGCTGGTCAAACTCAGTTGCCATGGAGATAAGGGCGAAAATTTCGGCATCATTCATAGCTTGATGCATTTGCTCGTTGAAAATCTCGACTGTGTCGTATTTGATGTAAAAGTGGCTAGCGGTTCGACCCAAATCGGTGGCGTGCAACAATCCAGTCTTTTCTTCGAAGCGGATCATTCGGGCTTTATCCAAGGATCGGGCAGCCATAACGATCAATTCTCGACGTTTTCCTCCCAAGTGGGGATCGTCAAATATCTGTTCCAGGTTGATGCCGTAAGCGATAGGATTTTTCCTCATCCGAATGAACAAGTAGGTGTAACTTAGCCACTGGACGGCTTCGTCAACATTTGCAACTGTTCCGAGCGTAATTTCAGCGTTTAGGTTGTCTGTCATGGATTTTTCAAAGCTGCTCTCGATGGGATATTGGCACGTCAGCAACGAGAGGTAGTGGGCTAGCTTGTCGTGGGATGTGATGATAGTTCCGTGTCCTGATTTGTCAAATTGGGGTCGACCAGCTCTACCAAAGATCTGCAGAACATCCAAGATGCCGATATCGACAAAGGCTCCGTGTTTAGCGTCGTAGATCTCGGTTCCTTTGATGATGACTGCGTGAGCAGGCAAGTTTACACCCCTAATTTTACACAATTGAATGAAATCATTCATTAACTTGTATTAATATTGCCTTGGCATGCCAAATTTTATGAATTAAGAAAAGTTTATTCAATTACCATGCCAAAGTAGCTGTGCAAACCAGGACTCGCGCCATTCCGTCGGAAAACATTTTCTCCACAAGGTTTCGATCACTCCTCAGCATTCCGGCGTGATGAATTGCGAAACTACGAGCCATTTAAAATATTAGCTAACATAAACAGAACAAATACAAGCACCTACTCACCCATCTTTGAACAAGTCGACAAGATGCCTATTCCTCGATTTCCCTGCCGTTCTCATGGCGGTGCTGAATCCACTATTATCTTCTGGCTGGAATAAATGTAACTGATTTTTTTCCTGCGCGATCATCCTTAAAGTCTAAAATATGCAAACAATTTGTTAAAACAGGAAGTTGCAAAAAACATTGACAACATGTGATACCTGGGCTGTCTTCAGAGTGGCGTTACGGGCATGGACAAACACCATCACTTGATGTCCCTGCTGCACCATGGCGGCGACCTTATCATAACAGACGAAATCCATCTGTTGCATTTGTCGCATGGGATTCACCTCCTTCACACCGATGAATGTTTGAGATAAAGGCACAGGTCGGAAGCGCGAATCAAAGTAAAAGAGCCCCTTGTATGGATTGACGTGCAGGAATTGCGCTACGTCAACGTAATTGGGCAATGTGGCCGAAAGACCCAAGATTCGAATCATCATCTGGGACGATTCAACCTGGCGCAGCGTGCGGGCCACAAGAGCTTCAACTACGGGACCACGATCGCCGTGAAGTAAGTGAACTTCGTCGATAATTAGTAATTTTACCAACTGCGTCAATGCAATGTCACCTGGAATCAGAACATAAATCAATTAAAGACAATTATCGACCATAGAAAAATGAGACCAAAGTCAAGTTTCAACAAACCAGTGCTTTTCCTGGTAATAACATCCCACTTTTCGGGTGTTGTGATGAGCATCTGAGTGGCCATGATTTCGGCCTTGGTCAACTGCATGTCACCCGTCAACTCACGCACTAGCATACCCAGTGGGGCCAAGCGTTTCCCGAAATTCTCTGCCATCTCGGCTGCTAAAGCTTTCATTGGCGCCACATACACAATCTACAAGTAAAACTGTGAGGGTAAATTTCAAAAGAATTTGTGAATGTACTTTACCTTAAACTGATCTTTTCTTTCAAGGACTCCGTTAGTGATGTACTGCTTGATTTGATGCAAAATTGTCAACATAGCAATGTTCGTTTTACCGGCTCCGGTCGGAGCGCAAACTAACATGTTCTAAAGATAGAAAATAATTGTATGAAATTCTGAGTGGTGCGGAATTTGTTGGCGTTTTCCTTCTTACTTCATTAGTTCGGTAAGCGGTTTCAAATACTACGCTCTGAATCTTGTTCAGATTTTTGCAGTTGCCGAATGCCTTTCGACTTATGTCATCCAGTGAAGCGATGGGAATTAATTGGTTTCCTACTTCAGTTGGTGCTGGTTCTGATAGAGGAATGTTGATTTCCTCATATTTTGCGGTGTTGGTACGCACCGCAGACTCTGGCAACGCCATTTTCTTCCCACCAACGAAAGCTACGAGAAAAAGGTCAAGTAATGAATCATCTTAAAAATGGGTTAAATGATATTCAACATACATGAAGATTGTTTCGCCTCTGCTATTGAATCGTAAACGTTGGGATATTTGATTGCTTTACTAGCGGAATGTTTCATAATTGGAAGGGTCGAAGCCATGACCAACTGTTGCTCTCTACAAGAAAGAACGTTTCAGCAATTAATAATAGACAGCCCAAGAATGATGGAGGTATAATAAAGCTTACTGAAACATTTTCATCGATGACGCCTCTTCTACGTCATTCTCGTATCCTTGACGTAACTTCTGAAATCGCTTTTCCTCTCTTCGAACCTGCTTCATCAAATCCTTTTCCTGGGCAGATTGAACAAGCACTTGCCCACTGATAATGGGGCCAGCAGAATAAGGTTTAGGTTTGGATGAGGCCATGGCAACTATATAGAAATTTATTTAAATAAAAAGTAATTTAGCGAGGTGAATTATTTTGATTTACCCTGAGTGGCAATCGATTTTTCTGCTTTCTTCATTTCCTTCCTATGTTCCAAGAGCTCTTGTATCAGTTCAAATCGTTCAAATCCCAGCAAATCAAAGAACTAAAGCAGAGACAACACAATGAACTTGATTCATTTGAATTTACACTGCAAAGCACGATGGATAATATATTACCTCCGTTTGTAATTCATCGTCCGATTTACTAGAGCACAAAACGTTCATGATGGAATCAACGAGATCCGTAATGGGAATACTGAGAGCATTGCAATTAGAAAGAGCTAGCTGCTGTTCAAGCCAACCACGACCATGTGCTTTGCGCTATGATGAAAGAGAAAAATGTTTCTCATTTTCAAAAAATAATCAAATAAATGGTACTCATTCAAATACCTCATATACTCTGGTCTCATTTGTTTTTGCTTCTTCCCATTTGAAACTAATAATATCTTTTTTGGTAAGTCCATCAAAATTGCTAGTGGGACTTCCCCAATCTATAAGCACTTCAACTCCACTGACAGAAACTTCATCTACTGGGTATATCTTCACATCTTTGCCAAATTCGGCTACACATTCTTCTGGGTTTTCATTCTTGAGGTACTTCATCACATTCTCAGGCAACTTGTTTGCCAAGTTTCTTACGTGCTATTTTTTTAAAATAATTAGCAAGTTTTATAGCGAAAAATAAAATCTGAAAATACTTTGAGTGCTTCTTTTCCGAGTGAAAGATCAATTATTCCAAAGCCCAAAGAGGAGAGGTTTTTGGAGGTGACATCTTCCTTCTCCAAAAAGTACAAAAGTAGACCAATAGCACAATCCTCTACCACCTGTGCCCCACACTCATCTCCAACTATTTTATGGGCAACCTGTCTAAGAGGATTCAGCAGTGCTCTGGTATCTGCTGTATTTTTCCCCGATTTCTCCAATTCCCCAACCAAACTCACCCATGTGATCCTGTAAAAAAAATTTAAGTTTTTAGTTTAAAAAAACAATTTGAAGATTGGACAATTCTTACTTGTTGCTTTCTTCCTGATGTTTTATCCTAAGCTCACTTAAATGACAAGATGATGTATCTGTCAATTTACCACATGTGGGAGAACCTAGATTGGTAAAAGCCCTCAGTGCTCTGGATAAACGAGGAGTAGGTTTCATTCTAGTTGTGAATTGATGGAATATATTACACCATTTAAGGTTTAATTAACCCTACTGAGAAAACAAAACTTCAATCGAAATGTAATTCACAAACCGCATGCAATATTTGATGTTACCGACTCCAAGGATTGAACTTATGAATAATTTCCTGCTTTACAAACACACACACAAATATTTTATAATACGTAATTGACAAATTTAATTGACTACGGGAATGCAAGGATGGACCTGGACGATAAGAGGCACCGGTAAAATTTCTTCTTTCCAGCAATCGGTTCGTCTGCTTTGTTTTTTTCGCTTTCGTTTTCAAGTGACAACGCTAGGTGGTGTGGTCGTAGCCCCAGCTGGTTCAATTTAATTCAAACTGATTCTGCTCACAGTCACACGGCACAGCCATTAAAAATAGGGAAAGATACCGATACCTTAGTTTAGACACAAAATTTAAAATTAATTGTAGATTGTTTTATACGCATAATAAAACAATCGTTCAAAAATCGGATATACGTACGTATCTAACATTGTCTTACATAGTAACATTACATCAGTAAATGTTCTATCTATCTAACAAAAATGGAAGCAGATTTTTATTTGTATCTAATGCCAAGGTGCCAAACAAGGCCAAACAATGATTGTTTACCCTTACACCAATGTTTCATGGAGCAATATGTTATTATTGCACATGATAATGCCCAGATGTATAGAATAAAAACGTAGAAGATATCGATTGAATTTTTATTGAGGCTTCGCAAAATACACGAATGTACGTTCGGCAATTTCGTGGTTATAAAAAAATCTGGAACTTCTCCAAGCCAATCAGCTAGGTGACTCCATCAAAACAAATGAATTCGATTTTAAATGATCGACTGAACGAAAAGGTTAGACGTACGGACAAACAAGATGGGGAAAAATTTGCGTGACATCAAACAGCCTCCGTTCTTGGTTCAACCCGCTGTTTCTGAGCATCCCGCCCTAGGTATTTTACTTAACTATATAGATCATCATCCGCATCATCTTGGAAGTTGCCTCCAGATCCTCCGCTAGGCTGACTGCCACCTGCAGCTGGTGCATTCGGGAATCTAATAAAAATGCATTCATTATTATTATTATTCATTCAAGTCTGGCAGTGAATTATCTTTTACCTGAAATTAGTGCCAAAACCACGTGATTGCTGCAAAGTCTGTGAGAACATCTCGTATTTGCGGATATCGTTGTCTGAAACAGAACGACGAGCAAACTTCATGGCATCTTCAAAATGCGACCTCAGAATCTGGGGAACTGGATCTTCCTCTTCCATTTCCATATCCATATCAGGATTGGCGGCGCGTTCTTTCTCCCTTCTGATTTCGGCTTCGATAGACTGGCGAATAGCCAACTTGCATGCACGTTGGCAAATTTCAGTCAAATCGGCACCAGAGAAACCGTGCGTAACTTTAGCCATATAGATCAAATCCACATCCTAAAAATAGATATCAATTTAGATTGGTTCCAACGGACTATATCAATGAATATTTACCGGAGCAAGAGGGGACTTTCGAAGATTAGACTTTAAAATGGCTTCCCGTGACTTCTCATCAGGTAGAGGGATGTAAATCAATTGATCCAAACGACCAGGACGTAATACAGCCGGATCAATGATATCTAAATATCAAAAGTAAACAGATTAGTGAATTTCATTGTGTAACAATGACATTGATAAAAGATGAATAATATCAAACAAAAATTAAAATTACCAGGACGATTCGTCGCTCCAATGATAAAGACGTTTTTCTTAGCACCCATACCGTCCATCTCTGTCAAAACTTGGTTGATGACACGATCGGCAGCTCCTCCAGCGTCACCAGAGCTTCCACCACGAGCTTTAGCAATGGAATCGAGTTCGTCGAAGAACAAGACGCAAGGAGCAGCAGCACGTGCCTTGTCGAAAACGTCTCGCACGTTGGCTTCAGACTCACCAAACCACATGGTCAACAACTCGGGACCTAATACAGATAAAAATAGTTTTGATTGAAGAAATTTTAACTGAATTAATCTAAATTTTTTGTTTACACACCTTTGATAGAAATGAAATTGGCCTGGCACTCGTTGGCAATAGCCTTAGCCAACAGCGTTTTACCGCAACCGGGTGGGCCATAGAAGAGAACACCACGAGAAGGGGTCATGCCGAACTTGAGGAATTTCTCTGGATGTTCAACCGGGTATTGGACCAACTCTTGAAGCTCGCGTTTGACGCCTTCCAAACCACCAATGTCTTCCCATGAAACGTTGGGCACCTCTACAATGGTCTCTCGTAAGGCACTAGGCGTTGATTTGCCCATAGCGAACTGTTGATGAAAACACGAATGAAAATTGCTGTATGTATGTTTAACGCATTTAAAAATCAACATACCCGGAAGTTCTCCATAGTAACGGCCAGGGATGCCAGGACTTCAGCGTCGATTTGGTCCTCTTCCAAGTCAATAAGATCCATTTTCTCTCGGATCTGTTGGAGTGCAGCTTCTGAGCACAATGCAGCAATATCGGCACCAACGTGGCCGTGTGTTTCGGCGGCAACTTGTTCCAAATCGACATCATCGGCCAGTTTCATATTCTTGGTGTGAATACGCAGGACTTCCAATCGCCCAGTGGCATCTGGAATACCGATATCAACTTCGCGATCAAAGCGTCCGAATCGACGAAGGGCAGCATCAATCGAATTGGGTCGGTTGGTGGCAGCCATAACAATTACATGTGATCGCTGTTTCAAGCCATCCATAAGCGTCAACAACTGGGAGACGATACGGCGTTCTACTTCACCATGGGTCTATAATAAATCGAACATTTCTGTTAACAAGCCATTTCTCTTTAAATGCTAGTATTATTATTTGTTACCTTTTCACGCTTAGGAGCAATGGCGTCCAACTCATCAATGAAGATGATAGCAGGTGAGTTTTTCTCGGCTTCTTCAAATGCTTTACGTAGATTACTTTCGGACTCGCCAGCCAACTTGCTCATAATTTCAGGACCTAAAACCGCTCATCAGTTAATTGAAACTATATCAAAAGCAAATAACCTTTCTTACCATTGATCAAGTAGAAGAAAGCTCCGGTCTCATTGGCTACAGCACGAGCGATAAGTGTTTTACCGGTACCAGGAGGTCCAAAGAGTAGAATACCACGGGGTGGCTTCACACCAATCGCTTTGAAAAGCTGGGGATGACGCAAAGGCAATTCTACCATCTCTTTAATGAGAGCCAATTGCTTACGAACACCTCCAATGTCGTCGTAACCGACAGCATTCAAAGCCTCCTCCTCTTCCTTTATGAATAATATTCCATTTTTAAACTTTACTGCATCTATTTTGTTTTGTTTAAGTAATTGATCATTCATACCTCTCGTTTGATTGGTTCACCCTCACAATGAATGACTGTGTCTGGAGCGACGATGCAATAGGGAACAGGGTCCGTTTCAACCACTAATTTTCAAGTACAAAAACCAGTATTACTTAAGGATGTGCTATAACCAAACAAAAGTTGGTATTACCTTTAAACTCCACTGCACGCATTCCTCCGCGGACAATAAATATGTCGCCTTTATGAATTGGACGATATGCTTCCAAAAAGTATGGCTTCAGGTACACATCAAAGAGACTTCCTGTGAGTCCCTCCACTGTATCATCAATTGGCAGAACATGGATTCGTTTGCCGTACTTCACATCAGGGCATGGGGAAACCGACACTACATCTCCCAACCTGACACGCAGGTTGTTTCTGACAACACGATTCATCCTGATCTTTTCATTTGATACAGACTCATCAGACAAGACAATGCACACAGTTTCTTTCCTTTTCTTCCCCTTAAGTAGAACTGTGTCACCTTTGAAGAGCTGTAGCTCATCCATTTTTTCCTTTAATCCAAACAAACTATTAAGATATTACATTCAACAGACTGCACACAAATTCAATGTACCTGGGACATGGCAACAACAGAGTTGTCATCATTTACAGCCTCCTCGACTAGAAGCCTATTCGGCTTCACCTTATTCTTCAAAATAGCTGTCGACAAATCTTCATTCCTGTTAATAAAGAAAACATTTACTTAGTAAACACAGAACTGCCTTAATTAACCATAAAAAAATATATCTGTTATCCAAAGCAAAGAATGAATCACTTGAACTAATACAAAATGGTTGATTCAATTATAAATCAATCAGACGTAAGTCGGACATTTAAAGGACAATGACTTTGTTACATCGTAAATAATTATCATAAGGAAGATTCTAGATTGTTTTGTCGGCAACTGAAACTTATCCCAGCTTATAGTGGGATAAGACTCGAAATAAAAAGAATTTTTACCCTTTCGGTTCTGCCATGATGATGCTGATTTATTCGATAACTCTTTTAATGAAAGCAATGACAGTTTTTGGTTACGAATGGCTCAAAAAACGAACTGATCTCGACGTGTTCACCTGCGACTGGTATGAGTTGAAACCGCCGAATGAATTTACCCCTCGTCACGACGATGCAGTACGGAAAAATTCCCTCAACTGCCGGATTGCAGCAATGTAGCCACACCAAGAAAAATCCCTGTTCTAGCTTTCAATACAGCTGAATCACAGAGGTTGCAACACTTTCTCAATTAACACCCAACTTCAAATTTATATTTTTTCAAAGCGCATTTATATTTTCTAATTTAAATCTCCTTGTGATGCGCCGTTTTTATTTATCAACATACGAATAAAAACATATTCGTTAAAATAACTGGAAATTAGTTATAAATTTATAATCTGCTTTGCTGGCCTCCTGGCCCTTTGCTGCTTTGCACGCCCAACTAATCCCTCTAGGACCGATTTGTTTTTGGGTTTTTGGGGTTTTTTAAAAATTGGTTTTTAATTTAATAATCCCAGAAGGGAGGTTGTAGAATCCCCATTGGGAAATCGTTTAACAAGACCCTTCCAGGTTCGCCCTCGGGTATTAACGGGCAAGATATCAGTTAAAAGCTTTTGCTTATATTTTCAAAACAATTAAAATGTAGGAATTTCGTAAGATTTTGTTTATTGTAATTTCCTGGATTTTTTTTCTGTATCATTTACGAAATAAAATAATAAACAATGTAAATTCTTGAGTTAAACTCAGACAGTGGCCCAATTTCTCCATCACAAGGGCTGAGGTAAAAAGGCAACAGTTCAGGGTACAACATCGAGGCAACAGTTCAGGTTACAAGATCGAAGCCATATTTTAGGAAAAAAGTTTGAGGCAAGGCAACAATTCAGGGAAACAGATGGAGGCAACAATTCGAGAAAAAAGATGGAGGCAATTAGCTGCAGTCGATGTTTAAGGACGTAAAGTAATTAATATCTTCAGACAATCAGTAAAAAAGGATTTGTTTACTGATTGTCTTTAAGCCACTCCCTCAGCTCCCTTTCATCAGGTATATCCGGGTTGATCTAAAGAGAATACACAAGAAAAAAAAATCCCGATGAAAAAAACTGCTGGAGAAATATTATTGAGTTTAAACTTACCATGATTACCGAATCATCGAAGGAGTCTAGGAATATTTCTCCACTATCGCGTGCGAATGCAGAAACCTTAACACCTCCAAATGCAACAATGGCGTTATCCAGGCTACTGCTGAAATAGCTTTAGCTTTGCGACTGAGTGCAGTACCCACGGCTGAAAAGTTCTTGTCCCTGCGAAAATAAATAACTTTAAAACTGTCGGAAGCAAAATTTGTCTGATTCAAAATTTCACCTCAAATCAGCGTAAAGCTCTTCGGCCGAGTTTAGAACAACAGATTTAACAGAGCTACCATCAGAGCGAGGTGACTGGCCCGCATGTGATGAGGCTTGAAAATGTTCTCCTGGAAGCTTGACTGTATCTAAATAACAATGAAACCACAAAATGCAAGTAAAATAATTGTTTTACTCAGAAGCTAACAATACTTTCTTACTATGTTTTATTCCATAGAATTCGTCGATAAGACCCTCATAGGTCAACTGAGTGACAACAGGAGTTATCAAATCTACAGTCCTATCAATGATCATGAGAGTGTCGAACAACGGAGATATGGGGGGATCACAGTCTACCCCAATATCACGTCGCATTCGAGTCATCAATTCGAATACGTTACGGGCATGGCGCCCCTTACCTACAACGTTGGGGAAAATGCCTTATAAACTTTGGAGGGACATTAACCCATGAGCAATTTGGTGTAAGGAGCTGATTTCATTGTCAACATATAAATCCTGAGAATAAATTTGAAGAAATTGATGACAAGCAATCCCTTTCAAAGTTTGGCTCATAAATAAATACCTTGAAAACATTATCGAGTTCCATTGAAATGACATCACTATCTAGTGGGAAAAAATCAACAGGCAGTTCATCAATAGAAGTAAGAGTTCCATACACTCCTTTGTCCTAAATGAAGTAATAATTTTGTCAACAATTTCTTCTTCGCTGATTTAAGTAACTTTAACCAACCTTGAGCCGCTGTTCACATACTGCACTTCGTCGGGAGACAAAAATTAACTGATATTCCTTACTAGCAGAATGTCCTTGGCTTTCTTCGCTGAAATGTAAATTAACTTATTGTTGACTATTTAAAGTTAAAATATGTAGATTATTCATACCTGTGCAAGTTATCGGCAATACAATCCATCAGCTCAACTTCAGGTCTTGTGATGAACAGTATATTTTTAACAGATATGGAAGGCAAGCGCCCAGGTTTTAACTGGAACATTTTTACAACATCTAGTTCCTTAAGAAAACTGTATTCTGCCACCAAACCAATGGGGCCAGTGAGTTGTTCATCCCAAAATATTGCCTAGCATAATTGATGAATTTACGTACATTTCTTAAATGGAATAGCACACACCAAAATACCTTTGTTCCACTGAACTTCTCTAAAAGAGAAACAATATCCTGTAACAATAACAAAACTGTTGACGAAATTTATTTTTACTGAACAAGACATCAACAGACTGTCAACAGACAACCTAATGGATTTTGTGGTTGTCCTAAGTCACAAAAAGCTAATGACTAAATCCGCATAAAATTAAATAAAATTTTGTATTACCAAATGAATTGAAACTTACCTAAGACCTGAGATAAATTACTGTAAGTTTACACAAAAAGTTTGAAGAAAATCGATGCAGTAGTTTAGATTTCTATAAATTTATTCTGATTCTAAATAAAGGTTCTGGAAGCCTGGCCCATGGTTGTAGATATAATGGTTCCCACTGTCTGTGTTATAAGGTCCCATAAGAAAAAAATTGAAAGTTCTCCGTCAATGATCTTTCCTCAGGGCATGGTTACTACGAAAGTGCTGCCATCTGCCCACACAATCTCTAACTGAATGGCTTACTGCAGAAACGAAGAATTCACGTTTTAATGGCGGAAATGCAGATTAATGTAAAATGACACGCAAACCATGTTTCGTTTTTAATTGTAAATCTTCTTATAACAAAGAAATTGAAAGTCTTGCGTTTTTCCATCCACCGAAGTTGTGTCTAAATTCCTGGCAGGAAATTATTAAAAAGCCAGGACTCACTTGCCAGTCCAGAATTTGCAGTATTCATTTTGAAGAGAACGACATACTTAAAGGGAGAGAAATTCAAGGCGTGTTTTACAGTTATCCGAAATGGAAATTAAAATCAGGTGCTCGGCCCAGTAAATTGCTAGGTATTCTCAAATTTTAATTATCCATGACAATGTTAAGTTATACTAATACTGCTAATTCTGTATGTTTCTAACAGGAAATGATGTCAGCGTACTCGAAAGACCTGCTGCAAAGAAGTATGTTCACAGTGATAGGTTTAAGTCACCATATCGAAATATAACAGCAAAGTCTAAAGCTGCTAATCCTAAGCTGCAGTTGGACAATCAATCATTTTTGTCGAATAACAACACCAATGTATTGATCCCATCACATGCAAAGAAGTCAACGTCAAATAGCATAGGTAAATTAAAAACTAAGTGTAATAAGATATTTTTTAAAAACATGACATGTTATGTTACAGCTATACACCAACTTGACGCTGAAAAAGGAAAAGTAAATGATATGGAAGCAGCTGAACCTGTGGCATTACCATGTGTAACAACAGAAGACATGTTCCAGGAACCTACTACTGAAACACTCCTACACATTCCACCTGAAAAAGAACTACAATCTGAATCTGAATCTCAATTGAGAGTAGACTTTGAACCAAATGATATGGAAGTGGATGAACTGATTGGAGCACCGGGTGAAATGACAGAAGAAATGTTACAAGAAAATTCAGAACAAACAGCACGGGAGACAGAAATGGAAGGATACCTTGACCCAGCTACATACACTGATGTTATTGCGAGAGTCAAACTACCTTCCTCTTCGTGGATGTGGCAAGAAGATAAGGTTAACAAAACCCTCGTGTGTTTCAGTCATTCATTTTCTCCAGATCGCAAAATTGTAATAAAAACAATCTCAGTTGTCTCCATGAATAAGGTGGAATTGTTCCTCAATGGAAAACAAATATTTCCCCGTAATGTTAAGACTAATTTCAATGTAATTGAAGATTTATCTAACATTATTGGTGCCGTGGAAGTAAGCAATGTGTGTGATGGAATTGTTGAACTATCACTAGCGAATGTTTGTGTGACGTCCCGATGTAGCGCTGTGAAAGACGGAAAAATCATACGATCTAACCGGTGCACAGGACTTACTGAAAACAATGTTTGTTTGAATTGCAAATTCCTTAAGAAATATCTGATGACTCGCAAGAAACAATTAGGTTCTAAGGCTGAGAGGACAGGAATTCAAAAGAAAAACCAACAGCAAAAGAGAAATTTAGCAATGAGAAGAATTCTCCAACAAGGAAAAGTAATTATTTTTTTGTTATTCATAAATTAACATACGATTACTATTAATATATTTTCTATTTGTAATTTTAGTTGGTCTCTGGAATTGTGTCAAATTTAGAAAAAGAAAAGCAGACTTTGACTATTACAAACCAAAAATTGATTAAGGAACAGAAAAAGAATAACTTTGACGAAAAACTAAAGTGCCTGAGTCCTACGGTAACAATGAAATACTAATTTAATTACCTCATGACTAGACTATATGTATGCTTCCCTATTTGACCAATGTTTTCCAATTATTTCGATAGAGATATCATTCCTTATTCCAACCCTCACATTTGTGAAATCCAACTTATTCGCAAGACTATTCAAAAATAATATTCCAGACGATTGACAATGACATTCCATACTTACTAAAGACCATATCATATATCAGTTTATTAATAGATTTTTCAAATCTCTATCAGGAACAGTTAATCGTGAAAACTATGATGGACAAAGCTAAAGCAAAACCGGGAAAAGATAACTGTAAGAAAGGAATGCGTTACGACCCTTTATTTTTGATGCATTGTCTTCAAATTCGACTTAAAAGCAGCAAGACATATAGACATTTGAAAGCAAATGGAATTTTACCACTTCCGAGTCTTGAAAGCATAAGGAAGTTATTAAGCTCCACTGACTGCCGTTAATACACATTACAAGTTATAAATTGAACCAATGAAATCTATTGTTATCATCTGAAATTAATCTTAATTAGAAAATCGTCAATCAATCTGTTTAACGGATGCGCAAAGCCGCAAAGTACGCATAGCTCTGATTTGTTTACGAGGGACTTAGAAAATTTCTGTGTTGTTTCAGTGTAAGCTTCCACCCTTCCAACACCAGGTCGCGGGGCTGTCGCAGTAACCAAAGATCACAAAAAAATCAGCTGCCTTATGGGACCTTATAACACAGACAGTGGGAACCATTATATCAACAACCATGGCCTGGCCCAGAACAGCGTACACTCCCCCCCCACATCCCTCCCCCTCCTACACACCCAGACACCCGCATTTACTTTAATGCCTTCTGGTAGTACAAGTACTACCCTCAGGGACTAGTGTTTTGTACTGAAAGTTTTCAGGTGTTATGAGGAAACGACTCTAATGACATATTTTTTTTCAAAATACGTTTTTAGCACGTTTCTGCTCGCTTGACATCATTTCTAGTTACGCAATAAAAATGTCTCATCACAACAGACGGCCGGTGAAACTGGGTAAGCCCCACTAACGATTTGGCCAACCAATCCTGCTGTGTCTTACTGATAAAAGAAAATAACCGAAAAATTGTTTTACGAGGCGTGATGACTAATGCTCGAGATAAACCATAGCGGCATTAACTGTTACCGTTAATAAGGCCCTATGTATGATCCGCTCATATATGAAGGGGAAAATAACTATAATCTGAAAAAGAACATTCATTTTCTAAAACTTAACTTATATTTCCGATGAACCCATATGTCATTTTATCAGTTAAAAAAAAAAAAGCGTACTTTCACAATTGTTCATTTTATACGAGAGAAATCAGATATTTCGTTTGACGGGAATGTGGGATAAGAAAATTTTCTATAAAACTCTGCATCGTATTTCACAGTTGGCGTTGAATGGCGTTGTATGTGTGAAACAAGGCAGCGATTTCGCTTCGCTAATCATATAATTCCGTTTAATTGGTCCACTACGTTTCACTCTCGCAAAATTTGGTCCTTGTTCGTATTTGTATGAAATTTAAAAAATGTACTCTGGAGGTAGAGAAGAATGAAGGGACGAAAACAAACGAAACCAAAGCATGATTCGTATTTTAAAAAAATTCATGTAACCAATGATATGTGTTAAACTAAAGTTGAAGGGAGATCGAGCTTTTGTTTATCAGATCGAAAATCCCCATTGAAATCTTTAGATTCAGTATGCATGTTTTCCGTCAACACCATGTCTCCCATGTAGTTTTCGGCCAGCAGCTTGTCATTTGCCCTACAAAGATGTGAATAAGACAATGTTAATATCAATCAGCAATTGAAATTGGAATAATTGAATTCACTTTTTAGCACCACGCCATAGGCAACAGCAGAGAATAGCAGCCATAAGGAGAATGATGCAAACGCCAGCAATGGACCAAAAGGCCACTGAAATAGGAGTGTTGGGCTCCCACCAATACTAAAAATTTCATCGATTATTTATTGGCCATTAGTAAATGTTTGAATTTAAAAAAAATCACCTCTGTGAATGGCCGATAGGTAGGCAGAAGCACCCCGACAACGGAAGGCATGTACTCCGACCAAAATGCGCATTCCTGCTGGCGATAATTGAACTCTAACGTCGAATTGTCTGTTCGATTCAAGTTCAAGTACTGCAGCCACCCGTGACGCATCTCTGGCCAGTTGATGTTGTAAATGGCGACGGGCGTGGGTCTCCTAAAAATTCGTGACAAATATAATTAAATCTTGATAGAAAAGTTGATGGCAGCGTTATAAAATCAAATTACCCGTAGCGAGCGAAATTGGACAAAGCTTTCATAAAGAATTCAGACATGCGTCGATCGTCTTCATTCCATTGCTTACGTTCTACTCTGAGATCTTCTGGGAAAAACTCTGCGAAAAACCAAAACGAGATGATGTCAAATTTTATCAATGATTCAGCTGGATTATTTCAAATTACCTGGGTCCATAAATGGCGCGCCAGTTAGGAAGAAATATTCGATGTTGTGTGGCACTCTCGACCAAAACGGATAGTTTAATGCGTTGATGGATGTATTCAAGACGTAAGAATACGTTGGCACCCCACTGTCGACCATCATTTTGATCATACTGTCACTCGGAGATTTATAGAGTGCATCAGACATGAACTAATAAATTGAAAAACATATTATTAGAACATATTTAGTCACGATTGACGTTTGTTGAAATTTGCACTTACGTTGATGTACTCCTCTCTTATGTGAGTCGTGTTTTTGGGATCGGGCCAATAAGTGTACATGTACTTAATGGCTCGATAAATTCCGTCCGGATTGTAGGTATAGTTGTAGCGATGAATGTATTCACGAATTTTCATGTCGAAAAACTGTTCGGTTATTTCGAAATTGGGCAGGAGGCTTTTGTTGTTATCTGAGTAATAATGTTAAGTCAATATATAACAAAGAAGAAAAATATAGAATGAAATTAAAAACTCACAAACGACGTAAGCCGCTTCATCCGCCGTAACTCCCGAAAGGTAGCGCATTCCGGGATTAAATTTCCGCATTCGTATCAATTCTTCGGGAATGTCGGGAAGGAATCCCCAATCTTTCGATTCCCAACCTTCGTACCAATTATTCGCAGGTTTGCGAATTTCCCGATCAACGACGGGACTCCAAGGCCAAGTCCCGACATCCGGCTGCTCACGAAAGTTGATCATTCATCAACGCCAAATTTTAAGTTAGATAATTGAGTTGTGTCTTACGTTGAGTCGGACGTTGCCCAGCTCTTCAAAGCTACGAGATCTTAAGCATTCGATAAGTTTGTGAGATTGGTCGACTAAGCAGCCCAGTCGTTCACCGTAAACCCGACTTGTATTTTGCACTCGCAAGAGATCCTGAACAGCAGCCCAATCAGCCAACGGAGATCCACTCTATTTTAAAAACAGCCATAATTTAACGGTATACTAATAGCGCAATAAAATGATGTGATCACTTACTTGACCGAAAACTTGTCGCACCATATGGCTACTACCGGGTGTTATGGCAAGTAGGCCAGCAGCAGCAGCACCAGCGCCTATAAAAATTTGAAGAAAGAAAAAGATGTAACACAAATGTGAAATGACTCGAGCAATGACTGTTATATACCTGGTCCGTAAACGGTGATCAAATCCTTGTTGCCGTTGAACGCGTAGATATTATCGTAGACCCACTGCAGGGCCATGGTCAGGTCCAACATTCCGTAGTTGCCAGGCGAATATTCGTTGGCTGTGCTGAGAAATCCTGAATAACGTTTGCAATCAAACGATTAGTGCCACAGCATTTTATCACAATCGTGTAAATAATCGTACCCAAAGCTCCCAGGCGATAGTTGACCGTGACAACAACGACGTCACCGACGGCTGCCAACATGTGGCCCGGGAACGTGTTGGAAGCTCCGCGTTCAAAGTCACCGCCGTGAATGTAGAAGATGACCGGGTATTTCTCTGGCACGGCTCCAGTCTAATTAAGAATTTTAAATGACAATCAAGAACCTCGTTTGATTTGATTGAAGAAAATGGTCTTACTGTCGGCGTGAAAACATTGAGGTAGAGACAATCTTCGTTCATGTAACGGACACCTTTGGAAGCACCGACGTATTGAACGGGTTGAGGACAAGCTGGGCCGAAATCGATGGCGTCCCAAATACTCCAGGCTCTTTTCGGTCGTGGTGGCTATAAAATAGAAAATTTGGGCGCCAAAAGAAATTTAATGTATTTCCGCTGAATGAATTCCGTGCATCCGTGTAGTTGTAGTAGTAATTGTCACCTTGAATCTGCCTTCGTTCACGGGCGGTGTGGCGTAAGGAATGCCGAGAAACGTGCTGATTCTTCGCCAGAGTTTCCCGTTGTGGTAAACACCTGGGCGGTCGCCGATCGGGACTCCCGGCCCGTCGAAAAGGTGGACGTAAAAGCCCCGGATTCTTCCGTACGGAGTCGTGACGGAAATGTCTCTTTCTTGCACGTTGGACGCGTAATCCGGCCGACACGTTCCCATCAAATCCGGTCGCCATTCGTCAAAAACACCACAACCTATTGGGGTCAACAAAATGTTAACTTTTAAAATAGATTCGGTCAGTCATTAAGAAGAAATTAAACTAAATTACCTGGGAGTTTAGTTCGCGGATTATTCTGTCCGTAATTGGAATTGACGGGATTGGTGTTGACCCGAGTGCGGCTGTTGAGGTAATACGATCTGTCACGATCCAAACCCCTCTCACGTTCCCGTTCACGCTCCCTCTCACGCTCCCGTTCTTTCTCACGCTCCCAATTCGACTGCGATCCTCGGCTGTCCTGGTCCAGGCTGCTGCTGCTGCCGCTGGATAAAGCGGGCACCGATCCTCCTCCCGTTTGAAAACTGGGAACTTTGGAATCGAACAGAGCTTTGCTATCGTAGTTTTGATTGCGTCCGTCGATGTAACCCCGTGAATCTGAGCTGGGATAGCGGCCGTAACTCGGATTATTATTCCCGTAGCCGGAAGCAGTGCTCTGAGACTGGCGATTAGGATCGTAGCCCTGGGCCCTGGATGGATCCGAATTGCCCCTGGAATCGTATCGCGTTTCGGATACGCGATCGTTGGATCCCCAGTTGGGACTGTAGCGGTCCGTGTTGGCGATGGCCTGTTGATTTCTCAATTGCTCCCGAGTCCGTTCCCAATAGATGGTGTCTTTGTTGGCTGCTGCTGCGCTCGCATTGTTGATGGACGACCCGTAAGCACCGCTGTTGCTGCTGCTACTTGATGAATAGCGATTGCGGGGATCGTCGTAGGCAGCGTTATAGGGCTGACGATTGACGTTGAACGTTCCATAAAGGCGTGTGTGCTCCGTCGTTTGAGCGTTCACCCAACTACTCCAAAAACAGGCCATTAACCAGATGGTAGTAACGCTCAGCAGTTCACACAACCTCATTTTTTTTCGTTTGTCTTGATTGAGTTCAGGCCAACTGGAGAAACAAATCACAAATCACATATTTCCTTCGTCCCGTCCAACACAAACCCAACAAATTCTACAAACTGAACGATTTTTCACGCATTCAGAGAATAGAAGAAATTGGAACAAAACAAAAGAATAATTGAGCCAATGTTTCCCCCTCGATGGGAAAATGTATATCAAAACGAACAACACAAACAATAGTCCAGGCAGCAGCACAAAACTGAACTTGAGCAAAGGAGAAAAGCCAGCAACTGTGTGTGTGTGTGTACACTCCCCAAGCGTCTCGACTCTAAAAACTTGTTGTAAAAGGCAATTCTCTACTCGTCGGCCACGGTTTTACCTATAGACAACGGCGGATTCCAATCCGAAACCGTTTTCCCTCAGGTGTTCACGAAACGACGATTGTCAGCTATTTCCACCCACCACCATCACCCCATTCCAGCCCCACAACTTCCTCCTCTTTTTATGTACCTGTAGGCAAAAGCGGACCGCCCTTACATTCTGCTTTTATCAACTTTCTACTAGTCGCGTCCCAACCAGTTTTGTTTTTTCTTATTTTTATCCCCTCGCACTTGACCTGTGGTGTCTATATAGTTACACCAACTTCCGTCGTCCTTTTTTCTTCTTGTGGGCATTGTTTCACATTTTTTGAGCAACTGCTGTAGCGATAAGGATTCCGGTGCGGATCACGTTTGAACGCTTTTGCGAGGGGGCGATTCCAACGACTAAATTCCTATCAAACTGAACGGACATTTTGTATTTGTTTTTTTAAATTTCGCGCGATATGATTTGAATTGAAATGAAAATATCTTCAAATGAAGTATGCATTTCTTTGTTACGTAACGATTGGTCAACGACTTTTGCAATTGGTTTTGAAAGATAGTACGAAGAAGATAGCGGTCATGGCAATGACATTAAAGCTTTTGTGCTGATGTCATCAAATGAAGTTTAATCTTCTGATTTGATTGAAACCCTTATCTCTAAATATATTTGTATAATCAAAACAGCCGTTTTAGATTCGAATTTTGGTGCAACAATTTAGTCCCGGAACTCCTCAAAAAAACAGTTGGCAAATTTAAAAGTCATAATCGTCAATTTGAAGCAAGCAACTCGTGACTTTTATTGACTCCGCCCTTTTTATTTTCAAAAAGGTGAGCTTGAAGTGAATTTTTCAAATTAATTTTATTAAGAAGAGAAAAAATTGGTCGCTAGATGGGGTGACGATGCACAAGAAATTTGAAAATAAAAAGCGGCTCTTGGCGCGTTATCGCAATTTATCCTACGGTCCAGTTCGTGAATTCTTATGCGTAAACCCAAATTGAATTAATTGAAAATTAGGCAGTGTTATTGATGGTCAGCTAATTATGTACGCAGTCAAATATTAATTGGTTGCTTTATTTAGTTGTTTATTGCCGAAAAGAAGTTCATCTATTATTCTAGATATTGTTTTCTATTTATACCCTCAGTTTGTCTATTTATGATAAGATGTGAAAAATGGGCGTGGCAATTAACGGGCAGTAGCGAGTCCGATTCGATCCATTCCGAAATCATAGATGGAATAAAACTTGCCAATGAACACGTCACCCAAGATCCACAGTGGGCCAGACGGCGGCGGGATGTCCAGTCCAAGGAATCCAGAAATGCAAGTGCTGGTGTTGGTAGTGGGATCGTCAACCTTTATTATCCCCCACCACCACCAACAAATAGTACATGGTAAAATTAATTTGAATTGCGTTATTTGAGTCTTGTTACATACCTTTAGCACGTAATCTTCGCCCTCCAGAGTGTAGGGCAATCCGGAAATGGTGATTGTAATAGGAGGCAGGTACGGAATTCTAAGACAACTTATCTGTATAGATGTAATAATGGAATATAAAGCCAAATGATTCATTTCTATCGGAATGAATTATGTTGGAGGCATATATAAGAAACGTACGACAGCTTCTCCATTGATGATGTTGACGGCACCAAGGAGTCGGTTGAGAAGGTTGACTTCTTCGACTGGTCCAACGATGACAGAACTGCCAGTATCGGAAATCATTTCACAACCGCCATCGCAGAACGGATATTCAGGAATGCCTTCAATCATCAATCTGCATTTAAATACGTAAATCAATATTTGATAAAAATAGAAATATAGAAATGATTTAAAAAATGAAATATAAGATCGAACCCGTCGGCTCGGAATTGCCAGTATGCTTTGCGGGTGACTGGGATGTAATTGATTTCACCGACGTAATGATCGGGATTGGTGCCGCCAAAGACAATTTCACCGCCATTGGTTGGATCGCTAGTATCTCTGCCAATCAAATTAATTAATCGATTATGGGCCACCATTAATGCAGATGTATATAGACATGTTTTATATACCTGTTGAGCCAGAAAGAAAAGACGGGCTCATCGACCAAGCCCTGGGCCAGCATGTTTTGGAACATGGGGACCACGCCCTGGACTGAAATGCTGGGATAAGACATGCCCAAAATACCGTCGAAACGGCCAGCGACGAAGACGACTCCCGGTTCGTTAACTGCCTCGGCAAACGTCTGGTCAATCACCTGAGCGCCGGCCACACCCAGAATATCTGTCGACAGAAAACCGTTCATTGCTCCGGTGCCATACTGGATGCTGAACTCGGTTCCGTTCGGTTTGTAGGTGTCGGACAAGGATGAATTGTACTGATTGTGAACCTCTGGTGTCAAATGAAATGGGTGTTTTATGATTAATAATTAGGAAGTTTTGTTAATCAAGTATATAATTCATTTTTCTTATCCCGTACTGCAAGCAAGATTATCTTCGGAGCACTGGCTGGACGGTACCCAAAGATTGGCCGATCCCGTGTCGAAAATCACGGTGAAATTCTGCGGAGGAGTGCCCAAAGTGATTGGACCAAAGTATTGAGACTGTTGAATAAAATAGAAAAAAAAAAGAGATTTTCAAATCCAGCTCAGTCGAATTATGTTGTTTTCCAATTCATTTATTTTATACGTCTTGGAAATTTCTCAAGTCTTCCGTAAGAATTTTGCCGCTGCTGTAACGATTTCGCGTTCGTTCCATCGACCGTTGGACGAGGCTCATCGAACTGCGCGCCGTGGGCAGTCGTTCCAAAGGGATGCTGTTTGCACATTACATAACCCAACCCCAAATTTATTTCAACGTGATTATTTGCTTGGTCACACGATCAAATAGAAAGCATAAATAATTTTATTTTTTAAGTTATTTGTATTTTCACCTGAGCAATTTTGCGGCAGCGCCAAAACCAACTAGAGCGAATAAAACGAAAATCTTCATTTCCGTTACAAATAAAGACAAAATATATTTCTCGTCTGTAAGGAAGGAATCAACTGACTTCTTTGGCGCTTAATCAATTTTAGCTTCTACATTTAAAAGCCCAGAATAACGAAATCAAGCAACATACTATGTAGGCTATACAATCTTATCGATCTCGTGTGTTATTTTCTTTTGCGTGTTGACGTAAACAAGCTAGCGCTGTATAATCTCGTTACTGTTTCTATTCTTATCGAGCGTGATGTTTGTCTTTAGAATAGTTAATTTGTTAACTAATATTATAAGCTGTTATTACATTTGCCGGGGTCACGTATATTCTTTCTATTATAGTTACATCTTCATCGACCATATTTATATGGAACATTTAATGAGAGAGGCAACTCTTTTTTGGAAATAAAAAAGCTATTATATCGATTATGTTACCTTTTCCCCGTTATGTGATGGGAAATCAATCGCTTATTTCAATCGCCAGCGACGCGTACACAAAGAGACACAAAAACTGTTCAGGCTCATCAGCCATCTCTGCTTATCTTTATTGTGCAAATAAAAAGCTTGTATATGCCCTTCAAACAGCCAAGCACGTATTCCATCTTTTTTGTAAACATGCTGGCCTTTTATCAATCTCAACTATGGAAACCTATTCATTTCATGAAAGGGAAAAATCAAGGCAATATAATAAAAGCTGACTGATGAACGGTTAATAGTGATTTATTCCGCACAATAATAATAATATTACTGGACTGGAAACAACCGGCGGGGGCAATGGAGAGTAGATCAAAAGTTGTTGTTAATTTAATCGATTCATTCGTCGATGGAAACGGCGAGACCAATGCGGTCCTGACCGAAATCGTAAACCGAGTAGAATTTGCCGATAAAGACATCGCCCAAAATCCACAAGGGTCCGGCAGGCTCGGGAATATCCAGTCCCAGAAATCCCGACAGACACAAGGTTTCGTTGGTGGTAGTATCGACGAACTATGCCAATCAAATCAATGATAAAAATCATTCGTAAATAAACACAATTATAAGAACATACCGGAATGATGTAATCAACTCCTTCCAGGACGAACGGTTTGCCACCGATCGTGAAAGTCATGGCGGGTAAATTGGGAATTTCGTTGCAGTCAACCTAATAGAAAGAAAAAGGAAAAAAACATTTCACGTTAATCAATAAATTTTCCGCGATTATTTTCCTGCAGTGCTGTAGCTTAGTACAATTCCTTCGCCAACAATGTTGACTTGGGCGCCAATCAGCTTGTGGAACAGCGTAATTTCCTCGGTGGGTCCGGTGATCAAAGAAGTTCCAGTATCGGAGATCTAAGGGGGAAAAGTTCACTAGCTGTAACTTTACATATAATATGGCCGGGGAGGAACGTATGCTAGACTAGCAGAAACTGTATAATATGCATACCATTTCACAGCCACCATTGCAGAACGGATATTCATCGTAGCCGGCCAGGTTCACCCTATATGCATTTCAAAGTTGAAATTGAGAATGATGGGTTGAAACATATAATAATCAATAATATCGTCGAATGAATTTGAACCCACCCATCGACAGAGAACTGCCAGTAGGCTTTACGTGAAACAGGGACGTAAGTAATTTCTCCTTCGTAATGAGTCGGGTTGGTGCCACCGAAAAGGATTTCGCCTCCATTTTCCGGGTTGTTGAGGTTCCTGTCAATCAAATGAATATTTGACGAATTGATGCTGGAATTTCCAGCAATCAAATATTTAATCAGAAAATGATGGTGAACCTGTTGAGCCAGAAAGAGAAGACGGGCTCATCGACCAAGCCCTGGGCCAGCATGTTTTGGAACATGGGGACCACGCCCTGGACGGAAATGCTGGGATAAGACATGCCCAAAATGCCGTCGAAACGGCCAGCCACGAAGACGACACCGGGCTCCTCAACGGCTTCGGCGAAGGTCTGGTCAATCACCTGGGCACCTGCGATGCCCAAAACGTCGGTCGACAGGAACCCTGTCATGGCGCCCGTTCCATACTGGATGCTGAACTCGGTTCCGTTGGGCGTGTAGGTGCTCGACAGCGAAGAATTGTACTGATTGTGATTTCCTTTTAAAAAAATGAATTAACTTTAAAAAACCTTTTTTCTTTAACTTTAATGTATTGAGTTTTACTGCAAGCCAAGTTGGTTGAGGCGCACTCGCTGGACGGAACCCAAAGATTGGCCGATCCGGTATCGAAAATAATGTTGAATTCCTGTGGGGGTGTGCCCAGGGTGAGCGGTCCGAAATACTGGGCCTTTATCATGTTTAATCAAAAATATATTACACAAAGATTTGATTTATATGCTTCTATTGTAAACTATAATTTGACTGTATATACATCTTGGTAGTTGGTGAGTGGCTCTGAAATCAACTTGCCACTGCCATATCGGCGTTGCACTTTCTCATAGGCAAGACCAAGACCCTTCATGGTCTTACGGGAAGAATCCATCTGCTTTAGTGGCACCCTTTTATTATATGTCAAGTGCTGTTTCAGTTACGTCTTTTCATTGGGTTAAACTTGTGTAAATGTTTACCTAAGCCCTTTGCCGGCCGCAAACCCGGCCAGTGCCAGCAGCATCAAGAAGACGGAGACCTTCATCCTTTTTCTAAATAAAATCGGTAGATTAAACGTCTATTATACATTGGCAGGCGTTTTATAGGCGAAAGAATGTTTCAATAGCGGAGTATTCATCCTCGATTCTCTCGAGAACTAAGCAAATATATTATAGACAGAGCTATAGGAATTCGAGTGGGATCAAAATAATTGATTCGGTCAATATCGTCTTTAGTAGTGACGCAATAATTCGCCATTCAAGATTTCTTTTACACAATAAAACCGCAAATTTAAAAAATAATAATCAATATTGCGTTATTGATCGAGGAATTCTGGAGGAATTATTTCAAATGAATTCCTTAATTCAATGCAGCGCATAGAAAATTAATAAATGCGGAGAATGAAAAACGACAAGTTATTTACCTGAGAGTAGTCCAAAGAGGATAAGTGTCAGTTTACACGTCCAGCGAAGCTTTATTATTTTCCATCAGGACAATGTGATAAGACCAGATCACAGCGCGCTATCATCCGATATCCGCTTTCCTATATTGAACATGTAACATGGGAATATATTAGCCCCTTAAGATAGACTCATCGTTCGATCGTCCCGTGTATTAAAGTTCATCACGAACTCCCGGATGATGTACTGGATTTTTCCCAGACTGTCAAATTTTATCAGCACGTCTCATCACCGAGTGAAATGGAGCGATCTATATCTACAACTGAATGTTTGTTTATTGTCCATAATTCGTTTTCAATCATTCGGCCTGTATAAGCTAATATAACGTTTGCGTCATAAAATTATTCTTCCTTGTTGTTGCCAGGCACCTTTGGCCCTTGATTTGACTGTATAGCAACTAATTTGAATCGATAATTAGAGCTAAGATTCGGTTGATTGAATTAATTGGATTCAATTCTTCCATCAGACGCGGTTGTTATATCTCACACTCAATAGTTATGGAAATTTCCGTCCGTTGAACCCTATAAACAATCAACTTATGTCCTCAATTAATTTTCTCTTCTCCTGAAAAAAAGGTTTATTTGGGTTTTCGTTCGACACGGCACATTTTCTCCAAATAAGTCTCGGACAAATTAATAGCCATCAATTTATGGAGGGCGCGGCCCAGTTGAAAGTCTTTCGACTTGTGTTTTTTCAGAAAGGGTTTTTGACGATGACGTCAGAAATATACAGCTACTACTATACCGAACCAACCACTTTACAGAGTCGTGTGATAGATGACCTTACTTGGGCTGTCACTCTCATGTCCAAGCCCATACTAATAAACATAAGAGCCTATAGTCGAATAATATAGAAAGGTGATTATAATTCGTCTGTTTTAACTATATAGGCTCTATATAGAGTTAAAACTACTGTTATGTATTTTTAAAAAAAAGGAAAAAAAATTCCATTTGTGTACATTTTATTTCAGACTTCATCGCCAGCTTTTGTTTGGTTTATCTCTCGGCGCGATATATAAAGTAGCTCTAGCTCTAGCTTCTATGTGATAGTATATACACGAGTCCCACCTGCTGGACGACCTTTTTGTTTTGGTTTGAGACCTTTTTTCTTTCTTTCTCGACAGTCTAATCACATTCCCTGTCGAACGGAGCTCGATAAATAAAAAACATATACGTCAGTCGGCGGTTTACATTTGTGCTCCCAATATATCCAACTTTGATTATACACCATCTATATAGCCAAACTCGTCTGCGGCCAGCACACAATAATAGGCTACAACAACCAAGGCGACCTCCTTTTTGTTTCTTCTTCTTCTCGTCCAGCAGTTCCATCTCGACTAATAAACGCATTTCAGCAGTCTAGCTGAGCGGCAATAAAAATGGCCCAAAACTCAAAGAATGCTGGACTTGATGGGACTTGATAATAATAAAAATAAATCCCCCCCAACGGAGAATATAACCTTGGTTAAAATTATATATTTTGTGATGCTGAATGGACGAACAACACGAATCTCACTTCATCAGGGTTATAACCGATTCTGGCCTCGTCGTCTTGCTGCCGGTTATGTGTAGCTCGGGTTATATCGACAGATGAGAGAGTCCAGACGCAATCCCATATAAATAGTAATATATACAGTACGCTGGTGTGTTGTGTAATACTATATAATGTAAGCCCGCCGTCTTCTATGTATATATACAGACGGTGTCAAGAGCGCAAAAGAGTTTCTCCCTCTAATACCTTGTACGAGGTTTTTCAAGGACTCCATGTATGGACAAAGCTGAAATGTAATTTACATTTATGCAGAGAATAATATTTATATCTCTAGGTAACCATCCCGTTGGACAACTTTCAATGCAAATCGAGTGCTGCCGCTCTCGCTATAGTTATTGCGCTATTTAGTTAAATTTGTTTGGAGATTTTGGGTCGTGTTAATTTTTAGAAATTTTTCGAAGCGTTTGATGTGTTTGACAGCCTCTCCTTGAATTATTCGGTGTCCTATATTTTTCGGATTTTATTTATACCTTTTTTGGCTTTCGGCCGTCGCTATAGCTCGTCGTTTCTGACGACGAAATGCAAATGGACAAGAGGCCTCCCATTCGAAAATGTTGCGCTTCAAAAGACCCCAGCAGCTTTAAAAAGCATTGCATTATAATGCGTAATCAAAATGTAGAAATGAAAAAAGGGAAAGAAGAAAAAATGGGCGCTGGCTGGCTCATGGCATTAGCTCCGTAGAGAAGAAACGCGTGTAATCGTGCCGAATTAAAATAATCATTTTCCCGCCCTGTACGTATACGTATATATAGAGGCTCTGTCGGAGAAGGCTTGATGTTATAAAGGAGTGGAATGAAGAAAAGATTAGAGAAAGAAATGAGAGATAACGGACTTTGACGTTTTTCTAATGCCATTTCAAATCCCTCTACACTGCACATAACTTGTTTCCTTTTCTATGGTTTTTCTTTAAATTATAAATTATATTTGAATTTGATTCGCTATTAAAGTCTCAGCCTGTTAGACACAGTCGAAATTTATTCCCTCTTGCCTCTTGGCTTGTTCGGTTCGTGCAAATTTTTACTTTCGATTTTGAATTTTTATATCGATATCAAACATGGCTAATTAGAAAATTAGTTTGAATAGTGTCGTCTGCTTTCTTACTGTTCGAACATGGCCCGAACATCGAAGTGTCGAAAAAGTCTGAAAGAAACGAAGTTTAACATTAGATTTCAAAGAAAAAGGAATAATTACTTGTTTTGGAAACGTACCGAAAAACAGCTTAACAAATAAAATTACATAAATGTGCTGGTCCTTGACTCGTTGTGCCAACTCTGGTCGTGTCTCTTTATAGAATCGGCTGAATCGCTTCGATGCACACTCCACCATGCTGTTTTGGCGGGTAAATAAAACTAAGAATACAAATAAAATGTTTGTGGGTGATTTAATAGAAATAAGAAACCTGTTTCAAATTAAAGAAATGTCAGTGGTTGACTAGGATTAATCATTTATGCATGGCAGTTTGCTATTTGCATTACATAAACTTTTCAGTGCAGATTTGAGACCCTGAGCGAATCATCACAGGCTACAAAGTAGTCAAGTGTGTCATCATATCTACAAGATGATATGCAAGTTTTGCTCGTGCTGGACCTGCTGTCAGAAACAATCTCAGTGTTCCTCACTTGGGTAATGATTTTCATTACTTTCATTAAACCGTGACCTGCTAGATATTTTTATAATGTGTGATTTGCACAAATTCAGTGCCACATGCTACATGGAAACCTCCATTCCATTTCTCCCATTAATTAAAAAATTACGGTTGATGTCTCAAATCAGCTTTTCCTTAGTTTTTGTTTCAGCAAAAGTTTTTTCGTAAATCATTTTGAATTTTTTTATTAGGCAAACAGCATCAAGTTTGAATGGAGAAATACTACCCCCTTCTTTAAATACCCTCTCCTCGCGTTCACCCATGTGAGTGTGGGTGTGTTCAAGAGGACGTCTTTTTTAATTCCTATTCCGCCTGGTGGATTTAATTTTTCCACGGATGGAGCACTTGTGCTGGATGCCTGGCCGTATTTCCCAGGCTTATAGGTAGGACAAATGTAATCTCTATTCTTCCTTTCTGACTGCTTGGTGGCGTAAATCGTATAGTATTCCTGAGCTAGGCGATTATCTGGAACTGTTTTCCCTTGCCGTTTTTGTTTTCTTTCAGTCATGGTTCATTAAATGACTCAAATATGTAGAACGACCGCAGATCAGTGTCTGTGGGTAAACAATCGAATTCAAAAACCTTTCAACTTTAAAAAACACTTTAAACAAAGTGCAACTAGACATTCTTTATTCTTTTTTTTTTAAACCAAGCCCTGCCGCCACATCTCCTCGTTAACAAAAGAATAAAGGAAGATTACGTTAGATCCGATCGATCAATATGATTCAAAAATCCTGGCGGCGAATCGACCAGCCCGTCCAACGAAAATCAGCTGGCGCTGCAGCAGCAGGATCAGCACGAGCGTTCAAACGAAATCTAATTTGTGAAAAACGAAAATGACGGCCAAAGACAGAAAGAATTGTCCCTTTAAATATAATAGAACACAATTGGGAGTCATTTGGAAAGAGGGGTAGAAAATGGAAATGGATATACACCCGCCAGCCGGTCGGCCGGCTAAATGGGAATAACAATAAAAAACGGAATTGTAACACGATGGGAAAAATAGCCAATCTCTGCACAGAGCCCGAGAAAAGCCCATCAGGAGCTCTATAAGGACTCTGCTATCCTTCCTTCCCAGGGCTCTAGCCTCATCCGTAAGGATCGATATTATCTTCTCTCGTCTATAAAGCTTGGCACAGCCGGAAGGGTATTATACCATCAAGCGTCAGCCAACAACAGCTATATAGCACCTAGTAATGAAATTTCTCCTCTTATTTATTTGTCTCCTGTAATATAACTTTGAGTTTATTAAATTTCGTTTTTGATGGCCCTAGTGTGTGCAGAAAAAATGTTACCAGCTCAGCCCAGCACTCGTCTCCAGAGAATGTGTCCCAAAAGAAGAATAGACTGTTTTCTATAAATCCTTTGCGATTTCGCAATCTCGGTGAGTCCAGGTCCATCCATCCTTGGCTCCATTACGTCACCATCAAAAGCGAAAAGGTTTGATGGCTACATCAGCCGCCATCGATTCGGGACCCCTCTACATCCATCGGATTGCAAACGCGCTGTCTGTTTTGGCGGCGGAGGCAATTCGTTCCACCGAGCTCCTATCCAGCAGCTCCTATTAGATGTAGCCGCAAGGTTTCCATCCGTCCAAATATGGATAGATGTGTCTCCTCCTCCGCTTGCGCCACTCTCTGTGTGCGCGCGTTGTATATGCCTTGTGATTGCAGCTATAGGACTGTGGCCAAACATCCATCTCCTTTCAAGGTATCAATTCCGTTTCATTCAACTTTTAGATGGCATCACTCACTATATGGGAATCCAACCCCCTGATCCATCTCTCTTGTATATAATGCCAAGAAAGAAGAAGAAGATGTCCATTCTATATATGGAGGCTCAAAGTACGACTGTGGGGAAGAAGAAGAATAAAAAAATTTTTTTTTTCAGGAAATCAAAAAAAGAAGAAAAGGAACGACGATATTCCTGTCATGTCAGCCGGAGCCAAAAAGCTGACCCGACCGCAGAGTCTCGTCAGATGGATGTATATTATATTCCGGCGGGCATCAGGCATCGCCGAGCGAGATCACATATAGTAGTAGTAGTGCAGCTGTTAACAAATAGGTTATATGTGCTGCTCCCCCCCCCACCCCTCTTGTATGAGACGCAATCAAAACAGATGATCAAACGGCCCCTTTCTCCTAGCTATCTACCAGAGCTGCTCCTTGCTGGCTGGAGAAAACTTTGGACATTGAAATATCCTTTGACTTGCAGGAGCACCGGTGTCGTAGTAGTCTAAACCCCCTGGTTCTTCAGCAGCAGCACAACTAAACATGACCCATGCGTTTTGATTGGAATGTTTGATGGGCTTCCAAGTTTCCACCGTAAAAAATAAGAAAAAGTTGCCTCCCATTTATTTCCCCGTCGCTTTGTTCAAGTCACTCGTCGTGCTGTATAGTATAAACACAAACACACTGTGCGCAGCACACACACATATAATGTTGTGTTTAGACGATACCCACTGAGCGATCCATTGGAAGGAGTGGAGAAACTCGATAGAAACATTAACAGTCACACAAAAAAGAAGAAGAAGAAGGTAGTATACTTGTTTTTTGATACGCCCTTATATAACAGACTTTTCTCTCTCAGGAAATAACCGAAATGTGTGCCAGCAGCAACCCTATCGATAGATCAAAAGGCGCATCAGCAGGGATAGATCGTACTCTACGTTTTCTTCTTCTTCCAACTGATGTGCGCGCGCCACTTCATTTTCATCCAGTGGGTTCATCACGTATTCCGGTTACAAGTTTTTTCTTTCCAGGGCTGGGCAAACATTTATACATCTCGGCAGAAGAAGACTTTTTGTGTTGAGTTGGGGGGGGGGGGGAAGATTTTTTTGTTGAGGGAAAAAGGTGAACTCGAAAAAAGAGAAGGGGCTGTTGAAGAATGAGAAGGGAGGCCGCTCATTTCTTTCTTTTTCTTATAGGTGGATGGGGCTGGAAAGTCAAGCTAGAGAAAAAGGGAGGAGGCAAGCGAAAAAAAGGAGATAGCAGAGGGGCCGGACCGTGTGGTGGTGGTGGCCCAGTCAGTCACACACAAGAGACGGACTGCTACCGCCGCTGAGACGGTGCACACACACACATGTATCCAGCGCATTCGACAAGTACGAGCCGGAGCAGCAGGATGATATCGTTGCAGCACTCCTCCGCCGCCGCCACTACCCAAATTGTTGTTTTGTTCATCATCTTTCTCGGCCGTCCAGTCGACAGTCTGGGGAGTTGCAAGGAAGCCGGACTTTGCTGTACGGGACGCGACGCCAGTTGCGTCGTCCAGAAAACTCCGCAAAACGCCATCATCGAAGACCTGCGTGACACGCCGTGCTATTGCGATCACGCCTGTCTCAAGTTGAACGACTGCTGCCCAGATTACCGCCAGACATGCGGAGGTAGTACAACCATTTATTTGTCCTATTGTCTAATTTTTAGTCGTTTTTTATTGACGTGCGAAATTCTCGGGGAAAATCGGGGCCACAACGGCAGTCTGGCCCAAAACTCTTCTCCCCTAAATCATTTCAGAACAGCGGAAATGTCGGTTGCTGCTGCCGGTTATTAGCTGCGCTAGATGAGTGAAAAGACGAAATGTGGTCGGGTTCACACAAAATCGTAGGTGGTGGTGGTGGGGGGGTAGTAGTCTTATCTATAATGACATCGATTTGATCGCCACGCTCTTCCGGCTATAGAAACATGACAGGTGCGTATTATATACGTCGTTGTATATATTTTCCAGGGCCATGGTTGAATTGCCAAGCCAACGGAGCGGGAAGGAAAAATCGATCGCCAAGTTCACACGGTAATTGGTCGACAATGCACCGTAGCAGAGAGAAATAGCTCGAGGAGGAGAAAGGGAGAGTCGTTGACGCAAAAATTGATTATTATGATAACAAAACCCTTTTTTTAAAAAAATTAAAGGAAAACAAACGAGTCCTCAGTTCTCATTCATTGGCCATGAACATGCAAATATCGACTAGAATTTGGTTTCTTTCCAAGTGGGGGGATAGCACATAGCGATGGATATATTAACCAATAACGGCATTCCGTTCATTCATTCGCCGCCCCTATCAAAAGAGGATTTGTGCACGTGCACCTTTATACATTCTAAGGTAGAAAAATATAAAAGAAAAAGCTTATTTTCTTTTTTATTTTCGAAGGTCCGTACGAAAAAATATAAAATACATCTATTCGAAAAGGAATTGCTATATAGCCTGTGGGATATAGATAGCCTTGTTTCATAAATAGATGTACATTCATAAATCACCTGACGTTTTTATTTCACTCACAACGACCTGGATTTTTTTTTTGTTTTGTCTTTTCTTGGTCTTCAATTGTTTTCTCTTTCCGAGGGGTTGGAGAAATGTGGGGAGGGTTTGTTGTCGCATTGGAATGTGCTGGTGAATTCTTTCGCTTAGATCCCCGCCCTGTTTTCCCCCATTTCGGCGAGAGCCTTTCCGCTCTAAAGCGGAAGAGAAACGTTTTCTCAAAAGAAGATTTGATTGCCAATTTCACCCTGGTATATACGAGGGTGGCTGTATTGACGTCATAGCGCCGATTTGTTTTTTGTGCATTAGTGATCTATTGGCTGGCATTATTTGATTCAAGACCCAATATAGTAAAACCGGTTGGATGTTGGATGTCCCTTTTTTTCCCCATTTCGGATCGAGCGAAAAGATAAAGAGATGCGGAAGAAAATAGAAAGAGCATGGCTATTATAGTTGAGGACTTGGTTGTCCTCTATACTAGGGGGGTCGAGTCCATCGAAAAAAAATCTTCAACTCCCCCACCGAGAAGAAGAAGAAGAGATTTTTCTTTTTTCCTTGTTTCTTGTGTGATTTGTTTTTTTTCCTTCTTAGATTTTCTTGTTGGCCTTTGGACTTTACCTTTTTCTACCCGTCAACTTATTCTCTCTCTCTTCCCCTCTCTCTTTTCCAATGCTATATAATACTTCCCCCGTTAAAGTTGTTCTCACGTCAACACACGGCCCCCCATCCATCCGCAGGAGAACATCATCCCCCCCCCCTCTGGTTAGAAAAATCGAATAATAATATAATAATAAGTAGGGTATACAGTATAGACATTTCGGAATGTCGGTGTGTGTGTGACCGTTTCTATCATATGGGTAGTCGACCAATCGAATTTCATCTCCCTGAACTCTATAATTTGAGAGTTGCTCATACTCTACGGGTGATGCGAGAGAGTATAGGACGATAGTCTATACAACTTTGAGAGCAATGATAAACATACAACTTTTTCTGTTCTCTCCCCCTCCCTGCTGCTCGGTTATGTACCTCGCATCGAAAAAACCCTGCGCGCTGTACTAACATCTCCGTGTCGCCACTGGGCATGTATAGATGTTAGATTCCGGGTCGGAATACGTAATTCGATTCATTGCTTCTGCCACTTGTTCTCTCTCGTCTCTTTTCGACCCTCTATAATATTATAACCACCCCCTGACGATTTCCATTGGATATCAATGGATTTTGAAATATGTAGGTCAAAGTATGTTATTCAATTAAAAAATCAAATTTGTGTTTCTTTCTTTCTACAGTGCAAGATTGCCAAGTGTCGGAATGGGGACCGTGGTCAGACTGCGACAATCAGTGCGGTGCCGGCAGCCAGGAGCGGACGCGAACCATCGTGACTGAGCCCAGTCGTGGCGGTAAGTTTGCCTGAGCTGCTGCTCTAATGAATGAAATTCAAGTTTCTACAACAGAAAAGAAAAACAAAGAACAAGAGAGAATGTAATAATGTCGTTAACTTTTGAATGAAACTTTAGGCAAAAGTTGTCCGCCCACGTTGCAGAAACGAGGATGTCAGGGAACGTCGCAGTGCGGGACCAACAAATCGACCCACCACAAAGCGGCTTTGAAAGGTAAACAACATCGCACGGGCGGGATCAATTACTATCGTTGTCAGTAGATATCTACTGTGTGTTGTGTATTATATAAGCCTCTGAGATAGATCTCTCGTCCACCAGGGGGTGCGGCAGGAATGAGTCCCGAACGAGACGTGCCGGTTGCCAAGGGACGCTCTCTCTATCACTTCATGTCCCTTGTTATGTATTTGCACTATCTCTATCTCTCTCTTCCGCCTTCATCCGCACTGCCTGGGAGATATTCGCCGATATCTCTTCTCTCTTAATATTAGTAAATACGTTTGAGCTTGTTCGTTGAAAATGGGCGAATGGGGGGGATTCATACGGCGTCTATACAGCAGCTCGGGCATCACGACGAGCCGTGCTCCGGATAGCAGATATATATCTCGTGCAAGTGTGTGCTGATCGATAGAGCTAACAGGGCGTCTCTGATCCGGCCCGCCAGATAATTGGGCGGAATGACGGGAGCGCTGGCGTTGGGAGGGAAGAAGAATGAGGATGTAGTGTACCAGTACTCTATGTACCTTGTACACACTATAGAGAGTTCCTCACTACCCCGCTCTCTATCTAACTGTATGTACACGTTAAGGAAAATAAATCGCAGGGGCCCGGAACAAATGCTTCGGACCCGGCAGCAGCCCGTCTTATGTATATCAAAGATCCGGTGTAGTACTATCTATAGACCGTAGGCCGTCTAATAATATAGGAGAGTATAGACGCAATCAAACACAAAGAAGATGTTGTTAATTGTAATCAGACTTCCACGAAAAAACAAGCTGCCTCCACATCCGGCCGGAATTGAAAGGCAGTGGCGACTATAGAGCTGAAATCCAGATTGCGAGGATAATATGAACTGTTATAGCTATTTTATTCGATATCTTGCGAGTCTTGTTATATAGTCGACGGCCGGCAGTATAATTGGACGGCGAGGACAATGCGCCGAGCTGCTGCTGCTGATGTCGTTCCTTCGTTCATCCGCAGAGATCCAGCAGCACACAAAGTGCTGCTGTCTAGTAGTGATGTGGGCGGGCAATAGAAAGAAGAATATGGATTTGTGTCTGACGATGAGCCTCTTACATTAACAGCCATTTTTGATTATTATTTAAAAAAGAGGCTCTAGTCTCTTTTCGTCACCATTCGTGATCGACGCGTTGGGTGCGTGCGGCCGTGATGCCGACTCGTAATGTCCACTCGACCAGCGGCCGAGTTTCCAATGTTCCGCACAATAGAAAAAGCGATGCGTGAACGAATGTGTGTAAAAGACGGTCCCGGCATCTTCAATGCAACATTTCTCTCTCTCAATTCTCTTTCATGTCTGGTAGACTGCGTGAATAGGCGTGAACGCTGCGTTAGCCGCGCACGTGAGCAGACGACAAAGAATGCCGATCGAGAGGCGAAAGTTATCGACGTTTCAATCAGGTCACGGTCGGCAAAGTTTTTCGGCAGTCGAACACCCAACAAAACGGCCATTCAGACGTAGAGGCTCTCTCAATGGCCCCCATACGGACATGGGAAACCGTTGGCCTACTGACACCGAACACCCCACCCCCCTCATATACAAATAAAATATAAGGCTATACCAGGTCAAATGCGTCATAAAAATCTATGGGAATACATCACGAAAGTAGCCCAAGCACAACGGTATATACACACCATCACGTAGGCTCTTGTATTGTCCATTCGATGAATAGACAATATAATTGCAGTCTCGATAGATATTTCCCTTTTTTATCGTTTTCCAAATTCAACGAGTGGAGAAGCGCAAGATGAAGACAATCATTTCCGATTTCTCCAACTTGAGGTTTTATTTCTTTTCTTCTATAGTCTAAAGAAGCTTCTCTCTCTCGAGTGTTCTCCAACGGTGAAAAGCTCTTTAAAAGAAGACACGACGATTGGATATTATCGCTCGATCGGAGGGAAAAAAAGGCCCAGGATTCCTTTATCTCTCGTCGATGTGAACAATATAAATTTCCGTCGAATAAAATTCGAAATTTATACATCTCCTTTTAACTAGGAAACCCTTTTTTTTGTTTTGTTTTTTTGTTAGCTGGAAAAAGTCGGATTCTTGTTGTTGTTGTGGTGATTCTGACAGCTTTGTGTGTAACCAGCGGGTGGGTCCATAGCGTGACCCGAAAACTTTTTCTATGGTGATCTCCCGCGTCTCTGCTGGCCGCCTCCTACGAGGGGGGCCTTGTCGTTTTTTCCTTCTTATCGTGAATGTATTATCATCATCCCGTGTGTAGTTAGTATGTATAGCATTTAAAGGGTTAGACGTGGAAAGGGCAACTCGATCCATCACCACTTTTCAACCATTTTCAACACATTTCCGCGTTCCCCCCCCCCCCCCGGTACCCTACCACATTAGACAGGCGCAGTTCTTCATGGAAAAGTGTGCGGCAGGGTAAAGGCACACACGAGCCCTTATATGTAAAAAAAAATTGCGTTTGCGCTGGGCGACCGCGGTCGTTGATGAATTTAATGAGAACTCACGAAACACGCACAGGGTTACCAAGCTCGCCACGGGTATAAATTTCAAAGGTTATAGGTGTATTATTGTATATATGGCACCGGGGTAGGTTTACATTTTTACACAAACGGGCGTGTTTCCAGCCTCGCATTCCAGCTGGAACACGCATAAGGCACACATTCGGTGGTTAGACGCATGCATTTTTAACTTTTGACGTGTGGTTGTTTGGAAACAATACGCGCAAACATTTAACATGCGGAGAGATGAATAGCCTCTTCCATCTTGTGGGTGTCAGACGGGCCGGGAATAATAAGAGGGAAATCATAATAAGTTTGGGTCAAGAATACAAATGAACCGGAAAATTCTGTCAATGGAGTACCTGTCATATTATAGTTACCACGGCTATTGTTCCAACATTTTCTTAACTAACCTTTAAACTTTTTTTGTTTTTTCTATTGTTGGACGTCACGGACAGAAATGGCTATGCTGTTACCGGCTTCGTTTGGTGCCAGCCGCCGGATGAACGACAGCCACGACATCCGCAAGAATCTGCGCTTCCGCAACGCTGAGCTCGCCCAGGAGCACCCGGAAGGTTCCACCAACGAGTGAGGATATTTAAAAATAAAGCCACAAAATTTAAAAAATTGTCGACGCCAATGATTGCTCTTCAATTGGACGTTGAAAATTGGCGCATACATGTTGCAATAACACTTCCGTCTTTATTCAGTTACTGCGTGACATTCGAGCTGACCAAAGTGTCCAAGGCCTGCCACAAAGAGAAAGTGTTCAACTCTCTTACTGACGGTAATTGACTTCCGGAATAATAATATCCGGATGGAAATATCATTTTTCAAAAATTGTGTTTTGATACATTTATTTTATTTTTCGTGGTTTAGGCGGCGTCGTCTGTGTTCGATGTGAACACAAGGCTACCCGTGACTATTTGGGAGGCCGTTGCGGTGGTCACGGAGTGCCGGGTAGAATTACCCGCTGGACATCGCTGACCAACGTCGAGTGCCATGGCAAATGGCTCAGACGTCCGGATGAATCTCACGAGGTTTCCAGCTCGACTTGTTCGTGCGACGAGGACGCTCTGTTAATTTTCGTTTAGTTCTCAACATACGAGACGCAAACTATAAGGAAACGAACAAGGAAGAAGATCAATTTTAAACAAAATCTCCTTAAATTTGTTATGCTACCACATTAATTATTTCTATTTTTTTTTCTCTTTCGAATCATTCTTTTTTTTTTTACCTAAAATATTTGATCTGAGGGTGGTTTAATTAAAAAAACGCGAATGAAACGAGCGAAAGCTAGAAAAAAAAAATTTTACTGTCGACCCACCCATCGAGTTTAATGCGAGTGTGAAAATACACAGAAAGGGAAATTTCCATAGAACCAATTTATTCACTTAATCTTTTGTTTGCTGTCAGCTGCCTAGCCTATAGTGGAGTCTAGCAATTATTATGCATTGTTGACTTTCATATCGCTTAGGCTTAGCCGTCTTCTTTGAATGGTTCCTCTTTTAATTATCCCGAATCATTTTGAGGCTTTCATGAAGGTCGATCCTGGCCCCCTAGTGGCTGAACGTCCAACGACCAATATTTCATTATTTAATATGAAATTCTTGATGATGTAATCGTTGTATGTTTAATATGTTATTTTTCGTACATTAAAAAAAATTATTATTGTAGAACAATTCAGTAATCGTTATAAAAAGTTGAGAAGTTTAAGTCGAACGGTTGAAGGATAAGCAGACGACGTTCAAGTCAGTGTGCCAAAACAACAAGTCGGTTTATTTGTCGTTTGGCGTTCTATTCCATGAACTGAAAGAAGTTTCCACGATTTTAATTTGTGTATTTCACAGAGATCTTTGATACTGTTTTTCTTCATCAAAGTGTGTAAAACTACCTGAAAATGGGAAAACGACAACATCAGAAAGATAAAATGCAAGTTGTTCTAAGATATTTCAATTTGAATAATATGTTTAATATGAAAGCACTAACTAGTTTACTATCTTATATTTAGGTACTTGACAAGTACAGAGTGGAGCACATTGTATGGTGGGAAGAAGCCTGTGAATCCAAATAGTGCCAGTGCTTCATTTCGACGCCTTCCATATGATCACTGTGCCTTGTCACTTCAGCTTTTTGAGAATCCTTTGTGTGACACTGAAGGAAATGTTTTCGATCTTCTTGCTATAGTTCCATACTTGAAAAAGTATAAAACTAATCCAGTAACAGGAAAAGTAAGTTTTTGCTTATGGGTATTGCATGTTTGCTTCATACGATAAACTTGAACTAGAATGCAATGCTTATGAGAATTTATTTTTCTAGCCGTTGGAAAGCAAATCCCTTCTGAGGTTAAATTACCATAAAAATGCTGAAGGGGCATACCATTGCCCTGTATTGTTCAAGCAGTTCACCGACAAATCCCACATTGTGGCCATCAGAACTACTGGAAATGTGTTCTCCTATGAGGCAGTAGAGCAACTCAATCTGAAGCCAAAAAACTGGAAAGAGTTGTTAACAGATGAAACATTTGCACGTCAAGATATTATCACTCTTCAAGACCCATCTCATCTAGAAAAGTTTAACATTGCTAAATTTTATCATGTAACACATGATCAGAAAATCGAAAATGAAGGTAATTTGTTGTCTTATTGATTATAGACTTTATAGCATTAAACAACGCCAACTAATTTGTTTTCATAAATATAATTCTCTCTATTAGAATTAATAAGGGCCAAAACCGATCCTGCAGCCCGCCTCAAATACATCAATGCAGAAACGAAGGGAGTTTTGGCAGAATTAGAACAGGAATACAAGGCACCTGAAGAGACTGTTACTATAAAAGCAGTAGCTGATTCCATTAATGCGGTAATTTGATTCAGTTAAAGTTTTAAATTTATCCCTGTTATTTATTATAATTTTTGTTTTCATAACTTGTTTATAAAAAAAAAAATATCAGGCTCATTATTCCACCGGGGCTGTCGCTGCTGGTTTTACTTCTACGGTGATGGCACCAGAAACGAAGCATGAACCAGCAATTCTCGATGAAAGTATCGTTCGATATCAGCGGATTAAGAAAAAAGGTTAAAATAGTTTCTTGCAATGAATTCTTCACAAACCATCTAAATTTGTTTTTGTTTCATCAATTTTATTTCTTAGGTTATGTTAGACTAGTTACAAATGTCGGGCCTCTTAATTTAGAGTTACATTGTGAAATGGTACCTAAAACGTGTGAAAATTTCGTCAACCTTTGTAAAAAAGGCTACTACAACAATACCAAGTTTCATCGGTCTATCAAGCATTTCATGGTACTGTTCACTGTCAACGTGATAACGGGCTGTTACAGAGATTTCCTAACAAACATTTTCCAGATTCAAGGTGGCGATCCCACTGGAACTGGTACCGGAGGAGAGTCTTGTTGGGGAGGATCATTTGAAGATGAATTCAAGCCGAACCTGTCCCACACCGGTCGGGGTATTTTATCGATGGCGAACTCGGGAACCAACACTAATAAATCTCAGTTGTACGTTTAAATTATCTAGTTCTATGCATACATTACGCATCAATTTGATTATTACTCTTTCAGTTTTATCACGTATCGCTCGTGTAAACATCTGGACGGCAAGCACACAATATTCGGCCGTGTCGTGGGTGGAATGGAAACTTTGAGCGCTATGGAACGAATTGGTACTGACAATAAAGATCGACCCGTTGAAGAGATTATTATTGAGTCGTCACAGATATTTACAGATCCATATGCCGAAGTGGACGAAAAGGTTGCCGAGAAAATCAATTCAACCTTAGAAGCAAAATTTACTTCTGTTTGTACATTTTAGTTGGTGATTGAGAGAGCCGCAGCGCTAGAAGAAGCTGAGAGACAGTTGAAGGAAGCAAAGGCTTCCATCCCTAAAGCCCAGCTTAAGGTTTTCAAACAATCTGGTGTAGGAAAATACATCAACCCTAAAGCTTTCACCAACAAGTATATCTTTAATTTTCTATGAAATTAAATAGTTTCATTGCAGCTTATTATTCTTTTTTGTTTGTAGACCAGCTGATTCGGCTGGAGAAGAATCCGGCAGTTCTCAACATAAAAAAGCTAAAACATCTGCTAACTATTCATTTGGTAATTTCAGTAATTGGTGATGGTGACCTTCCCGGATATTGGATAATTTGGATTATTCTTTGCTTACTTGTGGCTGATTTTTTTAAAATAAACTCTTTCTGGAACACTTGTTCTTATCAAATTGTATGTCATTTTTTTTACTCAATAATTTAGTAGCAATTAAAAATAAAAATCGAAAATCAAAAAGGGGAAGGAACAAGGAAGGAAGGGTTCACAATTTTACAGCCTTTTTTTATATGCGACGGCAACGCAGCATAGTCCTCTCGTCTGCCAAAACGACACACGATGGATGACAAACCGGTAAGCAAACCACATTTATGATAAATTATAATTTGTTAAATTACGCGTTCAATAATCAATGTCTTTTGGTGATTTGTTTTCTAGTTAGCGAAAGCGCTGAAAGATTTACCCTTGAGGGTACAATCAGCCAGCTATCTCGAACGTTTTCAAGTATTTAAAGCACTAAACGATGCTTTCTCGGACACGACTTCTGGTAAATAAATAAACCTTTTATTAAGATATCTAAAGCTAGACTTGAGTAAATTGCTGTTTTAACACTTCAATACAATTTTTCCACTGTCAGATTCTCTCCCAAGTGACACTCTTTAGAGGAAATTTTAAAACATGTTTACAAGCTTTTGAGATGTAGTTCATGAAGCAGTTTTTTGCTAAAAACATTTCAGTTATGCTAATCCAATTGTTTCCTCTGTTTATTTTAGATGTCAGTGAGGGTGTTATTAAAGGAGTTTGTAGAGTTTTGGTCTTTACACTACCAAGATACCACAAGAGTTCCTCAAGAAAATTGGTTCAAGATTTCTTGCTTGTTCTACTAAAGCACCACAATGCACCAACAGTACAACATCTTTCCGCCACTTTGGCTGCATATTCTACAACCTACAGGAATATTGCATCATCGTAAGTAGTAAACATTGAAATTCTTTGTATTACCTTATTAATTGCATTTTATCTGTTTAGGGAAACACTGGCAAAAGAACTGCTTGCTGCTTTTGACTGGTCAAGTAAATTACTGGTCCATGGATTCAAAGATGCCTCAAATTGTACAGGTGTTGCTTTCCAAAAGTTAGTTGAAGCCCAATCTTGTTTGTACACCAGTATTTTGGCTTCAAAATCCAAGAAGATGTCTGAAAAAGCAAATCACAGGTATGAATTAAAAGACTGTTTTGAGAAATCTAAAAATTATAGTGAAGGGATTCTTTTTCTTTAGATTGGTGCAAGGATGGAAACAAATTCCTGGATCAGAAGCTCAATATTGGGCAGCTTTGTGTGAACTTGAGACGTCTTTCCAGTCTTTGGTGTTCAGCTGTGCTCTTCTGACCTTCGTTCAAGCTAACAAGAATACTGAGCTATTGCAATCAATGAGACGCTCATTGTTGGATTCCTTCATCAAGATCGCCATCACCACTAAAGTTAAGCCGGACGTCTACATTGTGGAGCAGTGCAAGCCGTTTTTGAAACTACTTACACATGAAGATTTCAAAGGTCTACTTCTTCCAGCTTTGCTGAAAGGCATGCTTCGTAGCCCGGAAATTATCCTAGGATGCGTCGGCCAAGTGCTTGCCTCCGTCTCTATTGATTTGAGCGCATATGCCGCCGATTTGGCCAAACCTATAGTCACTTGCCTTCACTCCAAAGAGGACATTACCCGAGCGGAAGCATCAATTGCCACCGAGGCCTTGGCCAAGCAATGCAGCGAAGCAGCAGCGGTTCGCGGACTCTTAAATCTTTACTTTGGCGTCCTGCAGGGTTCTGAAGGGAAGTTGACCCTTGCCTCGCACAAGATCTCCATCCTCGAAGGGATCGGCTACTTGAGCAAACACTGTGCCACCGGCGCCAGCACTCACCAATTGAGCTGCGACGCTGCTGAACACTTTGTTAAAATTCTGGACACGGAAGTTCACGAAGGAACCTTAACTCAAGCTCTTTCGGCTCTTTTGCTATGGACGAATCGTTTCGCAGCCACAATCCCAAAGTCGCTGATGGAAATGTTCAAGAAAGGAATGGGATTGAAGACGTCAACACCTGCAATCAGAACGGGATACATACGTTGCATGGCAGCATCTTTGCACGGGGAAAGCTTGCCTCAAGGCATTGAATTAATTCCTGTTCTCTTGAAATCATTGGAACGAGCAACTGCTCAGCCAACGCAAGCAGCAGTCGTCTCGGAGGGCCTGACTGCCGCTACTTTATTGTTACGATGCGCCAATTTGGATGCGAAGGTAAATCATAATTTTATTTGAATTAAAATGCAATTCTAAGTTTGACGCTTAATTATTTCAGGCGGAAACTCAGTGCGGTCCTCTATGGAGCATTCTTTCAGATGGGGACAAATTATTATTTGTTAATGAGAAAATGTTATCCTCGTACAGCGAAGAGATATGGCACGAAGTGGTCTTACTCTGCGAATCGCTCTTCGTCAACCACGAACAACGGATCGGTGATAAAACGGCGCCTTACTACCGTGCGATGGTTCTCGCACTTACTCGACCAAATTTCTCCCTTCGTACTCGAGCTGCTGCCGCTGTCAAGAAGATTTTTCATCCCACCAGTGGGTCCAGCATCGATCGTTCTCTAGCCTTAGTTGCAGAGTTTACCAACTATTTGCACACCGTGAAAGTTACCAGCGGTATTCGAAATCGTGAGGAAGGCGAGTCGGCTGGAGGAGTTCTTTCTGCCTCGCTGACCGAGACGGACGCCAATTCGCTGATTTTCTGCCTGCAGACAATCACCACCGTGAAGGGGCTATCCCAAGACAAGTACAATCGATTGGCTGTAGCCTGTTTCAAAGCCGCTCACCATCCGGCCATCGCCGCCATTCAGCCCCTTTGCTGGTACTACATCGTCAAGCATTTTGGTCAGGTCCCCAAAACCCTCGTGACCCGGTGTTATGCACAGCTAAAGGAAGAATTGATAAAAAATCACAAGCCAGGAGCTTGGCCGGAAGCATCCCTATCTGGTCTCATGAAATTAGCTCCCGAAGAGACAATCAAGGACGTGCTAGACGCAGTCAGCGCCACCCTGGGCCAAGAAGAATTGCTCAAAGTGACGCGCGATGATTACTTCACTTTTTTAACTAGAGAAGGCGAACTGTACGACAGGAGCGTCCTGGAAAATGCGAAAGAGGAAGCCGCCCGGAATATCAAGCGAGAATCAAAAGCCTATTCGTACAAAGAGCAAATGGAAGAGCTGCAGCTCATCCGGGAGCTGGAAGAGAAACGGATACGAGAGGGTAAAAAGAAGGGGCCCGAAATGTCGCCCAAACAGAAGGAGGCCATTCGCGTCCAGTTGGAGAAGGAAAGCGCCATCAGAAGCAAAGTCGCGGCCTTGGATGTAGTCGTCCGACAGGTGTGTTCCATGCTGAAATCGGCCATCGACAACGTGCCCAGTGTGCTGTCGAATCAGCTGACGCAGCTCGTTCCCTGGATGATGCGAGCCATGAGCTCTCCCGTAGCAGCTCCACTGCTGACACCACTCTGGGTCGACTTGAGGAAATCGGTCTTTGAACCCGACATGGAACTATTAGCCAAGAGCATTGCCAACGTCACTCTTCGCCTCACCAAGCCCATGTGCGATCTGGATCCGGCCTGGGAAACTGAATCGATTGACGATGCCTCGCGACGAGTTCTCAAGCAGGTCATTCGTGCCTCCGCCACTCCGCTGAACGCCTCCACATTCACCTACACGTTTCCATTTGTACGCGGGACGTTAAAACTTCTCGGATCCAAGGAGGAAGCTTTGGCTGTCCAGGGCATCCAGTTGATTGAGCGACACGCTGGTCTTAGATCGATCGGCAAGCACGGTCAATCTTATCCGCAAAACAATCCCCGCCTACTTCCACTGAAGGAGATGATGGAGCTGCTGATTCATTTGATTGGAACCACTTCCGGCAGAGAACAACAGACAGCCTATGCGGCATTGCTGGAAGTAGCAGCGGCCGCCACTGGGAAAGCCGGTTGTGCCGTGGCCACCGACGAGGAACTCAATTGCCTGCTGGATAGTCTGGAGAGTAGCGTAGACTCTGTCCGAGACGCATGTCTTCACAGTTTGAGCGTCTTGCTGCCCGTCCTGACACGTAATCGAGTCAAAACGTTCACCAATCATCTGAACCACAGACTGTGGGTGGCGAAATTCGACGTGGTTCCCGAGATTCGCGAGAAGGGCGAACAACTCTGGGCCGCTGCTCAGCTACAGCCGGTCAAGAACATGTTCGAGCTGGTGCTGCAAGATGTCACTCACATGGTGGAACCCATCAGGGCGGCCGGAGCTGAGGCCCTCGCTTCTGCTTTGCAACTCAATGCGGCCGAAGTTGACCCGACCGCCAAGCGCCTCATCAAATTGTACGGCGACAGATTGGATTTGACTCCGGCCGTCTTGGACAACTTTGGTCGTGAACTGCAGCCGCCGATCGACGTTTGGGAGCCTCGAGCTGGCATCGGCCTGGCTCTCTACAGACTTGTACCGTTGATGGAGGAAGTCACTGTTGTCCGTTTGGCGTCATTCTTTGTGCCCAAAGGACTGGGCGACCGTGAAGACAGCGTCAAGAAGAACATGCTGAACGCTGCTGTCGCCATGGTGGACCAACACGGCAAGGAGACCATCACCAAACTGCTCCCAGTCTTTGAGAAATTCATGGATGTTGCCCCCAAGTCTGGCAGTTTCGACTCTGTTCGCCAGTCGGTCGTCATTCTGATGGGCTCATTGGCCCGCCATTTGGAGAAGGAAGATTCCCGTGTTAAGCCCATCATTTACAAATTGGTGGACGCTTTGTCGACGCCGTCGCAGCCCGTCCAAGAGGCCGTGGCCAACTGTCTGCCGCCATTGGTTCCGGCCATTAAAGATGAAGTCGCCCCTCTGGTGCAACGTCTGCTCCAAAAACTGCTGTCGTCCAACAACTACGGCGATCGTAAAGGAGCCGCCTATGGCATAGCTGGTATCGTCAAGGGCCTGGGCATTTTATCGTTGAAACAACTGGACATTATGACTAGCCTGACGGACGCTATTCAGAACAAGAAGAATGCACGACATCGCGAAGGAGCTCTCTTTGCTTTTGAGCAGCTTTGCTCCATGCTGGGCCGTCTGTTCGAGCCGTATGTCGTCCACGTTCTGCCACATTTGCTACTTTGTTTCGGCGATGGAGACAAATTTGTCCGCGAAGCGGCCGATGACACGGCCAAGGCTGTCATGAGCAAATTGAGCGCTCACGGAGTCAAGTTGGTGTTGCCCTCGTTACTCGCTGCTCTGGAACAAGATTCGTGGAGGACCAAAACGGGATCGGTTGAACTCTTAGGCGCCATGGCTTATTGCGCTCCTCGGCAACTCTCTTCTTGCCTTCCTGGTATCGTCCCCAAGCTCATCGAGGTTTTGGGTGACAGTCACGTCAAAGTCCAGGCAGCCGGAGCTCAGGCCCTTCAGATCATTGGCTCAGTTATCCGAAACCCTGAAATTCAAGCCATTGTGCCTGTTCTATTGGAGGCGCTTCAAGATCCTGCCAAAAAGACGTCGTCTTGTCTGGCCACTCTACTGGAAACCAAATTCGTCCACTTTATCGACGCCCCTTCGTTGGCTCTCATCATGCCCGTCGTTCAACGCGCCTTCCAGGACCGCTCGACCGAAACGCGTAAAATGGCAGCCCAGATTATCGGCAACATGTGAGTTCATTTATCGATTTAATTTTGTTAATCTCATTTGGTTTTGTTTTGTTTTGTAACGAGGAGATAATTTGTACCCAACAATTCTATTCAGGTACTCGTTGACGGATCAAAAGGATTTGAGCCCGTATTTGTCTACCATTATCCCTGGATTGAAAGCTTCTCTGTTGGATCCTGTCCCGGACGTGCGAAGCGTTTCCGCCCGCGCTCTGGGCGCCATGGTCCGTGGAATGGGTGAAGCTTCGTTTGACGATCTTCTGCCCTGGTTGATGCAAACTCTGACATCCGAGTCGTCGTCGGTGGATCGATCTGGCGCCGCTCAGGGATTGTCGGAAGTGGTGGGTGGCCTGGGCGTCGACAAACTTCACAAACTGATGCCCGAGATTATCGCCACCGCCGAACGCCAGGATATTGCCCCTCATGTCAAGGTGAGCGTCGATTCGATACGAGCCTCGAATCTTTTTTTTCTTCTTCTTTTGTTTCCGAATTCTTCACAGGGTCAGGTGGCCAACGTGGTCGGGGTGGTAATTAAAAATCTGTTAAATGACCCACGAGCTATTAACTTGGAAAGGCTAGAAAACAAAAGAGGTCTTATTCTTTTTTGTTTTTATTACATTAGATCTATAAAAATCGAACCGTTATATTTCGACGTGTTTTGGTTGGAAACTAGTAAAATACGGGGTTAATTGGATAACAATTTTTTTATCGCTTCTCTGAACCCTCGTGCACAACAACACAATAGAATGGCTGCGCATATTAACGAAATAACCAAAAACAAAAAATAATAAATAAATAAATTGTATTATTAATCTATTTCCAGGATGGTTACATCACCATGTTCATCTACTTGCCCGGAGTGTTCCAGAATGAATTCACGCCTTACATTAGCCAGATTATTCCTTCTATCCTGAAGGCGCTCGCCGACGAGAATGAGTTTGTCAGAGACACGGCCCTGCGCGCCGGCCAGCGCATTGTCAACATGTACGCCGACACGGCCATCATGCTTCTGTTGCCCGAACTGGAGCTGGGTCTCTTTGACGACAACTGGCGTATTCGCTACAGCTCGATCCAACTGCTGGGCGATTTGCTGTACAAGATTTCCGGCGTGTCTGGTAAAATGTCGACGGAAACGGCCAGCGAGGATGACAACTTTGGAACGGAGCAGTCTCACAAGGCCATCATGGCCACGTTGGGCTCGGAGAGACGCAACCGCGTCTTGGCCGGCCTTTACATGGGTCGCTCTGACGTGGCCCTACTCGTCAGGCAGGCAGCCCTGCACGTCTGGAAGGTGGTTGTCACCAACACGCCCAGGACGCTGCGCGAAATCCTGTCCACCCTGTTCAATTTATTGCTGAGCTGTTTGGCCAGCTCGGTCTACGATAAGAGGCAGGTGGCTGCCCGCACCCTGGGCGACCTCGTCCGCAAATTGGGAGAGCGAGTCCTTCCGGAAATCATTCCCATCCTAGAAGATGGACTCAATTCGGACGAACCCGACACTCGACAGGTAAAAACCAAAATGAATGCCAAATTTCCCGATTCAATTTGTAACCTCTTAACTCTTTTTCTTTACTCTCGTCTGCAGGGAGTCTGTATTGGCTTGTCGGAAATCATGGCGTCGACGTCCCGCGATATGGTCATGACCTTTGTCGACAGTCTGGTGCCGACCGTCCGCAAGGCCCTTTGCGACCCGTTGTCCGAGGTGAGACAGGCCGCTGCCAAGACGTTCGACAGCCTTCACAGCACGGTGGGCGGTCGAGCCCTCGACGATATTTTACCCTTCATGTTGGAAGCTCTCAACGATCCCGAGCAGGGCGAGAACGCCCTGGACGGCCTTCGCCAAGTGATGGCCATCAAACCGCGCGTCGTTCTCCCCTATTTGATTCCGCATCTCACGGCCCCGCCCGTCAACACCAAAGCGCTTTCGGTTCTGGCCTCGGTGGCCGGCGACGCTTTGGCCCGACACTTTAACCGCCTGTTGCCCGCCCTTTTGGCCGCCGTGACATCTGCCGCCGGAACGCCGGCCGAGGCCCAGGAAGTGGAATACTGCCAGGTGGTGTTGCTGTCTGTCCAGGACGAGCAGGGCATCCGCGCCATCATGGACGAGCTGTTGACTTCGACCAAGTCGGACAAGAAGGTGATGCGACGGGCGGCCGTCTCGCTGCTGGCCGGCTTCTGCACCCACACGAAAGCGGATTACACGCAGTACGTGCCGCAGCTTTTGCGCGGTCTCATCCATCTGCTGACGGACACGGATGTGGGCGTCTTAAATCCGGCGCTAGAGGCGCTGAATTCGGTCATCAAGACCCTGGACGCGACCCAACAGATGGCGCACGTCGGCGACCTTCGTCAAGCTGTTCGCTTTGCCATGAGTGACCTCAAAGGTCAAGAATTCCTGCCTGGCTGTTGTCTGGCCAAGGGTATCGCTCCTTTGCTGCCCGTCTACCGCGAGGCCATCTTGAACGGACCTCCCGAGATGAAAGAACAAGCCGCTCAAGGATTAGGCGAGCTGATTAAGTTGACATCACCTGAAGCTCTCAAGCCGTCGGTTGTGGCCATAACCGGACCGCTTATCCGTATCCTCGGCGATCGATTCGCTTTCGGTGTCAAGGTGGCCGTTTTGGAGACGCTGGCCCTCCTGCTGGCCAAAGTGGGTGCCCTCTTGAAGCCCTTCCTGCCGCAGCTGCAGACGACGTTTGTCAAATCGCTGAGCGATCCCAACCGTCAAGTCCGTCTCAAGGCGGCAACGGCCCTCAGTCACTTGATTGTTATCCACACGCGGGCCGATCCCCTCTTTAATGAGCTCTACACCAGCATCAAGACGACGGACGACCCGAGCATCAGGGAGACGTCGCTGCAGGCCCTCAGAGGCGTTATCACTCCGGCCGGCGACAAGATGAGTGAGCCCATCCGCAAGTCCATCTTGGCCACTCTTCAGTCGATGCTGTCGCATCCGGAAGACACGACGCGATCGGCCGCCGCCGGATGTCTCGGCGCCCTCTTCCGTCACCTGCCTGCCGACGAGCTGGAAGCCCTGGTCAATGACTGCCTGATCCACGACGATCCGTCGCTGGACTGGACGCTGCGTCACGGCAAGAGCGCCTGTCTCTCGGTGGCCCTCAAGGAAGCGGCCGAGCAGGTCTACACGCCGGAATGGCGCGACAAGTTGCACCGCGTTCTCCTCAGTTACCTAGCGGCCGACCGGATTCCCATCGTGTCCAACAGCATCCGGGCCATCGGCTTCCTCTTCAAGCACCTGATGACGGGCAGCGGCGGCAGTCCGGTCTCGTTTCCGGTCCCGTTGAGCCAGCCGTTCGCCAAGACTCTGAATCACCCCACGAACGAAGTGAAGCAGCTGGTGGCCCAGACGAGCCACTATCTGGGCCGTCACTCTAAAACGGCCCTTCCGTCTGATTTCCTGAAAGTTTTGCTGCCGCAGCTGGTGAACGGCACCAAAGAGAAGAACACGGCCGTCCGGTCGGCCTGCGAGGCGGCCCTGGTGACCCTGCTGCGCCTGCGACACAATGACGAAACGCAGCAGCAATGCGTCAACTTGCTGGATCCTGGAGCTCGCGACTCGCTCTCCGAGGTCATCTCCAAAGTCTTGCGCAAAATGGCCACTCAACCCGAAACGAAAGAAGAGGAACTGGACGCTACGCTGGTGTCGTAAAAAAAAGCAAAAGCAAATAAATCCGCGCACCCGTGTCTCGGCTTAACAACAACACAACAACAACATACAGGACATGCACATCTAGACACACACCAACCTCAATCCGGGTCCATTTCTATTTTTTCCCCGATTCAAGGCGTGAGCTCTGTTCTCCTTGATCCCCCTGACTCTGTAACCGATTGCATTCTCTTCGCTCCTCGCGCATCTTTTTTTTTTTTTTTTTTTTCTTTTTGTTGGAAGAAATGGAGGAAGAGAAAAATCCCCCCCACCCTTATTCTTTTGTTGTGTGGCAAGCACTTTGGCTAATAATGCTGATAGGAGATGCCTCGTCATCATCACGGAGGAGAGAGAAAAAGCACGCAATTTTCTTTTCTTTTTTTTTTAAATATTTTTTGGGGCTTTTTTTGAACGATGACGGGCCTGGAAGAGGTTGGAGAAGAACATGATATAACCTCTTTGCAAGTATGTTGATCGTGTTTAGCCATTTCTTGTTTTTGTTTTCAACTCTTTTGATGATTACATTTTTTCGGTGAGGCTTAGAGAATAATATTCCAACTACACCATCTTGTTTTGGCGGATAGAGTTGAGGGGGGTTTGATTTCACACGGGGCGCACAGCTGTGTGTGCTGTTGTTGATGATGATGATGATGGACGTTGTGTTTGTAATAGAGTACTACGTGGTCCGGATCTATGGCGAAACTGTTATTTTTTTTTCTTTTTTTGGAATTTTCTCTCTCCCACAGAAGAGCGGCCGCCGCCGGCTTGTATTTTCTGAAAGGTGTGTAATTTGATCATCGAATGGGGAATCAACAATGTCGCTCTCTTGTTCCATGTTGCTCTTTTGTTTCACTAAAAGGGGGGAGGAGGGCATCACAACCATGTCGTATTGGTTACGCTCGTCTTTTTCTTCTCTCTTCGTGTTGTTTCCCACATCGAAGCCCGGGCTGATTTTTATGCATTTCTTCTTCTTCTTCTTGTATCATCATTATTATTTTTTTTTTCTCCATTCTTGTGCGGCCGCCTGTATATAACAACTTCTTCTTCTTCCACGACGCGATCCACTGAGACTAATCGAGTTTTAGCGTTTTGGGTGGGGAGTTAACGTTGGAGAGAAAAAAGAGATATAGTCTAATACGCCAAGTCTCCTTCTCTTTAGCTCTTAATGCTATACAACGACGAGATAAGGAGGACGACGACTCAAGTCCAGGTTGTTTCTAGAATGAAGCTCCTCTCTCTCTCTCTCTTTGCCCAGATGGCTAAGAAGAAACCCACACACACGCTTTGAAGAGAAAAAATTGTAAGTCAGAAGAAGAAGAAGAAGAAAGTCAACATTGCATTTGATTCGGTTTAACATGCCACGGCTGTGTGTGGAAATTTGGTGTAGGAGGCGCGGCGCGGTGTAGTTGGGCCGGGGTAAGAAGAAGAAGAGTTAAGAGCTCGAGACGTTTCGTATTGGCCCTCGTCGCAGACACACACAGACACACACAAAAACAGGATGAAGCTAATCACAGTTGACCGCGTACCGCGAAGAGACCCCCTTGATTACAGAGTATCATTACATTAGATTACAACTCGTTTACATTTTTACGACGCAGCGCGCACACACATACACACACACACACAGCCGGTGCCCCGTTCCTTTTTCTTTTTCTTGAGCTTCTTTTCTTCTTTTATTTTATTTTTTTTTTTTTCTTTTTGGTCTAAAAAAAGCCGCCCGAAATCTTCTCTCGGATGAGCGCGCGCGGAGGAGCCCGGCCTGCCCCGATCGCTGTGTGCTGGGCAAAAGAAAGAAGAAGAAGAATAATAGACACATAGTTTTTCTTTTCAAACATAATTCCAGGTAGTTTGTTAACCGAGAGAGAGAGAGAGAGCAAAGTCGACATAGTATGCAAACTATTCCAAGGTCTCTAGAACCTTCTTGTGTTTCTTTATTCATCATTTTTTCTCTTTCTATCTTTTCTTTATTTTTTCGCTTCCTCCTTCAAAGCCGGGCAATTATTGACTCTGGAAACACCTATATATACACACACCCTGGGTAGATGTAATCGTCAATGCAGACTCTCAGCACTAAAAGCCCCTCTACTCTTTAAATAAATTTAAAAAAAGGGAAAAGGTTTTTTCTTCTTCTTCTGTGGGTTGATATTTGAAGAAAAGAAAACGGGCGAAAAGATAAAAGAATGTTGAGAAAAAGAAGAAGAATATAGATTCTGTCGGGTTGGAGAAGAAAAAGGGTCCCACAGAGAGAAAAGATGCTGTCGGATTGCCGATAAAAAGACGTATAATCATAACCGGTAACCGCTCATTGTCCCAACAGCTCACGCAACTTGTGTCTGTTGCTTCTCTCTCTTCTTCTTCTTCAGACACCGACTCTGGATAACATAGAAAAAAAGGACATAGTAAGTCTCTTTACGCCGAGACGAGTGTGTGGTCCGATTAAAAGAAAATTATTCAAAAGGAAAAACTTTTTGGGAAAAAAGAAGAAAAAGAAGTGGGTTATGGATAGAGTCGCCGCCGCCACCGTCACCGCAGATTCTTATTGGTCTGGAAATGAAGAAGAAGAAAAACTCGCCCACAACAACACAGGTAGAGAGACCTGCTGGACTGGGATATATAGGCCTCCTGTATAGACACAAACGGGTGAGAGAGGAGTGAAGAGAAAAAGAAACGGGCGCCAGGTGGGACTGCCATCGCCTGCCGCTCTCTCACCTGTCGTGTTGTGTCTAAGCCCCGTTGGGATCTACTATACCAGGAGGAAGAAGCCCAGGAAGAAGAAGAAGAAACACCCACCCACCCTTCCCCTTTTTTTCTTACCTGTACTACTACACCTTCCACAGTTTCTCTCCTTTTGGATGTTTTGGCTTGGCTCCCCCCGAAAAAGGTTTTTCCAGCTACGCCATTTGCTGTTGCTGCAGCCCAGCAGTCGTGCTTCTCCCAGAGGCGAAACTCTTGTGTGTGTCTATTCCTTCTCCATCCTTACCTTCTTCTTCTTCTTTTCCTTCATTATTTTACCTTTCGTCTTCATCTTTGAACCAAGATGGCGGAGCGTATATCTACCTGGCCAAGGCCATCCACAGAGTCTCTGCAGGTAACCAGCAGCTCAAGAGAGAGAGAGGGGAGAGAGTCGAGGGCCCAGGAGCTTTGACTATGCCAGTCAGTCGAAATCCAGCCGCGTCCATGTCCAGCAGCTGCCGTCATTCGTTCTGACATTCTAAAGAAGAAGAAGAAGAAAATATTTTATTCAACACGGACGTGTCTGTGTACATTTCATCCCTGGGCTGCTGCTGCTGTTGATTTTTTAAAAAAGTTTCGGTTGTGTGTGTGTTGGTGTATTGGTGGTGGTGGTCGTTTGTTTTCCTCCCGTCACCAGTGTGCCCAGTGCGTGCGTGATAGCACTTGAGGCGGCCACTTGGCACGTTGAAAAAATTTGGTATTCGGTTAACCGAATGACTCCAGCAGCCGACCACTCGGTTTAGGACGTGCTGTCCGTCGACAAAATTTCGTCGTTATTATTTTCTTCCAGCTGTTGGCCAACAGCAGCAGCAGCAGCTTCGTTATGTCGCTGCATTCTCCCCCCGTCTGCGTGATTGTCAACTAACACTTTTTGATTGGCTTCCAAGTTTTGTTCGGTGGTTTTGTTTTCATTTTCTTTCTGGAAGGAAATTCTTCCATCCTGAGTGTCTGTGCCTGTGCCTGTGTGTGTAGTGCTGCTGCCATTTTAGCTGGAGCTGACATCATCTTACCTTATTCTTCACAGCCCCGACCTACCTGTTGTCATGTCGCTGCGTGATTCTTCCGAGGTAAGCCCCTTTCTGTCAAAATCGCCCGCTTCTTCTTATTCTACCATTTTGTCATTATTATTTGCTTCTCGGCGGAAATACAGTTGGGATGAAACAATGTTGTTGCAACAACAACACTAAAATAATTCTCCATCAAAAGGAAAAATAACAACAAAAAAGGTTCAACTATTTGCTCCGATTGTTTTGTTTTTCCCTTTTTCTCCGTTGTTTCATCACATTTCTCTCTCATTCCCACTTCTTTCCTTATTTTAATAGCGCATTTTTATTTTTTTATTCGTCCTTTGCGTTAGTTTCGACCGAAAAAACCAAAAACAAAAAAATGTGTATAATAATAAAATAAGGAGTCGAAAGAGGATGTCTTTATGATTACGATTATGATTATTTTGGTGGTTGTGTTTTTAAAACAAAAAATTAAGAAGGAAAGAAAAACAGTAAAAATATATATAAGAAAAATGGGAGAGAGAGAGAAGAAAAATCGGTGTCCGGGATATGAATCGAGGCTCCCGCCCCACACACACACACACACACACACACACTCCAAAATGGAGAAGAAGAAGAAGAAGAAGAAGAAGAAGAAGAAGAAAACACCTGTGGGTCGTAGGAGCAGAGAAAGAGAGACCCCAGCCGGGCGCCCGCGTTGCATTCCAAAGCAACGCGCGTAATCAGTCGATCGGTTGCAAATTCCTCACTAGCTCATATATAGATAGCACAGCAGTTATTTCAGCTATACCTCTTTTTTCTCTCTTCTCTTATAAGCTCTTCTCTCTTTCTCTGGTCGGTTGTTCGTTTTTCTGTTTTTGTTTCTTCTTCATCATCATCATCATCATCATTTTCTGATTCTCGTGTAACTTTATATTCCTCTCAAGTTTCTCTGTTTGAACTTTTGAGAGAAGAAAAAGGTAAAAGAAACAAGTCTGCGCGCGCAGCAGCAGCAGCTCAACATTTTTGTGTTGATCAAATTGCCTTTAGCCGGCGATGATTATCTTGGCATCTTCCAGTTATTTGTATGTTTTTTCTTTTTTTTGGCTTGAGCATATTTCTCTGGCGGGTTAAATTATCAGACCGAAAGGAATTCACGCTCGAATGCTTTGCAAATTTCGTCACTTCGTCGCCCACTTCAGTTTCTTTTTAAAAAATTCAATGACAATGTCCACCTCCTCCTGAATGGGAGGAAAAATGTGTGTGTGTGAACAACAACCCAAAAGATGAAAGAACATTCCGATGACACTGACACACGTTTGACGTTTTGATTATTTTTTTGATTTTGATTCTTCGCCCCAGTGGACAGTGTTGTTGTTGTTGGGTTGCTGAATGTTTGCCACGCCAAAGATGACAAGTTTGTCGTCTGCTGGCGTGGCCAATATTTTCAATTCACGATAATATGGAACTCTGGTTGAGAGCAACAGATCTTATTTTTTTATTGTATTTCTTCTGAGCTAAGTTAGGCGATTTGATTGGAAGGAGCACACGCAACGCGGAAAGTTGCTGCCCAGGACGCGAGGGGGAAGATAGACGTGGTGGTAGTTGCCCAGGAAGCAATAAAACCGGTCGAACTAGAACTAATGGCGTTCTCATTTATTTAGTTTTGTGTCTGTGTGATTGGAAAAAAAGAAAAAAATACGCGCATAGGTTTGGAAATAACCAAACGACACTCGCACGAGATTTTTACAGAAAAGATTTGACGTTTTCATTTTTTGACTTGACCGTAGAAATGGCCCAAATTTATTCCAAAAATGGAAAGACAAAAAGTTCAATGTCCGCCAAAATTTTCCTTCTGTTTTGTTTTTTTATTTTTAGCTGTTGCATCCTATTAGACACATGTGCATGACGTAAGAGAAAAATTGAAAATAATTTCTATAAATAGGATTTTGATTTTTCTTTTGGAGGTTGATGGCTATCGTCGATCGATCGGCCTCCCGTCGCTTCTCAATCTCATCTGCTGGTGGATTCTCGTGTACAAGGCGAGATGGCCGTCTTAGATTATTTTTTCGGTTCAAGAAGTAGAGGAATTGTTCCTTTCCTGCTGATTTCTTGGGTGTCATATTCTTAATAAACGTGGAATATCAAATGGAGAGAGGAAGACAACGTACACGGACAGTACGTGGAAATGGGGGGAGGAACTCTTTGACAGGACGTTGGGGTCTCTCTCTCCTGGACAGCCGAAATAACAATAAAAAGAAGAAGAAATAATAACGCCGGACGAGAGAGTAGTGCTGGGATTGTGAAATATAAACGCTTGTCGTGTTTCTTCTTCTTCTTGATGTTGTGTCCTCCCTTTCATTTCCTCCTTATTTTTATATTTTCTTGTGTGTGTTCCAGAGATAGGGCGGAGACGAGAGGTAGAGAGATAACCCCTTTTGCCCTGAACGAAATGTCTTGTGCGTGTAATCGTATCTCATCTCCGCGCGGCTATATGGGGGAAAATTTTATTTCAAAATTTTTTCTTACAAAATCCAGGAGTTTGTAATTCTTTTATATTTTTCTTGGAAGTTGTAATGTCCATCGTGGATTCCTTATTTCTATATAAACTTGGCTAGTCCCTCACGTTTTCATCTTCTATTTTCACGTGTTTGTACGCGTCTTTGTAGACATACAGACGCAAACACATTTCATAACCTCCCTCTTTCTACCCTGTCTACAACACGCATCGGCCTATAGGTCGAAGGTAGGCGGGAAAAGCAACTGCCCCCCCAACTTCTTCTTCTTGGTGAAGATGAGGGAGAAGAAAATCAGTAAAAAGGAACGGCCTTATTTCTTTTTCCCCCCCTTGTAATATTCTCTACCTTTTTGGAAAAAGAAGAAGAATAACATCTACTGGTGGTGGTGGTAGAAGAGAACTCTGAAAGATAAAAAAGAAGTTGAAAGAATATTATAAGAAGAAGGGGCGCGCTTCTTCTATATCTTTTCTTCCGTAAGGTAATGACATATCCCCGCAAGGTGGGAGTGATCGGGTCCTCTCCAACGTGGGTAGGAGGAGGCAACTTCTTCCAGGGATAAAATTAAAAAAAAGGTAACCAAAAAAAAAACAAAACAAAATAAAACTACAAAGAAAAATGAGAAAATGAGAGAGAGAAGGTCGAAAAATAAAATTGGAAAAACCACCGCCTCTTCTAACTCCGTCCGCCAAAGTTTTTTACTGAGTTCCTTTGGCTCATTTTCGATTTTTTCTCTCTCGGCCGTTGGCTCCTTATTATTACGAGTTTTGATGCTATTCGACAGGAGCTCCTCTCTATATACGTGCGCTAGCTGCTGGCTGGAAATATCTCAAAGATTAGATTGCAAAGGCGTATAGGACTGTGCATCCATTCGAAACCCAACCAGAAAATCATTTTCCAAAATCGAAAGCGAAAAACCCAACTTTCTTTCGTGTGTCTTGCGTGAAGGAAAGCGAAAAATAGAAGAAGAAGAAGAAGATTTTCAAGCCATACATACTATATACATATAATAGACGCTAGAGAGAAAAGAAAAACGGACGGACAGCGGCTGGGCTGCTGCTGGGCTCCTTGACGCGCGCGCTTCTATTTGCCCCGCCGCGGGGCTCTTTTCTCTTCTTCTTCTTCTTCTTCTTCTCCATTCTTTTTTACTTGTGTATATGAATACATCGAGAGAAAAGAAGAAGAGAAGAGACTATATACATGTATATCTGTTATTTTATTTTTCAAAGAGAGTACGAAACCCCGCCAAGAGCAGAAGCAACTAGGAGCATACAGATAGGAGCTGCTGCTGCTGCTCAAAAAGCCTAAGCAGCTTTTATATCTTCTTAAAGAGCTGTTGCTTCTTCTTCTTCTTCTTTCAGTTCTGGTTTTCTTCTTGAGGAATGCAACGTTGCCGCATTCTTATTCCCTTTCTTACCTCCCGACGTGTATTACTCTCCAGGGCACACGGATATTACGACTTGTTCTACTTCTTCTTCTTCTTTTTCTTGGCCGGCTGCTGAGATTGTCGTCATCCAGCAGCAGCCACCACCTGATGTTAAAAACCAAAAACCCAAAACATCACACCTTTTGTTTTGCCTTTATTATTTTTACCCCATCCACCTGTGGTCGGTCTATGGCCGCCACCGCCGCAGTTTAGATATATTTTCTAAAATGGCGGAGAAAGAGATTTGTGTGTGATATAATCCGCTTCGTTTTGCTGCTGTGGAATCCAGAGTCGGGCCTCCTATAGCGGTACTACTTGGCCGGTAGTTGTCATGTCCGTGAATCATTGACAGAGCAGTGTAGCTGGGAGCTACCATCTCTGTCGTATTTTTTTTGGTGGCTACAAGTTTTTTTCCCGATGTTGTAAATACCTGCACTGATGATGGGCGACGTGCTGGCCGAGCGTGCGGCGGTACTTGTTGCTATTTCACACGTGACGAATGGGACAGCCATCATTTCTCACTCGGCTGCTGGAAATCAGAGAAAATAAAAGAAAAAGAATTCTCTTTCTCCCCTGGAAAATGTTCCGAGTATTAAGTCCTTGCCTTTCCTGGGCGCGATGATTTATAGGTTAAGCTGTTGAAAAGGAAGGATTTGAAAAATCGCCTCACTTGATTGACAAATGCCATCTGACAGCTCTTGCCTCTCTCTCTCTCTCTGCTGGCCATGCTGGCATTTCTCTCTTTCTCGTCGGCTGCTGCTGGATTATTGTATATTCATTGATGAATCTCCACAACAGTCCAGGCTTCTTTTGACTTAAAAGGAACTGCTGTACACAAATCCGGAAAAAACAAAGTCAAAATCTTTTTCATTTTTGTTTTTCCCACCGCAGAAGAAGATGAGATTCTTTTGGGGTTTTTGTGTGTTGTAAACTGAAACACTTGGACTAGTTGGCGCATTCCATTCCGCTCGGTTGCACGTCATCCATTATTACACACGGGAGACTACATACAGACGCAGGGGGGGCCCCCACAATCATCAAATATTTTCCTCTCTCATTTTTAAAATGCCAATAATAAAAAGAAAAAAGGAAAAATCTCCACTTATTTCCTTGGAGCTATAAAACCCCCCAAAAAAAGAAATGAAATAACCCAAGTATTTTAGATATTTACGCCGTCGGGTGAGACAGGCAACTCTGCTCTGGCGTGTAATGGAGAACTGCAATTTCGTATTTGTTCGTCTACCGGTGGGTCCACTGCGTTCTCGTCGTCTTGTAACTGGGCGAAAAAATATTATTACGCAAGGAGTACAAGGGGGATGAAAAACATATTTATACAACATCTCAACAGTCTTGAGGTTTAGCTTTGTTTTCTTGTGTTTTGGCTTGTCGAATCGTTTTAATGGGTCGAGCGTGTGGATGGAATTACGACTGCCATTTTCAGACTTATATACTATTTATATTACCTTTTCTGTTATATTATTATTATATAGTAGCCCTTGTGTTTCAACTTCTTTTTTTGCTTTTTTGCTTTTTTGCTTTGTCGACTGGGCCGGCTGCTGCTGTTTTGTTCGACCAACAGGAAGTTTTAGCTAATAAAATGGACACGTTTTTTGGGTTGTTTCTTCTTTGCACCTGGATTGGTGTTGCGACACTGGCGGCCGTTATTACCCCCCCGCCCAGGAATTTAAATTTTCGTCCGTTTCCATTAACTGAAATGGCCCGTCAACACGTTTCTAATCATCGGCTTGATATCCATGACAACCGACAAACGAGTAAAAAGAACAAACCGGTCACCTGTTTTAAAAATAAAATAAAATAAAAATAAAAATGTCCAGGGTTGAAACTGTTGCAAATAAAAATCCAAGAGGGGGGCTGGCGTACACTCGATGAACTTTTTTTACCAACAACAACAACAACAACTTGTTTGTTATGGGCTTTGTTGTGTGTGAAAGATTTCCTCTCTCTCTGTGTGAGTCTCCTTATTCCTCATTCGTTTATTGACGGCGGTTTCTCATTTCTGTCCAGAGGCCAAGGTGATTGGGTGAAAAAGAGGTGGACTTTGCTCTCAAGTGAGATAGAAAGAGACACCGACAAAAAGACACGACGGCGACGACGGCCCGGCCTGGCCCGGCTCTGAAGGAAGGGGGGGTGGAAAACTGGAGGATTTTCAGTTTTTTGTTGGGGTCTACAAAGGAAATGGTGAAGGGGCTCAGCCACCACCGAATGATTATCACTGGCGTGTTGTTTTATATTTTTATGTCTTTACGGTCGTCGTCGTCGTCGTCGTCTTGGTTGTCCCTCCCAGTTTCTTCTCTCTCTTCCCCCGCCGAAGTTGACCGTTTTGCTCCTTGGCCAAGAAGAAGAAGAAGAAGAGGCCGCCGCCGACTTTGATAGGCCCCCAAGACCCTTAAAATAAAAATCTTTCCCTCCCCCCCTGGATGGAAGAGGGTCTATGTATAAAAGGGCAAACAAGCCAAGGGGAAAATGAATGTTGCTACTACACACATACTATTTACTACCCCACGCAGAAACAGACGGGCATATACTTTATCCTTTTTTTACTTTTCTTCTTTGAAACAAACGACGTCGCGCCGCTTTGGTTGTCGCCCGTCGACTCTCTTTTCTCTCTCACACGGGTCTTATATATATCTATACGATGGAAAAAAGGTACGATCGAAATTACACATCCAAAAGGAGAAAGCCAAATAAATATACACACAAGACGGACCGGACCAAAAAAAGAAAGGAAAAAGGTCTGTGTAATAATAATTTTTTCCCTTCTGTTTTTTTGGGGGTTTTTTTTCGGCCTTTCTGGTCAAATGATAGACAAGTGCAAGTTCTTTTTCCTTGTAGATATTCTCCCCACCCTCTTTTGCCCAGCATACACACGCATCCAGCCTTTTATCCGTTTTCTTCCACCTGTAATTAGGTGTCTATGCAAGAGAGAGACTGGCGCGGTGTGTGCTTCTTATTCCCTTTTTTTCTTCCCCCTCCAAAACTTAGTGTACAGAGGGGGGAATGGAACTTTGCTGGGGTCTACCGCACAACACTGGCCGTCTCCGGAGAACCTACCAATTGCCCGCCAGACCCCCATTTCGTTTGTCTCATTTTTTAAACACACAAGCTAGCTGACTGACTAGATGAACTATTATCACTGTTGGAATAACAGATAAGAATTTTAAAGTGGACGAAATGTCCTGAAATCTATTTGATATCTATCACCGCGCTCGTCCATTTCGTCCGGCAATCTCTATATAACCCGCCAAAGGTGTTTCTTTCAAGTCGTTCCTTGGAAAAACAACCAAAATATGTTGAAATTCGTTGGCGGTTGTTGCTGAGCTCTCTGATGTGTGTGTGACTTGAGTGACTTGTGTGTGTGTGAGAAAAAAGAAGAAAATTCCCTATTTTTCTTTTTCTTGTTTCATTTCTCACGACCCGCTTATTTCTCTAATTCGTTGTGTGTCTCGGCGGAGCCCGCGCTGTTGGTTGTCGCCGTCGTCGATGTTGTCTGACCTCGGCCCGCGACCCTCCCACTTCTTGTGCGGTGGTGGTGGCTCTATTATGTGTACCAGCAGCAGCAGCTGGAATATTATATCCTGTCTTGTTTCTCTCTCTCTCTTTTGATTCAGTTCTCTTTTGTGCTGTGCCTTTTGCACCCCCCCACCACCACCGTCTGTTTGTTGTTGTAACTTTTTTCCATTCCACCGTCATTTCCTTCTGGGTTTCAAAAAGAAGTTGAGGAATTCTATCCGTCAGGTCGCCTCGGCCCAGACAGAGCACATATCACGCAACCTCCTCATCCGCCGAGTCGGCGGTTGGAATGTCTTTCACTTGACGAAAAAGTAAAAAAGAAGAATTTTTAAAGAGAGGGTAACGATCTCCACAGCGCTCGTCAGACGTGCCGTTGGAAATGTCGTTTGAATTACGCGCGCCAACGATCGAGAGTTGAGACACGGGGGCGATTGGTCCGGGGTCGCGTGACCCGGGGTAATTTTTGACGGAATAGACGGAGTTGTGCTGGATGGATACGAAAAAATCCCCATTTTTTTTCCGTTGGCGACTGCGGATCACTGCCGAAAGACAATTTGGAATTTGGTTTGCCTGGGTCGTGTTTATTTCCCGTCTGCTCTATTATTAGCACGACGACGAATGATTAGACTGGTGCACAACAACAAGACCGTCGAGACACACAATAACAACTGTCGGGGGGAAAAGAAAACAATTCTACCTTGATATCCTTTTTTAAAATCAAAACCCCCCCCGCACCTGTGGGCATCAGTGCCCGTATCTCTCTGGCAGCTAAGACGCCAGCGTTGCTGCTGATCTATGCGATCGTGAAGTTAAAAGAAGAGAAACACAACACGAAAAAAAAGAGACGCTGGTTGATTTTTCCTTTTTTTCTCTTTTCAAATGAGAAAATGAAATGCAAATGAAAATGATGTGGTGGTGATGGGAGTCGAAGAAACACCCAAGTCGGAGGAGAAGGAGAGGAGACCCGGGCTGGGAAATTCAGTCACGAGAATGACGACGACATGAAACGCGGGACGACGCGATCCGTTCCGTTTGTCGACAGATTCCCGCCTATATATAGGCAGCAGAGAGAAAAAACCAAACAGTTGATAAAATAGAGAAGAAGAAACAAGAACTCTGGCGTGCATTGGCGTGCCTTGGCGTGCACTGGCGTGCATTGGCTTCCCCAAAAAACCAAAGAAAAGATTTAAAAAAAAAAAAAAAAAAAAGAGTTGGGGAGACTCTTGAAGGACTATGGGTGTCAAACGACATCAAAGTCCCCCAATGGAATGCGTGTCCACTTTTAGTTGAGACTCTCTCGGCTGCTGCTGGTCCCCTTGGCCTGACGCAATGCTCACGGTGAATAATCGGTCACGTAACGCAGACGGGGGGCCATCTTCATCTTCTTCAGTTTCTTTTTCTTTTAACCAAAACCATTTTTTTTATTTTCCCGGCTGTATTCACGAATTTTTCTCTTTTAAAAAAAGAAAAAAACTAATGCGGGGAAGGGACCCGTCTGGCGACTTTGTGCGCTCAGCGAAATGGTTTCTACTCTCATTAGCTGATGCATTTAACCGCGGCTGCTTGTCTATTAACTAACTTAACGGCGCTTTTGAGAATAATGCCTCTTCTTTACAAGTCAAAGATTGAGCATTGCTGCCCGTCTCTTTTTTGCATTTTTCGCCGGTTGATGACATCGACAGAACGCGGAAGAAATGACAGAAAAAAGCAACGTCGCAAATCTAGTTTTTCCCAATATCTAGTTTTGTCGTGTTATCCGGTTTTATTCAATAGATCTAGTTTTAATTTATTAAATTTTTATTACTATTTATTTTGATTGAATTTTTGGTTTCTTTAAGACAAATTCAATACAAAATTGAGTCGATTTTAGATTCAATTTCGCAATCTGGCACATGCCAAACCGTGCCATCCCGGATTGCAGACGACAATTTTGCGAACAACACATGACTTGTCCTTTTTTTTTTAAATTTTGAAAATTTGAGAAAATATTAAAAATTAAAGATGAAACATACAAGGAAATAGTTTGTAAGCTTCAGAAGGGAAATTCTGCTCTTTTAGCACGTATGTATGTCTTAATTCTGTAAACCCGAGTGTGAATCATTTTGTAGTGTAAAAAGCAACAGACACAGACATGGCTTTTTTCTCTTGTCAGTAAACTAACTACTAAGGAAATAGGAGAAAATGATGAAGGCATCATTTCAAGCATCTTAAGGACTTTCTTGTCCAACTCCAACATCAGCCATGTGAACAAGTCACATGGTGCCATGGTGGTTCCCGTTGCTGAAGCAACTTAAACACTCAGAACCACTTACGGGTTTTTTCAATATTATTGAAGGACTAGGAATTTTTGTTTTGTTTAGTTAAAAAAAAAAAATTAAACTGAATTATTTCACGGTATTATGTTTTCAACATACCAAATTATTGAATTCAGTATTTTGTTTTTTTCTAAACCAAATTTGCAACGCTAAAGAAAAGATATCAATATTTTTCTGAAAGATCAAGTGGACACCACTCTGATTGTATATGTGAGCCAATTAGGGGTGGACCTATTGGTGAGTTTTCCCCTTTTGTTTTCTTGTTTGTTCATCTTCTTCTTCTTTTTTACCTTTAGTTTTTAATGACCTCTTCCTATCAGTGTTGCCACCAAAAATGGGACTAGGCCCTGAGACTCTTCTTTCGCCACTCGGTTGTAGAGCGTGTTACGTGTCTGGCCCGTCCACTATATAGAAGAAGCTTTGCATGTCTCTTCTCTTGAAAAAAAGAAGAGAAGAAAAATCCTCAAACCGATCCATTGATTAATTGACCTCCTATCGCAACGGATCACACATGGGCCCTTGTTTTTCTTATATATTTTCTTGGGTCCTCCTCCCTGTGTGTGTGTGACTGGGCTTTTTGTCCGTGCCTTTAGACAATCTCGTGGACTGGTTGAAACCGTGTCCGTCCTTGTGTTGTCTTTCGGGGAAATCTTTTATACATTTATTCCCGATTCTTTTCCCCCCTTAGTAAAGAAGAAGAAGAAGAAACAATTTTTTCCCTGTCGCATCGAACCGGTCCAGCTTTAATGTTTCCCCAGCCTGGGAGAGAGAATATATCGAAATCAAAACACTTTTCTCGATGATTTAGATATAAATTTTACCTTCTTCTCCCTTCCTAAAAAATCACTCTTTTTCTTACACGATAGCGTTAAAACTCTCTCTCGTTTCCACATGATGAATGACATCATTATCTATGTAAAATATAGAACTCTCTCTCTCTCCTTCTCTCTCACTCTCCTTTAACAGTTGATAGTTTCGAAACCTTAGAAAAAAGAGATCCTCCCCTTTTATCTGTCGACTTGTGGCTGCCTTCAATTCTTTTTATCTATTTTTAAGAAATGAAAAAAGGCCATAAGGCGACGATGATGAGGATCTCTCTTGAAACTATTTCGTGATGATTTAAACCAAGTAGAGAGAGATCTCTCTTTTTTCTCTGCATCATCTCAACGACACCAACAACAACAGCCGGCCAATGGAGTTTAAAAAAAGGGAAACTTTCGCTCGGTTGCTGATGTTGTTTCTTCTTCTTTCGGTTTTCTCTGCACGGGAAAATCTCCTTGTTCGTGTGAAACTGCTTACATTTGCATGATTGAATCGACGCCGATGGGAAGAATCATTGGATTCCCCCCCTCATCTCCACTCATCGAGAGAGAGATAGCAGCCCGTTGAGAAATCTTTTTGGTTAGATGATTTTCTACGTACGTACGCTGGTCGGAAATCGTCGGGTTACCAGAGGTGAAGACGGGCCGAGGAGAATAGAATGACATGGAATGGGTGTGTTGGTTGCCGTGTGCTTCATGTGAGCCACGGTATCTCTCGACTTGTGCTGTATCATTATCTTTCTTTTCTTTTCTTTTGAGATATCATTTTTTTCCGTACATCATTTTCGACCTTTTTGAATTTTGTGTTGGATTATTGTGTGGCTGGGCAGCCTGGAATTCCATTTGTTAATAATATTCTTTCATTTTCTTTTTTTTTTTTTCGTTTGGAATTTGATTGCGTATCGTATCTATCGATCGGATAATAGGTGGAGGTGGATGCGGACTCTGAGCTGTCGGCGGCCAGCAAGGCCAGCTTCCTGGACAAGGTGCGCCAATCGAATCAGGCCTGCCAGAGCGGCGACTTTGAGACGGCCGTCGGACTCTACGGCGAGGCCATCGCTCTCGATCCTTGCAATCACATCCTCTTCTCCAACCGGTCGGCCGCTCTCGTCAAACTCGGACACTTTGCCCGCGCCCTACAGGACGCCTCGCGAGCCGTCGAACTCAACGCCAAATGGCCCAAAGTAAGTCCCGTCCAGTCCCGTCCAGCTTCGATCCGTCTCTTTCCATCACGTATGGACGTGGCGCTCAGCAGCGTACCTCGCTCGTTCTTGTGTGTCTGTTTCCCAAGTTGATATCATGTGCCTAATGGCTAATATACGCCGGGCGGGTGGCGGATGGCGAGGGGGGGAACCCTGTCGTGTCTTGTCGGACGGGCCAGCGTGTGTGTGAAATCTATCGCCGCACGCCGGCTGTTTGAATCAATAACTATTCATCTTGTATATATATACGGCCTCTTCTTCTTCTTTCTTCTTTTCTGTTTTGGGTGATTATTATAGGCGATCACTATATTTGGATAAGACCAAGACTGGGATGGAAAAACCAAAATTTCTTTTTGGTTTTTTAAAAATCCAGCCACTCATTCTTCGTCTCGTTCTTCTCCAGGTTGTTGTTGTTGTTTTCCCCCTCTCTTTTTCAACTGCCGTGTGTTGTTGTTGTTTCCCCTTCCCCCCTCCTTTCATGTGTGTGTGTGTGTGTGTACGGCGTATGTGTGAGCCGATCACGGCGGGCGGTCCGATTAAGACCGGAGCGCTGCTCACCGGGCGATCTTTTTTCTTTCTTCCACCAGACTTTTTCCCCTTTCTTCTTCTTCTTCCTTCACCTTATAGTTATATCTGTCTCTTATTCATACACTCTCTATTTAATAGCATGTATATAGATATGTATATTTTTGTTTTGTTTTCGGTGGGCAAGTTTCACGAAAGAGTCCGCGTCTTTTCTTTTTTAATTTTTAATTTTTTTTTTTGGTTGTGACGTGCCACTGATTTGCATTTTCGATAGCGGCGTCCGTTTTTCTTTTCTTTTTTTCTCCCCAGCCCGTTTGATTTCTTTTGACCTTTTTCGCCCGCAGCGCAATGGCCGCCCGGCTGATTGCGGATTTTTCTTCGGGAAAGGGGGGTGGGAGGCACTCAACTTGTACGTGCTGCTGCTGCTGCCCAGCAGAGAGTAAATAAATTTGAATTTGTAACGCCAGACAATCGCCTTCAGGAGAAAGAAAAAGAAAAAAAAGGATTTTGGATTTTATTATCGATTGCAATGTCAAAGGCGATAGAACTTGTTTAGCTTTCCCAGAAAACTCGTTGCTGGACATTTTGGAGACGACGACGGACGACGACAATGTGTCGCACAAAATCTAGCGTGTTTTTCTTTGATTTTATTTTTATTTTTTATTTGGCCGGCGCCTCTCACTTTGAACAATTCCAGTTTTTTTCAAGGTTTTCCATCCGTCCGTCCATCCGTCCGTCCGCTTTTTGTGTCTATTTTGTGGTGGGTAATATATAATGTATCTTTCGTCTTCGTCAATCTTCGCCGTCTTTGTCTAATTGCCGAGTGATGTTGACCATGGCCAGCTGACTGATTACTCCGGTTAGAACCCGTTGCTTCCATTTGGGAATGGATTTTTTCGCTTGACTTTATTTTCTTTTTCCTTTTTTTCCCTTTTGGGTTTTTCTCGTTTGCCCCTCACTTTCTTTGAATCCATTTAGCCTTGCTCTTGGCCGTCTAGAAGTGTTGACTTGAAGCTCTCGGCTTGGCTGGACACGCCAACCCGTTGGTGGCGCCCCTTCGCCATTCGCCAACCGTGTTGTTGTTGTTGTTGTTGTTGGCCTTTGCTCGGGTCCTTATCGCCTTTCGCTCTCGTCTCTCTCTTTTCTCCCACTTTGAGATTTTGTCCGCATCATTAAAACAATTGCAATTCCTGTCCGTCTGCCCAGAGCTCTGCTGCAATAGCACCAATCACTTTGGCTACTGTTGGGTTCAACCGGACAAGTTCCAGTTGACTCGACAGTTTTTTCGACTATTTTTCGTGTTTGTTATCTGATTATTACCGGTCGTTATGGTGCTGGAAAACTAAAAAAACAAACAAATGAGATTGAGGTTATTCTTGATTCAATTAGGGTTATTACCGTCAAGGAGTGGCCCTTCAATGTCTGGGACGGCATTCCGACGCTTTGGCGGCCTTCAGCTCGGGATTGGCCCAGGACCCGAAATCCCTGCAGCTCTTGGCCGGCCTGGTGGAGGCGGCCATGAAATCGCCGCTGCGGTCCACCTTGGAACCCACCTACAGGCAACTGCAGGCCATGCGGCTGGACAAGTCGCCGTTTGTCGTCATCTCGGTGATTGGCCAGGAATTGCTGGCCGCCGGACACTACAAGGCAGCCGTTGTCGTCCTGGAAGCCGCACTCCGCATCGGCACGTGTTCCCTCAAATTGCGCGGGTCCGTCTTCTCCGCACTGTCTTCCGCCTACTGGGCACTTTCCATGCTGGACCAGGTAAAATCATTTTTTCCATTTCATTTTTTATTTGAATTCATAAACTAAATAAATTTTGAATGTTATCAACTGTGCAGGCCATCAGCTACATGCAACAAGATTTGTCTGTGGCAAAGTCACTGGGCGACACGGTGGGCGAGTGCCGGGCCCACGGCAACCTGGGATCGGCCTATTTCAGCAAAGGCAACTTCAAGGAGGCCCTGACGTCGCACCGCTACCAGCTCGTCCTGGCCATGAAGTGCAAAGATAACCAAGCGGCCGCTCTGGCCTTGACTAGTCTAGGTATGTCAATAATCATCCATCATCATTGTTTTTCCCCTCTTAACCCAGTCCCGTCCAGGTTCACATTATCCATCCGCGATGAGCAATTAGTCCGTCCCAGGCAGTCCAGGATACTAATCGCCATTTATTTCATTTTCGACCCTTTAGGTCACGTTTACACGGCCATCGGCGACTACCCGAACGCCCTGGCCAGTCACAAGCAGTGCCTGCAGTTGGTCAAGCAGCTGGGCGAGCGATTGCCCGAAGCCCGCGAGGTGGGCAACGTCGGGGCCGTCTACCTGGCCATGGGCGACTTTGACGCGGCCGTCGAGTGTCACATGGAACACTTGAGGATAGCCAAGCAGCTGGGCAACCGGGTCGAGGAAGCTCGAGCCTATTCCAACCTGGGCTCCTCCCACCACTTTCGGCGCAATTTCGAGCGGGCCATCACCTTCCACAATCACGTCCTCCACATCGCCCAGGAGCTCAACGACCGCAACATCGAGGCCAGGGCCTATGCCGGACTGGGCCACGCGGCCCGCTGCATGTCCGACTACGGTCAAGCCAAGCGATGGCACGAGCGACAGCTGGACATGGCCCTGGCCACCCGTGACAAGGTGGCGGAAGGGCGGGCCTGCTCCAACCTGGGCATCGTCTACCAGCTCCTGGGCGATCACGACGCGGCCCTCAAACTGCACCAGGCCCATTTGAACATTGCCCGGGTGCTGCAGGATCGGGCCGGGATGGGGCGGGCCTACGGCAACATTGGCAACGCCTACAGCGCCATGGGCTACTACGAGCAGGCCATCAAGTACCACAAACAGGAGCTGACCATCTCCAAGGAGGTGAACGACAGGAGCTCCGAGGCCTCGACGCACGGCAACCTGGCCGTGGCCTACCAGGCCCTCCACATGCACGACATGGCCATCCTGCACTACCACAGCCATTTGAACATTGCCCGCGAGCTCAAAGACACGGCCGGCGAGGCCTGCGCCCTCCTCAACCTGGGCAACTGCCACAGCTCGCGGGCGGAATTCGGCGCCGCCGTCACCTTTTACGAGCAGTACCTGATGCTCTCGCAGGAGCTCCAGGACGTGGAGGGAGAGGCCAAAGCCTGTCACTTTCTCGGCTACGCCCACTACTGCCTGGGCAACTTTAAGGAGGCCATCCGCTACTACGACCAGGATCTGGCCCTGGCCAAAGACTTGCAGGACAAGATGAACATGGGACGGGCCTACTGCAACCTGGGTCTCTCGCACCTGGCCCTGGGCAACATGGAGACGGCCCTCGAGTGCCAGCGCTACTTCCTCACCATCACTCACATCACCAAGCACGCCGTGGGCAAGTTCCGCGCCCTGGGCAACATTGGCGACCTGATGCTGAAGATGAACCAGGCCGAGGAGGCCGTCAACATCTACCAGAAGCAGCTGCAGCTGGCCAAGCAGATGCGCGAGAAGGGCATGGAAGCGTCGTCGTACGCGGCCCTGGCCGTCGCCCACCGGCACATGGGCTACCAGGACAAGGCGCTCGGGTGCTACACGCAGGAGCTGACGCTCAGGCAGGAAACGGGCGACGTCCGCGGCGAGTGCCGGGCTCACGGCCACTTGGCCAGCGTCCACATGGCCCTGGGCAACTACACGCACGCCATCAAGTGCTACGAGGAGCAACTGGATCGGGCCAAGGAGCTCAGGGACTCTACGATGGAAGCTCAGGCTCACGGTAATTCATGACAAAAATTCTCATGTCCAGGTTGAAAAAAACAAACAAATTAATTAATAATCAATTTGTTGGATCGTATTGTGTAGGTAACCTGGGAATTGCCCGGCTAAACATGGGTCATTACGAGGAAGCCATCGGCTATTTCGAACAGCAATTGGCCACATTGGCGCAGCTGTCGACTGCCACCGCCATGCTGGACAAGGGCAGGGCGTTCGGCAACCTGGGCGACTGTTACGACGCCCTGGGCGATTACGACGAGGCCATCAAGTGCCACGAACAGTGTCTGGCCATCGCTCTCAAGACCAAGAGCCTTCGCGACCAAGAGCACGCCTACCGGGGCCTGGGCCAGTCACACCGCTGCCTGGGCAATCTCCAGCAGGCTCTGGTCTGCTTCGAGAAGCGTCTGGTGGTGGCCCACGAGCTGGGCAACACGGCGGCCAAAGCCCAGGCCTACGGAGAGCTCGGCCAGCTGCACAGCGTTCTGGGAAACTTTGAGCAGGCCGTCTCTTGCCTGGAACACCAGATTTCCATCGCCCGCAAACTGAGCGACCGGCAAGTGGAGGCCGAAGCGGCCAGCGGCCTGGGCTGCGTCTACCAGCAGATGGGCGAACACACCAAAGCGCTGCAGTACCACCAACTGGATCTTCGGCTGGCCGAAGAGACGGGCTCGTCGGGCGGACAGTGCCGGGCCTACGGCAATCTGGGAGCCACCCAGGAATCGCTGGGCCGGCTGGACGAAGCCGTCCACTGTCAGGAGCAGCACTTGAGCATGGCGGCCCAGATCAACGACAAGGTGGCCAAAACGAAAGCCTTTGCCAGTTTGGGCCGGCTTCACCACGGGTTGGGGAATCCCAGCCAGGCCGTTGCGTACCTCCAGCAGGGCCTGCAGATCTCGGAGGCCCTGAGTCTGCGCGAGGAAGAAGCCAGGATCCGTCACCGGTTGGGACTGGCCCTTTGGGGCTCGGGCGATCTGGACGGCACGCAGGTGCACATGGAACGAGCAGCCGGACTCCTAGAGGCCGTCAGGCGGGAAGCTCGCGGTAGTGCCGACTACCGGCTCTCCCTCTTCGACCTGCAGACGGCCTGCTATCAAATCCTGCAGCGAGTCCTGGTCGATCTGGGCCGCTCTAGCGAGGCCTTGCTTGTCGCCGAGCGCGGGCGGACCCGGGCCTTTGTCGACCTGCTCCTGGAGCGACAGGGGGCGGCCACCAGCGACGCCGAAACGCGTGGCAGTCACGGCCGCGTGGCCCTTTTCGACGACTCTCTGCCCACCAGCGTCGAGCAGATAATGGAAATCGTCAACAAGCAGAAAGCGTCCGTCCTCTACTACAGTCTGGCGGCCGGCTACCTCTACTGCTGGCTCATCGTGCCCACCAAAGGTGTGGTGGCCTTCCATCAAGCGGCCATCAATCCGGAAGGAGGAGGAGTCAACGGCGGAAGAAGCGGCGAGTCGAGTTCTGATTCCGGCAGCGCCCGAGTGGCGTCGCCGGACGATGAGAACCAAGTGCAGAAAGGCGAGGGCAATTTGCTGGACCAGTACATCCAGGGCATTCGCGAGGCCCTGGGAGTCGAGTGGCAATCGACGGGCAACGGCGGCGGTGGGCGGGAGGACAACAACGGCGACTTGGAGGATCTCTGGTCGCAGCATTTGGGCGAGCTGGGCGACAAGTTGAATCAGGAAGGAGATCGTTCCGGCTTTTTGCGGATGGTCAACCGCTCGCACGCCTTCAACAGCAGCAACTACAGTTTGTCCAGTTTGTTCAGCCTGGGCAGCGTGTCCATCAACAGCGGGCAGAGTCAGCTGTCGTCCGTCTCCAGGCCGGGCAGTTTGCGCCACTCGCGGCGAAGCCTTTGGCAAGGGCCGGCCTGTCTCCGTTCCCTCTACGATCTGCTCCTGGCGCCCGTCGAGGATCGACTGACCCAGTACGGACAGTCGCCCCTCTCGGCCAGCTCCACCTCGCGGGAATTGGTCCTGGTGCTGGACGGCGACCTCTACCTGGTCCCGTTCGCCCTCCTCAAACCGCAGAGCAGCAACGACTACCTGTGCGAGCGGTTCAGTCTCATCGTCAGTCCGTCTCTGACGTCGCTGCGAACCGGGCAGAAGAGCGCCAGTCGCAGCAACAAGCTCCTGCAGATGCACCAGGCCCGTTCGCTGACGAGTCCACTGACGGCCGTTTCGCTCTCGACCTACTCGTCGGCCATGGGCGGTGGCGTCGAGTCGCTGGAACAGCAGCCGGCCACTTCGGCCCTGGTCATCGGCAACCCCAAGATGAGCCAGTCGGTGGTGGAGCAGTGGGGCTGGACGGACATTCCCTACGCCGAGCAGGAGGCTCTCGTCGTGGCCGAAATGTTGCAGACGCCTTCGCTGCTGGCCGGAGCGGCGGCCACCAAGGACGCCGTCCTGCGCCACTTGTCGCAAGTCGAGTGCATCCACTTTGCTACTCACGTCTCGTGGAAAATGTCGGCCATCGTTTTGGCGCCGTCGATGGTGGACGGACTGGCCGCCAGCGACGGCGACGGGGCCAGCACGACGGGCAGCACTCGCCCGTCTCTCCACCAGCAAGACAATGACGATATCAAATCGGTGGCGTCGGGAGTGGCTCCGTCTTCGTCGGCCACGACGGCCGACTTGCCGGCCTTGTCGGAATTCCTCCTGACAGCCGCCGACATCCTCAACCTGCGTCTCTGCGCCCGTCTGGTGGTGGTTAGTTCCGTCCACACTCGAGACCATCACGGCGTGGCCCATTCGGACGGAGTCGTCGGATTGACTCGGGCCTTGCTGGCCGCCGGTGCCCAATCGGTCCTGGTTTCTCTGTGGCCCGTCCCGGACACGGCCGTCAAGATTTTCATGAGAACCTTTTACTCTTCCCTCTTGCAGGTACCAATTTGAATTGAATTGAATTGATTTAACCGGATGAGGTAATTAATCTTTTAATTTATTAGGGAGCGAGAGCTAGCCGGGCGTTGTCGGAAGCCCAGCAGACTGTCCAGCACACGAAACACTTTGCCCACCCGGCCAATTGGGCCGGCTTCGTCTTGGTGGGAGCCGACGTGAGGCTGTCGAACAAAGTGGCTCTGATGGGCCAAGCGCTGACGGAACTGCTCAAGACGCCGGACAAGTGCCGGGACGCTTTGCGGGTGACTCTGCACTTGGTTGAAAAGTCGCTGCAGCGGATCCACCGCGGCTACCGCAACGCCATGTACACGACCCAGCGCAGCATTGAGAACAAGGTCGGCCCAGTCGGCGGCTGGAAGGAGCTGCTCATCTCGGTCGGGTTCCGATTCGAGCCGGCCGCCAACAACATTCCGGCCTCCGTCTTTTTCCCGCAGAGCGATCCCGGCGAGCGACTGACTCAGTGCTCGGCCAGCCTCCAGGCTCTGCTGGGATTGACCACGCCTTCCCTGCTGGCCATCTCCAAATTGCTGGCCAGCTCGGAGGCTTCGACCGACGACATCACGGCCGTTCTGCGCAACGCCACCGTCCAGCTGGGACTGCGAGACCTCGAGAGCGAAAGCGTCGACATTCCCGTTCCGGTCAAATTGTGGCGCCTGCCGGGCTGTCACGAATTGTTGGCCTCGCTCGGCTTCGACCTGATGGAGGTCGGACGCAACGAGGTGACGCTCAGGACGGGCAAACTGGCCAACAAACGCAACATCCAGTTCGCCCTTCAGGCCCTGCTGGCCCTCTTTGGTAAGTCCCGCTCTGCGGAATGTTCTGTTAAATTCCATCCATCCATCCGGAAGAGCGATTTATTAATTGGCCCGTTTCGGTTAGAAACTTTAGATTCGCCCACCAGTTTATCGCTGGAATCGTCGAGTTCCGTCGAGAGTCTGACATCCGACGAGGAAGAAGAGGAGCAAGAACAGGACGGAACGGCCGGCAATCAGCGCAACGTCGTCTCGAATCGATCGGGTCGATCGGCTCCGTCGATTGTTGGCGGAGGCGGCGGCGGAGGATCTGGCAACGCCAGCGGAGCCGGCCGAGTCGCAACGGGCAGCCATCAAACCTATTCGAGTTTGGTGTCCCGCCGGATGCCGCTGTCGGCCAGCGTCAAATCGGCGTTCAGCAGCTACGTCCGCAGCGGCTGCCGGGGCGAGCCCGACGGTCGGACGGCCGTAGGAGGCGATTCCCGCGGCCGTGAAAGTGACGCCGCTTTTACTCCCAGTCCCGTCGATCCTGTACATCGCACAAGTAAAAAAAAAGAAAATGATTTGACTTTGAATCGGAACCTTCCGGCTAACTGGATAACTTTGATTACAGGCATGGGTCATAGGGGAGGACAAGGCGGAATCGCTGGTCTGTTGGCCGGCATGTCGAGCAGCGCTGGAAGTGATCGAGGAGTTCCGGTGCCCAGTCTGCGCATGTCGCTGACGTTGGCCCACCAGTCGAAAATCCGTTCCATGTACTGCTCGCGCCAGAGTTTGGCGTCGCAGGAGAACAGTTCACCGGCCAGCGAGATGGGCACTCCATCCATGATGATGCAGAGCAACAATCCGTCGCGCCCCGATTCCTCGTCCAGCACCACCAGCTCGGCCGACTGGGAGAGCGGCCTGTCGACCGTTCGCCGCCAGCCGCCCATTTCCACCTCGCTGGGCAAGGCTCCGTCGTCCAACAATCCGCGCAAAGTCGAAGACATTAGCGCCTTCAACGAGTCTCGGCTGAGGCTGGACGCCAAAAGTTTCGGCCTCCACAGCAACAACAACCACAACAACAACAACACGATGGCCGATGCCCGATCGCGATCCCGTTTCAAGCCGCCCGGCGGATTCGCTGCCGGACTCAAACGACAAATGGCCCTTCACCAATCGGTGGCCGACGACGGCGAGAATTCCGGCGGCAAGACGGGATCGGCCCGGTCTGGCTCGCTGGACACGCTCGACCGTTTGAGCGTCCGCAGCGAAGTGGCCAAAGCTCCGTCGGCATTCCCGGTGAGCGGGCCGGCCATGCAGCAGCGCCGCCGGCACCGGTCGGTGGAGCGACAGCTGGACGACGACACGGACTCGGTCGCATGCGACGCTGCCGACGCCCCACCCGAACGTGACGTTGTGGCCCAGCAGGTGAACGAGCGTTTTTCGGCCGCCGTCTTCCACCACTCGAAGCCGGGCAAATTGGTGATGGCCAAAGCGGCCGCTGCGGCCACGACGAGGACCCTGCACAAGAGCGGCGCCACTCGCCCGTCTGTGATGATGAGCCAGCGACCGGTCGATCACAATTGCCCGTCGGATCACGAAATGGACGCCTCGAGCGTCATTTACTCGCTGCGGCCCGGCGAGTCTGAACTGTCCAGTGGCGTCCAGCTGTCGCACAACGCCGGGTCGCGCAGCATCCAGGACCACATCATCGCGACGCAAATGAATCGACTCAACCGCGAAATGCCCATCTCGGACGTCTACCACGAGCGCAACATGGGACTGGGTCTGGCCCCGCCCCTCTCGGAGCTGCTGGTCAACACCGGCGGCGGCGGCCCCAACGGCCCCAACTCGGCGGTGGCCGCCACCGCCACGGGGTCCGGCCTCAGCGTCACCTCATCCGAGGACGTTTTCAATTCCTTCGATCAAATTTCGCTGGCTGACACGGTGACGGAACTGAGCAGCGACAAAGCATCTGATCCGGCCGCCACCGCTTCCAGTAAGAATCTAGGCTACGCCAAACGACCGCCTCCCCGGCCGGCCAAATTGCCTCAGCCGTTTGGCTCGTCGTGGGGCCCATCGAGCGGGGCTTTCCACGCGACAGGACCGCGGCAACAGCAGCACCAGCGCATCAGCGTGTTCGACACGTCGTCGCCCGAAGCGGAAATCTCGACCTCATCGTCGGCCAGCACCATGACTTTGCGTCACGGCATTTTGGACATGACGAGACGCGACGAAGCCGACGGCCGCTCCATGACCGACTCCAACTACAGCGGCTACTCGCCGCACCGCAACCTCAAGCTCTCGACGGCCATGCCCATGCACCAGCAGCAGCAGCTGCAGCACTCGTCGGGCGGCGGCCGGCTGGCGGCCGACTCGTCGTCGTCGGCCATCAACAAAGAGAATAAAAGTCACACGATTCACGCGGTGGCCATCATCGAGTCGTCATGCGACGCCAGAGCCAACGACGTCGCTTGAGAAAATTCAACGACTGTTGATTGGTTGATTGATGGACACGACTCACTCGACAAAATGAAAAAGAATTTAGAATCAAAGCTGGTGCCTTATTTTGCCAAATCAATTCCAATTGTCATTTGTAATTTTGTTTCTTTTTTTTCCGCCCCGAATCGTTTTTTTTTTAAATGTTGTAGAAGATTTGAATGTGTACATAGAGTTCCGTTGTTAACTCATTCAATTGCTGCCGACAAGTGTGATGGGCGAGGGTATGTGGTAATTATCATCGAACATGTTCGAGAATTCTTGGGAAAATAAAAGATAATTTATTCTCTTTTGGGTGGGACCCTCGTGTGAAATATGATGCACCTTCGTCTGCTTGCGAGTTGTTTGTTGGCCATTGTATTTGATTTTGCGAAACTGTTTGTTGTGTGCGATTTCTAATGAGCGCTCTCGATATTATCCTGTTCCCCGTTTTATATGTGAATTGTCTTTTGAGTTACTACATCAAAGTATTTGTATGTTTTATTGAATTTGGAATGTAGAACAAATGCCTTGCTATAATAGATGACTTGTTTTTATTTAATGACGAAGCCGAGTTTGTGTTGACCGTTAATTCACATCTGGGAAACCAGATTTATTGCCGTTCCATCGGTGAACAATCCTTCTTTTTTAGCGACTTGATAAACGTCGTTTGCTATTTTTAATTTTTAAATGACGCAACAATCATCAATAGCCCTTCTTCGAGTACTTTTGTTAAATCACGCAGGTAGACGACACTTCCACAAGGGAAATGAATTAAATGGTTACAGGCTTACAGCTAGATGTCGTTACCATCGCATTGTTTTCTTGTCACAGGTCGGAAAGTTGTTGCTGCTTCTTTGTTATTTTCTTGGTGTTTGTGAAATAAATTCAACACCATATCAAATGTAAGTTTCTTAACTGATTCTAGTGCCTCCATAGTTTGATTCTATACGCCTGTATTGTTTCAACTTGAACTTCTAGATTATGTGTCGCTGACTGATTCATAGTTGATTCACATAGGAGTTGATGCAGGAAAACAGTGAAATTCTCTTGCTACGTGCATCTCGAGCTTTGATTTTTTTTTTATGAAAACAAAATCGCCAACAACCCTTGCTGACAGCACACGCTGACATTATCTTAAGACCACATGTAAATGCTGAGTTTGAGATGTGTCAAATAGATGGTGTGTTGATTGTGTCAGTTATGGAATGGCAGTTTGCTGTCAATAGTTAAGCTATCCTTTCTTCGAAAATTACCAATGAATTCATAGGTAAATTCGAGTGATTTGTGCGTCTCTAACTTATCGGTGATGTGTTCTATTCCGTGTACATGTTGGATAACCTTAATGTTTCTCGTCAACTTATAGTAGGAAACGTGAAAGGATCGTGGCCGTCGTTCAGCCTACCGTCAACTATTTTGTTCAAAATCATTGTATTCTACTGAATGTGCCATCGAAATGATACAGGTAATAACCAACACTAGCTTTTTTCATTTCATGTATTGCTGAAACATTTATTCTTCTCGTCTTTTATTAGGAGTCATAATTATCTGCTGTTTGTATTGGATTTGCTAGATCACCAACCCCAGCATAGACCAATCTCTAATTTCATCTTCTCGAGAGAAGATTGGATAACGGATCAGTGGTTTCATGTGTAAGTTCACTTCTCATGTCACTGAACTTTTTCCGTTGCAGTTTAAAATGTATTTAAAGTATTGATCTCCACTTACGTCTATGATCTAATGTATAAGAGACACTTTTGAGTGTTTACTGATAATTATTTATTCTTTTAGATCATAGATGTCAACCTCATTGATGACACAAATTATAAACAAGGTGACTTATTTTTCTTTTTTTATTCACAGGTTCTTAACTCCAGGTTTCTAAATTTGCAGATTGGCAGACTTTATGAGAAGTCATGTCCTTTCAAGAAAGTCAACAAGGTCCCTTGTTTACTAACCTGTTGGCTGCTACCCTTGAATCTCCCTTTTTACTTTCTTAAGCGGACGATCTTTATTTGAGGTATTGCTTATTCTGTCGCTAGAATTTTGTTTGAATATCATTGACATCCAAATAAATGTTCATTCTGCTTACAGAGTAATCCTTCGCTACTGATCATGGACTTCATCCATTGGTGAAAACCGACGAGAGAATGCTGTAATCCAAGACTGATCAATTGTTTGATCGTTAGATTAAATTATAAGTGCATATCTGGGCTCCCTTCATTTCTGTGGCCCCGTTTCCCTAACTAACCACTAACCAACGCCCGCCGGTGGTCACTCACCCGCTGTGAAACCAGGAGGAGAGGAGGGCTCTGGTCGAACGGGGACTTGGAAGGCGCATGATCCGATGAAAACTTTTGGAGGGTCATGAGTCTAACCCGGAAGCCTAGTATGACTACATCTCCCCGGTAAAACTTGCCTCGTACTTCTCTCTTCTTCTCGGTCCAGATAAATATCTCTGGGGGCCGTAGACATGTCCTATAACAGCATGTGCGAGTTAAACAAAGCAACCCACTACCCAATGAAACAAAAAGCCATGGTTTATTATTTGCTCAAATCTCCGTCAGTCAAGTAAAAAATTTTTCTAATTCAAGAATTCTGTCGAATTTTGCATCTAGTCTATTAGTGCAAATCGCGATTCCATGTGTTTGGTAGTTAAGAAAATGGTTGTTTAAAAAACAAACAATGGGGTGTTCTGAGTAGCCAAAAAACTCACCATTGTTTGTTTTTTAAACAACCATCTTCATAACTACCAAACACATAGGATCGCTATTTGCACCAGTAGACTAGATGCAAAATTCGACAGAATTCTATGAGTTTGAAAATTTTGTTACTTGACTGACGCAGATTTCCGCTAAACTAGACCATCGCTTTTTGTCTCATTGCCGCAGCGGTGGTGGCGGGTTGCGTTTAACTCGTACAGAAGAAAAACGTCTTGAACCGGACGCTGTGTTTATTGAATATTTTGAACATTTTAAAAAGAAAATAAAAAAATTGGTACATGTAATATATTTATTTTTTACAGATATTACATGGGTAAGGTATAACATTGGTTTATAGGGTTAAGGGTATAAATTTAGAGGTTGTAGGTTTATGTTTGTGGGGTTTGAAGAATTTGAAGGTATAAGTTTGTGGGGTTAGCAGATTAGTTGGTAGGGATATGTTTGTAGGATTATATAACTGATTTTTTTTCCAAACTTCCAAACCACCTCCAACATCCTCTACTTTTCTTCCCCAACCCCAAAAACATGTTTATTATTTGTTTGACTTGAAACATCCCATATTTTTTTTTTGCCTCTTAACATATAAACGATAAACTGCATAATCACGATGACAATTTAACAAAATAATTATGCAATTTCGGTAACACGACACCAAGGAACGGCCAATTGAACTTGATGTAGGAAGATTTTTCACCAGCATAGGCTGCATCAACGTGACACATCGGGCAGTAACTACGCGAACATAAACGATAAACCTATAACCGAAATGAAATAAATTAATCTTCAGCATCAATGGAAATGATGTCAATCAAAAACAAATATCACTTTATGTTATTTACAAGAGTTAAGCCTAATCATAGTTATACCAATAAGAAAATTGTACATGTCAAATTCAACAGACTGGCTGAAAAAATCCATGTCTGAATTAGACTGGAATGAAGAAGAAGGTGAAGCTAAGACTTCAACTAGTTGTAAATCCTACTTGAAAAAAATCAATTACTATCGTGGAATGAAGTCTCATGTGATGCTCACAAAAATGACAAGTATATAGCTAAACTACACATTCTCTCAGAATTATTCTTAGAACTGTTACAAAGGAATCTAGTTAACAAGCCTTACCAACAAGCAATACAATTAGAAAATTTGTTAAAATAATTACTTCAATGGTTCTTAAATGTTTCTTCATGGGACTAAACATACAGCAGTACAGGAAGTAGAGGTGGCGATATATCTATGTTCATATAGATATATCAGTTCTTTTAGATGTATCGATATCGTTACTGACGATCACGATTGTCTGTATCAATAGATACAGATATCAAACGACACGTAGCCATCTAGCGATAAAAAACGAACTATTTAAAGACCGCCATCTAGCGATAAAACAACGAACTATTTGGACCGCCATCTAGTGATAAAAAAATGAACTATTTATTAGAAAGCAACATCGTTTTCCCCTCCCGGACATCCCCTCTTTTTATCACGCTCTTCAGCTATCAGCTAATAGATATTTAGCGTGAATTTTGAACGATATGCGATTCCTCTGTGGTTCAAAAGCAAATTGACTTTAGTCCAGAGCAAGCGTTGAACCGTCAATCTTTGGCATGACAAGCTAGAGCTATACCACTAACCCAATTGAGCATTTCTGCTTCCTCTATTCAAAATCTAGCTTTCCTCTAAGATATCTAACACAATCGATACCGATAAATCTGTATAATATAGATACCGATATCGATATATCTAAAGTCTGCACCTGACGATATATCGCCATCTCTAACAGGAAGCACACCTTTACCTGCCGCCTATGTCATATCCATGTGAACATTGGGCAGTAACGAAGAAGCTCAGACTTCACCAGGTGCTAATCCTATTTGAAAAAAAAAAAAAAAAAATTACTATCAGAAAACAGTAAGTGACAACATAATTTCAGAAGATAAGTTTATACAATCCTTCAGGATTACTTTTAAAGGAATTACAGTTGGCAAGTTATTCCTATGTAAACTAGACTGAAAGTTCTACAACAGATGAGCAAAGAACTAGTCAACAATTTGTCAGGGTCCAGCTATTTTATGCATTACTTGACATTGAACACATCACAAAAGGGACAGGCAGCAAATTAGCTCCAACTCCACACCAACAGTTAGGGCTAAATTCTTCATATTTTTGTTGTCATCTGTTCAAGTCAATAAAATTTCATTAGCTATGAATTTGGAGAGAGATGCAAATGTTTCCTCTTAACTGGAGCTTTAGAACTAGTATATTGTATGGTATGATACGTTATTGACTTATTGAACCATCTCCTCTTCAGGGGAGTCCTGGGCTGTTTCAAACATTTAGAACCATTGAATGCTTTTTTTTTCAAACACGTTGTTGGGGGACGGGACACTCATGGATATCGCAGATCCTACGATTGAGCAATCGATAAAAAAAAGGACAACAGAAAATTGAAACGGCCATAATTGATAAATGCTCGCAACGATTAAGCTTTTCAATGGATGAAACTACGACGTTATTTTAAGTTTGCACTTGGCAGCCTTACCGTCTATAGTCTTATGTTGTAATGCAACATCAGTCCATAAGCCTTCAAGACGTTCAAGTGGCAGCAAACCAAGAAGAAGGTAGAGCTAAACTAGAAACCACTTGTTTGCACAAAAAATGCTTGAAGTAAAATTGAAACAGTAGCTTGCTACGTTGCCATAACGGAAAAACTGATCTACAACAGGTGTATGATAAATTTATAACAGAAAATACCATTTTACATGAATATAAAAAAAAGTAGTAATTCTTGCTTATTAAATTAATTATTTTAAAAATTAAATGATAATTTTTTCCATTGATTTAATTTCAACAACCTTTTTTTTTCCAAATGGCACATTGGCACTCAAGAAGGGCGCGAACTCAAAAAGATATTTCATATGTAATTTTTCAATCATTTTGTCCCCTGTTCTAACTTGGATGTCGCGTCAATGCTCATTTACGCAGTCCATAAAAGTATTTCGTTAATACACAAAATAGACACAGATGGCACAAACGAGAAAATTTACGAACTCAGTTAGAATATTTTAAGTTGATAGCAAATTTTTACCAATGTCAAAACTGATTTCCCTAGAGTAATCTCAATTTAAAAATATGCATCTTCCCCTACCAATGTTTGCCCTTGAACATGTACCGTCACCTTGCCCAGCAAATGGGGAACTACGTGTAACGCTCCCACTAGGATTGATTTTATAATGCTCTTCTTTTTTTTTAAGGACAACAAAGGTGACTTAGTCATCTATGCGTATTCAAGATTCCATCAGAAGTCTTTCGGCCATTTATTCTTACTGTACTTTAAAGTGAAGCCTGCCAAAAAAATTTAAGGAACTTTGGTGTTGCGCTGTGTCTACACTCAATCGAAATTTCAGTTGAAATGCCGCAACTTAAAAGTGTTAAATCGCTGTCGAAAATCTGTGTCGATTTTATTTTGGACAATGAAAATGATTTTCGTAAAAAAGTTGGTATGGACTCACCGAATTTTGGAAAAAACACGACGAGCAGTCCGTTTGAGCATTTGCGTAAGTTTGTCATTTTATTTACCCTGTAAAATGTTGTTTTGATCCATCAATTTCAGCCACAGTTGTGTTGGAAGAACTAGCCAAAGAATTCAGAGAAAAGTTAAACAAATACTCTTCCAGCATTAACAAAGTGGTCCTCAAATTTGTCGAGCTTATGATAACTCCACACCTACAAACATTGGATCTTAGATGGTGGAGAGGAAATATCAATGTGCTCCGATTGGCTGGATTAAAGATTCCGGTAAGAAACTTGGGAAATAAAAAAAATCAATAATGTTTTAAGAAACGAGAATGATTCTTACGGTTTTTCAAAAATTTTAAGAACTTGAAGACGTTAGTGCTTGGTTATTCCCGTGATAGCAAATACTACGGAGAATTTTTGAATTGCATTCCCAAGTTTTCAAAGCTTCAATTTTTGGAGCTGTCACTTTCTGGAGCTGGAGACGATTGCATGAAGCTTCTTGGAACCTACTGCACAGAATTGAGGTACTAAATTATTTCACCTTGAATTGCTTATTTTTCTAAAAATAAATTTTACTGTTAAGAAAACTATATGTCGGATACAGCGATGTGTCAGATGATGGAATTCGGGGGTTGTGCGTCGTTGGAAATTGCAAATCCATATGTGCACTAGTACTGGAGGGATCAAAAGTAACAACTGAAGGGATTCAATTGGCACTTTCAAATTTACCTGAGTTACAGGTATTGTATCACACATCCATTCTCGAATGTCCGCAGAAATAGCTCAAACAGCGTTAGATGAAAAGCGGCTGAACATGCCCAAATATTCATTGTCATCACTATATATACATCCTTGAAAACACCATCTATAAAAGTCAAAGTCTGTGCTTCTGTGTCCTAACATAACAAAGGTTCACATTATATGGCGAGAAGGAAGATTGACTGACGCTGATCTTCTGAGCCTACGTTCACTTGAGAATCTCAAAACTCTTGAAATCCATCACAAAGCATTCCTTCCAAGGAACCAAGGCGAAGCACTCGTTATTGATGCAGGTCTGACATTCCATGGAGGTGTTGCTCCTCTTCTCCAGACTGTTGGAACTACACTGAAGAAATTGAATCTAAAAGGATTGTTCTACAACGTATTAGATATCCAGGCCATCGTAGAGTCTTGTCCTAACTTGCAATCTCTAACTGTTTCAGTCCAACAATTAAAGACGACCTGGTCGAAAAGCGAAGAAACGCAAACAAGAAATCCTGTGAGTGATCAACTCGCGTTCCTGGATCTGTACGGATCGGTAACTACCGAAAATCTAGTCGCCCTTTTGTCCTCACCTTCACTTGCCCATGTTCGTTTATCGAATTGTCCTTCTCTTACTGATGAAATCCTACATGGAGCAGCCCACCAACACTCTTTCCGAAACCTCGAGTACTTTAAATTATATCACTGTCCATCTGTCTCTAAAAAAGGGATTGATATTCTATTTCGAGACACAAATCCCCTAAAAGAAATCCATTTAACTTGGTGTGAAAGAATCAAAGACAAAGATTGGATCACTTGGAAGGAATTGCTGGATAAACACAATTGGGATTTGTTATTATCACACCAGTTATTTTAGAGTGACAAGTGTATGGGACTATTCGCTGACTGTACGATTATTAACGCAGCTAAAATAGAACCAATACACTGCAATTTTCAGTGCAAGCCATTATTGATGATATTGTTTCTTTTCTAAGTAATCAAATTATGGATCGTAAAAGGCTTCCAGTATCAGAAATGTTTCAGTTTTTTGGGGGGGATAAATAGTAAACGAACATGAGTAATTTCTTACCAATACGAAGTTGATCAGCATGTTGGGGAATTATCTATGTTACATATATCCGTCTCCTACGCTCCTCACACGAAGATAACTGACCAACAAAAAATTTATTTCTCAACAGGAAAAAGCCGAAAAGGATTTTAAATTCAATTACCAGGATGTGTTTAGTACTCTTCTTCTTAAAACTAAACTTCATTGGACTTGGCTTTAGATTTACTGCTGTTGAACTCTGAACAGATTAAAATGTCTTAATTACACTTTACTTCTGAGTGATGACCTTCTCCAAAAATTGATTAGAAACACAGTTTAAAATCATTTTTACTCGTAATTGATGTTCTGCGAAATTAAGGAAAAAGCAGAAAATGATTTCTTAAAATTGTTTATTTGGTATGAAGCAATTGACATAAAGACAAAGCCCATGAGCTATACTCATCAGTATACGAAAACCATTAGACATCCAAGGCTCCAACCTTAACATATAAAAAAAATACATGAAAATACAGTTCTAAAGAATATTTACTCTGTAAAACAGTGAGAATCAGATTTGTAGACGATCTTGTCTTCATCCAGAAGTCATTAAAGTTTTTTTCATCATGACAATCTAACTCATTAAAATAATTAGGAAACTCACCATGAAGCAAGTAGTCCGAAGAGGGCAACGCGAAAACCTACGAAAAAAAAAAAAAAAAAAAATTAAAGCTCCAGCCCTAACAATCACAAACTGACTTAACGAAAATCTTTCAGATATAACAATAATCACTGAACTTCAGAACCCAATGCTCTAAATGTTAGACTTTCATCATAAAACCCACAAAACATGAAACCTAAACAATACTCACATCACAATCAACAAACGGTAGCAAGAGCTGCAAGACTATAAACGGACAAGCGGAATCCACACCTGAAACAGACAAAAAAAAGTTACTACTTGGCCGATGGCAATTTGACGGTTAGCATTACAATTTCTCAGAGCTTACTGAATTATTTGAAATCATTGAATCATAAACACGGACCAATAAGCAACTCATCATTGCATATCATCGCATACTTAATACTAGAGCCCAATTACCTGATGAAAAACCCCTACAAAACGCAAAGGACCCCACCACAGTGAACCTGTAGAAAGTAAATTGCGTTAAACAAACCTCTTAATATGAAAAACAATAATCCACACAGATGTTTCATCAGCAAATAAAAAGTTATCATCCATATACATTCAGACCCGAAAGATGAAAAATCATTTGAAACATAGTAGTAAAACCAATGTAAAGAGAAATATGTAATACCCGATTGACGCAAATAGTTCGGTAACGGAACAATCTACAGCTTAGCAGAAACCTGTAAGCAAAAACAGTCTTAAGTTAATTGGAAAAACAATAATCCGAAATTCAAGCCAATTGTAGTCTCCGTTTAAGGCACAACCTGTAGATCAATTCGATCCCGGTTGCTTCCTACGTGACCATTAATTTCCCCGTTCGTAATTTTGGCACCTCCCTTCCCATTGATTAAGAAGGAGGCGTGGCGATCGGGATAAAGTTTAAATGATGAATACCCATAATTACCATTAGAAAACATCCAACTGGGACGTGAGAACTGCACACCAACACCTAAGACACAAAACGCTAGCTTTAGAAACAGATGGAAAGTTGAAGAATAAAAATAAGTGCAACAAAAGAGCTCAGTATCCTTGTAAACATCAACCCCTTGCGGTTAATCAGGCATATGCTTGTGATTATCATCAGAGCTCTAAAATATATTGCTACGAATTCAATATTCATCAACATACCAGCAAAAATGTCCACATCCATCACTTGAGGAAAGGAGTATGTGAGATGCAATCATCCAAAAGGCAAACAACCTAAAATAAAACAGAATAATTAAGAAAAATCCACACTAATTGGTACAATATCTAGCAAGTTTATATTCAGTGAGGGCAAGTGATTTCATGTTTTTGTTGCAGAGCCATCGCGTATAACGGATGCATCGTAGTTAGCTATCATCAATAACAGCAATAAAGACAAGAAACATAAATTATTTTACAATTACCTAACAGTGAATGATGAATGCAGAACCCATCAACATATTAGAATTCCTGTAAAAAAACAACTATGTTAGAATTTTAAAAAATCACCAAAAAGTAACAAATAAGTAAAAATGTCATTGAAAATAAACCAATCAACACTGTCCTTCAGACTGGGGCGGTATGTATAAATAATCATTCGTAGCAAATCATTTTAAATAACGTCGCTAAAATTACCTAAACGGGACACCCCACTGAGAGAAGAAACGCTCGCCTCCCCACCGAATAAGACCTGAAGATAAAAAACAACTTTAATACAGATTGGAATGGAATGAAACAAATGAATACTGATACTTTCAATGTTCTCAGAATTTTTAAGTTACCATTGTTAAACTATCACCAAGATTTTGTACGACAGGGATAACAAATCATCATAACATAAATTACGAAAGGAATGTGAAAAGACCTATACACACCTTCCAAGTGAATTCTCCATTGTACACAAATGGACCTAGACGAACAACCTACGAGTGAAGAAAATTATGAGATTCACGATAGAAGATACAATTACTTTTAAATTAAGGGATGCTTCAGAGAATGTAGGTAAGGATGAATTAGGTGATGCATCATTTCACCTCAGAGTGGATAAGTTGTTTCATCACATTCATTTAGAGGTTTACAGTATTTAAGTAAATTATCCTCAACGTAAGACCAAAACTTGACGAGGACAGTTATCACTACCCATGCTTGAACTATCTATGAAAAACAATAAATTAGCTTTGCAAATAGTTAAGAAATATTTGATATTATAAGTTTAAATCAGTGGTAGTTAAATTTTGGAATCAATAAATAACAATCAATAAATTGACCTAGTCAAATTCATACGAACGAGACTCAAATTATCATCATGAAAATATAACAGCAGAAACCCAGCTAGCTACTCACCACGTTTAAGACCCATTAAAAAGCAGGACAGCAACGAATATGAATCCGACTACATAGAAAACACAAATAGTTTAGCTTTCATCTAATTACAATATTCTTTAACTCAACATTAAGAAGAATACAAAATGGTAAGAAAAACTAAGATTTGACAAAACTTTACCTTAAGTTGCAGTGGATCTTCAGTGGCTGAAAACACATGTTCAAGTGATTTCAAACGTGGTCGTCATAGTAGAGTTAGCCTATAGTCCAAATCCGACAACAATTTTCCATGACTGCCGCCAGATGACCCATATCTCGACGATTTCGCCATCTAGGGTGGTCAATTTGAGTAAAAGTTTTATTTTACTAAACGGTTTAACGGACACGCTTGTGTTCAGTGTAGCCTAATGCATGCATACATAATAATCTTCAATGAATAAATTTTTTCCTCGGATCGAACGGCCTGCACTTGCGATGCAAATGCATCTTGAGGCAGATTCAGTATCCTCACGCGTCAATGGAAAATTATACAATAAATGGCCGGATGGCCCCCATGGCCTTCTTCAAAATCATCAAAGAGAAATTCTGAAACATTACTCATTAAGGAAAGAAAGGAAAACTTCGTGGTTTTATTACGGTTGCGTGATTTTGGAGAATGTGAAAGAGAAATTGAAATATATCTTTCGTATGCATCAAGTAAAATTTAGTTATGATTAATATTGCGCTTATTTTAGCATTGATTATATTTATTCATTTTGATCTGTCTTGTGAAGCCAATATTTAAAAAATGAGAAACTTTTATTTCATTTTTTTCATTTCTCTTCCCTTTGATTGAATATTTTAATCAATAATGCATTAATAAAAATAAAAAGTGGGTGCTTACCGGTGCTTACTTACTTAGTAATTGGCAATGGTGCGATATCACCTGAGAATGACAGAATGCTGACTGCTGGTAGGTAAAGGTAAACGAACATTGAGAAAACAACTCTCTCTCTCTTGTTAAATTCAGCAGCGGTTTGTTCAATTATATCTGCTATACTTTCACTTTCTATTCGTAACTCGTAAGTGCTTCCAAGTGTGATAACGGAAAACTTTTTGAAGGCAGCCATCGTCTGAGAAATGAGTTCTCAAGCTAATTTTGAGCAAAACTTTAAGGAACTAAAAAATCGATTAAAGTTGATATCTGACGCTGATCCTGATCAGGTATAGTAATTTTATTACTCAAATATCCTAATTTGATAGCAAATAAACCTGAGGTTTTTATTTTCAAGTACCATAATGACCATTCACTTACACGATATTTGAAAGCATTCAAGACTGTTGATGCAGCTTTTCAGGTATAGTAAATCATCATTGTAAAAAAATGGCTGATTAACTATTTGTTGTTTTTTAAGGCTATCCTGAAGACCAACAAGTGGAAAAAAGAGTACAATGTTGCAGCACTTACAGAGGACCATCCAACTATCAAAAATAACTTGGCTCTGAAAAAAGCCAGGGTACTTCGTCACAGGGATATGCAAGGTCGATCAGTCATTTACATTCCTGCAAAGAACCATAGTGTAAATGATAGGGAAATTGATGAGCTGACTCAATTTATTGTTTTTTGTCTAGTAAGAAGCAAATTACCTACGACAATTACTGCTGCACTTATACAAATCTAATTAAAATTATTATTTAGGAAGAAGCTTCTAAGAAGTCATTTGAAGATGTAATTGACAATTTCTGCATTGTCTTTGATCTCAAAAACTTTTCATTGACCTGTATGGACTACCCTCTAATTAAGAACATTATTTGGCTGTTGAGTAGACACTATCCTGAAAGATTGGGAGTGTGTCTCATCTACAATGCACCCACCGTATTTTCTGGTTGCTGGGCCATTATTCGTGGTTGGTTGGATGAGAATACATCAAGCAAAGTCACCTTTGTTAATTCAGAAGAGGATTTGTGTCAGTATTTGATACCCGACATTCTTCCAACAGACATGTAACTGAATCATATTGTTGACTGGATGCATGATCTTTCATGTAGGGTGACTCCTCATGTTAATTTAAAATACTATGAATTTTTAGATAAATGTAATTTTTTTTTACATTTGCTTATTTGATAACAGTTGCTTGTTGTCTCACCACACCCATATGACCAAACTTATGGGGCATTAAGCTTCAATCTCTTTCTTACAGTGGTAACCTGATACACCTGTCTCCTACCTGCATGTTGTGGCACACTTTCATTAACCCATTCTGAGATTATTTTCCCTAAAGTTTGCTGTTACTGTCTGCCTTGGACAAATGACTGCCAAAATATTTCAACCAAGGAAAGAAATAGATTCATATATATTTACCACAATACACAGCCGTACAAATAATCAAAACAACAACCGGTTTTACTTTACTTTTTCTGTGGAAGCCAGAGAGACGAAAAAATGGGAGGTCGCATCATTAACAAAATATTTTTATCAATATCTTGAACAAATTTGAATTTTATTATCTTATTATTTTTTTTTTTTATTAAACAGCGACAAGGCGAACGCCTAATTGGAAAATAAAACACGATGAAAAACGGGTGGTTAAAAATGTGCGCACGAAGTTTGAAAACAGAAGGAAGCGGTGATCTTACAGATCTCGTTAGATCTCACTTGCAGAACCATCGCTCTCCTCAACTCACGTTGACGAAGCTCGTCACACATCAATTGTTGCTTCTTCCATTGGCTCATTTGCTACTTGGTTCACTGAATAAATAAATTACAGCGTAAAGAGGAGGAAGTAAAAAATAATTTCGATTCTCCTAATTGATGAGCGACCATCAGGTCTTATTCTTGTTGCGCTTGACGAAACTGGGAAATTGGAATCGTTGCTTTTTCTTGAGCTTGCGGCTCTCTTCGTCGTTGGATGGAAGGCTTGAATCAGTCGAGACGTTTTCCTCTTGTCCGCTCTCGGCTTCCACCTGCTGTGCCATAGCATTCTGGTAGGTTACATCTAGTGCCGACTCAGAATGCGAAGTCTTCCTCAACAAAAATTGAATTTGCTCAAGTACAAAATGCGCGTTTCATGGATTAAAAATTACTACCTTAAAAACTGGTGTTGGATCGTGGATGTCTTGCGAGAACGCTTTAGTTGGAAAGCTAGTTCGAGTATTCAATTTGGTGGGTAATAAGGGGCTCTTTCCAACGTTTTCCACATTTTGACTCGGAGCCACAACCGCTGGCCTGGATATCGGGAAAAAAAAAAGAATGACAAATCGTTTCGCAAATATTTAGCAACTGAATACTTTTCCAATATTGGTAACGTTTTTGGAACAGCCCCAGGGGAAGACTCAATTTTAGGAAGACTAATGGGCTTTGATTGAGTAACGTTCGATAAAGCCACAGCGCGGGATGGAATGGTGACATCATCCTCGGCGTTTGTTCCAACGGAAACGATCGATCCGTCGAAAGCTGAATCTTTGCTGTCCTCTCGATGCTTCAAACGCTGACGGATGACTACGTCTCCACTAACAGCTGGCACAGACACAGTCGGTGTCTTGGGTAACTCTGAGAGCGAGACCGAATGGGACGACAGTCCGTTGCCTGCTAAAAAGACGAATTATTATAAGCAACAATTTCGACAACTACAATTTCTCATAAGTTCCAAGCGCCATAGTTACAAACAGAAAAAGCCCCCAAAGCAGTTCGTAAAACGGAAAAGAAAACGACAAATATTTAAACAAAAACAAAAAAAAAAATCTGGTCGTTCGCGACTAGACACTACCGTAACTGTTTATGAGGGCGGATGCTGATTCTAGCGATACGCTGCTATCGCGCTTGAGTAGAGGATATTTTCTATTGTGGAAATGCTGGCCAGGGCGGTTACCAGTAGCGTTATTTCGCCCGTCCGAGAAGGGTAGAAGGGCAGCAGCAGTGGCGGTGGGTGATCCGGCAGCTGAAGAGAGGAAGACAACAGTTGATGTCGATACTAATTGCTTCAGGGCTGCATTGCGTTCGATGGGAAAACCGAAAACAAATGACCCAGTCACCGAAGAAGAACAGAGCGAGAACAAAGAGAGAGAGAGAGAGAGCGAGCGATATAGAGAGAAAAGAGGATTCAACGAGAAACCAAGCCAGAATAATGGAAGTCGTAAAGAAAGGACATTTGCGGGTAGAAAAAGAGAAAAAAAGCGACATCATGAGCTGTTAAAAGGGACCGAAAAAGCTGACAAAACCGCCAGTACACCACCGATGGCGAACGAACGATTGTACCTGCGCAAGAGCTGACCATACTGCCCGTTTCGTCGATATCCTCCTCAAAAGTTCCGCCGTGACGAGCTGATGTAAAAAGTAAGTTATGCCATGCTTTATTCAGAACCCTCCTTCAACAATTTTTCATTACAGGGATTGAAAACGACGAAACGCGAAGAATTTAATCCGCTGCGCAATAAAGTTTCAAGGTAGCTCAGCCCTGGATTGGTGGAAATAGAAAAGCCACACAGCGATTCGATCTGCCTCCAACGGGTGGTGCGTTCCTGCAAGTCTTGTTTGACTTCCATCAGGGACGACCTTGTGAAGAAAAACAAAAACCAACGGGTAAGCAGCGCTGGGGTTGCAGTCAACAAAAATAGTGATTTACCTAGCTTCCAATATGCTTTTATCGACATCGTCGATGGCACGGCCGTGGGTAGATACAAAGGAAGCCACGAAGCTTGACCGTTTTCTGTTCAATTTCTCACACTAAAAGAAAAAGGACTATTTGAATAAAGAATTTCAAAGGAATGAAAGGAAGTAACAATCAAATTTACGGCATCTTTAGCTTGTTCGAGTTGTTTTTCTGCCTGCAGCCGTTTCTTGTTATAAACACGCTGTTCCAGTTCGTATGTCAACTGCAACCAGTGCTGGAGATCCGCGGGAGGAGTCCAGCACAGCCTGTCTTCCAGCTCACCTTCAGCTCGTTGCAACTCTCCGCGTAAAATATCAACCTCTTCCCTGAGACGTCTGAGTTCAAGTTCCGCCAGTGGGTCGGGTTGATATAAACTGGCGTTGCTACCTCGTACTTCCTCCTCCAACTTCCGCTCTAACTGCTGTTTCTCGGAGAGAGTTATGTCTTGCTCCTGACGGGCGTGCTGTAACTTGACCTAAGAAAAAGGAAACGAAACATATTAGTCAAAACATAGCCGATACTAAAACCATATTATAACCAACCTGGAGTTCTTGGAGTTCCTTTTCTGCTGAGGACAGGATTTCCATATGCTCCATCAATTTGTTAAGGTGCTGTTTAGAATGCCGGTTGCTTTTGTACGTGTACAGAGCACCGGCCAAAGCAAGGACCAACAATGTGATGAGCGTCACATCTTTAACATAGTTGCTGCTGTCCTTGGGAGTGCCGAACAATACCACATCCATAGCTTTGACAGCGATCTTTTGTCGATGGATTGGATCCTTGATGCCAAGTACGCCTGAAATGTAGAGGACATTGTTCACGGCAAGCCTAGAAAAAGGGAAGAAAGTGAAGTAACTCTCAAAAGACCGGTAACATGACCATAAATGGGTGTAAGGGTGCTAGCCAGTTAATTACCTTGGCAGTTTGGTGCCGTCAATGTTGTGTTGTTGGAACTGCGAGACGTATTGTGGCAGCTGTACGAAATGGCTCAGCCATTCGGTTGTTTGCTCGATGGTCCAGTTATGCACCTCAGAGCGGGTCCAAATGTCCCACAACTCTCGGACCGAGATGTGCATATCGTCGTCACGGTGGAAAGCTTTTTGTCGCCGTTCGTGTCCGCCTTCATAGTGCAACTCTTCTCGTAGGAACTGTACATCGCCGAACAAAACAAGAGTGAAGATTAATCCAGCTAGAGCGCACACGGATAAGAAATTCATTCTCTGACACATTGGAAATGCTACCCAACGTCCATGTTTTTGTTTGGCACGAGTCGTATCGTGGCTGTGATTGAAAAATCCAACCGTGGATAGACTGATCAATAAGACGACGCGAACTGAGCTAGCGACCAGCTAGAACTAAAAATAAAGTAACAAATTTTAAAATCTTCTCACGCGCCCCGGAACCACGTTTTTTGGGCAAGCCGCCAGTACGAAAACCTGCGCGGGAAGCAACCGTGTTTGTTTTTTGTTTGTTTTTACTCCCCACGTTGAATTCCGAGCAATTAACGGTCTGGATCAAGCCTACTGATTCGGTTACATCTCGATAATAATAAATTCCTTGGTCTTCATCTCTTTAATGGTGGTCCATTCATTTCGAATTTGCATCTTTTCAGTAGTTACTTAATGGAGAGAACAAAGAAATTACGCAATGCATGTCGCGTATTCCCAAATAAGAATAACGAGGTCTGATCGTATGACTCGGTGCTTGTTTTGTTTCGCTCTCTTTCTGGCTATCCCGCCAAAACCGCCAGATAGCCGGGATAAGTTGCTTCAGGTTTTTTTTGTTTCCCTATTACCACAACTAGTTGAAATTGCTTTTCTAAATCTAAATGGCCTTTTTTGGCTTTTGTCAACAAACTGCACTCAATAATGAAAAGCTTTCAACTCAGTTTCGAAAATGAGATCTGACGTCCGGCTGATAAGCGCTCGGTGGCAACCAGAGGATTTCCCATTTTTACTAAATTGATATCTGCCGCCTATGAATGCTTAATAACTCAAAGAAGTGGTACGTACCTCGTCAGACTCTGAAAGGTCAATGTTGCCGTTTGCGTCGTCATCTAGCTTTCCGTGCAGAGTGCGGATAGCTTCCAAATTGAGACGCTCTGCATCTGACAATCTTGCGGCCAAACAGGAATACTCGTCGAAACATGGTGTTGCTTGACTATTACCTGTTTGATTAAACGAGTGGGTATCACGTGCTCTAGAGTATACCGATGACGCATTTAGTGTTAGCTCAGATGGAGCAGACTCCTCCATCATCATCACAGACACACCACACAAAGAGAGAAAGAGAGAGAGAGAGAGAGAGAGAAACATCCTTGGCCTCCTTCTATTGGTTGAATCTTTTCAAGGTGGCAGAGTCATTCCATAAGAAACAGAGACTATTTACAGCTAGCACAAACAGCTGCTGTAACTTGGTCTGTATACATTCACTCTCTACGTTTCAAACAAGGATTTTGTTCTTAAATCTGATTAGCTAAAGTTGTGGAAGTTGTTAGAAGTTGTTAGAAGTTGTGGAAGACAGTTAACTGAGTTGATAGTCATTGCAAATCTTCACATACCTTGCGTGTAAGGTTTCCAGATGTTGGCAGCCAATGGAACAGTTATTACATCATTCTTTACTTTCTTAACAGATGAATCTGGACGACTGGGATATGTTATATCGCTTTGAACACCGCTATTGATAAGTGACACTATGCAAAAGATGTTAGTAAAACATTCAATTAAGGAAAATCTGACGTGGGTTTTCCCCATGTCGGTGTAGGAGTGGTGGAGCCAAACAACTGATTCATATATCACAAGGAAATATACCAAACACGTTCGATTCGAGAGGAGAATTCACAACTAATGAAAACCGTTCATGGCACATCGCTCGGGAAACCAGACATACGTAAACTAGTGATAGTGAGTGAACGTCCCAGCAATGTAATCGTTAACTCGTTGCCAACACAGAAACCTGCCATCTAGTATCGTTCATTTGATTTTTCACAATTGTCAAACCATCTGTGTTTCAATTCTTGAACCAATCAACAAAAATGTAAAAATAAAATTTTAAAAATATCAAAAATAAAAAAAATTCAGAGTAAAAATTTATTACCTTTGTATTCATGATAATTTCTGTCATGAATCATTTTTATTATTACTTAATTATCTTTCTTACGTAAAAATGGATATTTTTGTTTTTGTAACTAAGAAAAATGGCCGCTAGATGTCGATGGAGTTTAGTTTGTTATCAATCCGAACATGTGCTACAGTCAAATTCAAAACGACAAAATTTCCAATTCTGTCCTCTGAAAAACTACGTCCAAATTACAAACACTTTAATTTATACGAGTTAGTTTGATTATAAAAAAAAAATAAAACTACTTTTCATACACCTTTGATTCGGATGTGACGCAATCATGGATGTGGTAGATGATACCATTCCTTATTGGCCTTTTGGTATCGCAATTAATCCTCTTCTCATGGTTCTTTATTTAAAACAATTTTATTCTTCATTAGATAAACAGAATATTATGAAGAAAATACTTGGATACTTGGATTATGAATGTCTCAGACATGCTGAAGATGTTTGTCTAAGCTGGAAGAAGATTATTGCCGATGAAAAGCTCTGGGAGAAACTTTTTCAAAGGAATGTATGTATCAATGTTATAACTTTACAATTACTAATTCAAATCTGTGTCTATTGTGAATTTAATATATATTTCAACAAATTTCTGTTCATGTCTGTATGCCAATCTCCATATATAGTTAGAGCAGATACCAGATTGGGGGAAAATGGAACAAGTTCTAAGATTAAGAAACTCTGCTATATTTCTATTGCCTTTTAAAGATAGCTTTGAATATCAAAAGGAAGTTTGCTGTCAAATAGGGGATTCAATCAAGGTGATTTTCTAAACAAGTTTATTTTTTCCCCTCAAGTTAATATTTGGACCTACAAAACATGTTTGGTAGAAACTTAAATCAAACTGGATAAATGGAATAAACACTGGCACGAATTACTCTTTCAACACAACTCCTACCAAAGCAAGAGCAAATAAGCCTATTCATTTTTCCATGAACCAACGTTGGATAATAAGAGTTTCGCCGAACGGACGAATCAGCACCAGAAACCGATGGGCGCCAGAAGAAGAGCATGTAACAACACATTCTTTGACTCCATCATTTATTTTATTGTTTTAGCTAATGAAAATGACTTCAATTGCCCGGAATAGGTTGCCAAATTGTTGCCTGACAAAAGAATCCCAATTGATGACGCTGAACGACATCCAATCATTGAATCAGTTCAGTTTAACGACGAACTCTTTGCTGCAGTCGGGGTAGTAGGAACCCGTACAATAGTATTCATATTCGAAGTAAAAGAGCATGAAGCGGAGTCTCCACTGGTAATCAGCGAACTACTATTCTATACTCATACTTAATACCTTTCCAATTAAATCAAACATTTCCAAACAGTTAAAATGTGTTGCATGGAGGAAAATTGAAGACACGGCAGCTACCGATCATGTTTACAACTTTGATTCCAAAAACTGCATTCGCTTAAAAGGCGACCTACTCCTTCTTTGCGGGAGAAAGGTAAAGAGCTCCTAACGTTTTCTTTTGCAATTTGTATGAAATTTGAACTTTGAAATAATAAATGATTACTTACAATTGAAAAGATAGCAGATCAGTCGACGGTAGTCACCTTGATGAACGTAAAAGAACTGAGAACCATTTACAAACATAAAGAAGTCACGAGTCGTGTCGGCCAACTGACTGACTTTGCGGTTGACGACTGGTGCGTGGTCTTACTCTTCGGGAGAAAAGAAACTCCGCGTGCACCACGAATGAATCGATACATGTTGCAGATACGGGATGCGGCTTCATTTGAGTTCCTCCAATCTTTCGTGTTGCCCATCATTCATTCTGATGTTTGTCGTTTCGACTATTCGCGCAGATTTGTTGTTACTGGATCAGACGATAGTCGTGTCAGGTCAGTTTCTTTTCATTTAACCGGTTTTTCACATGACCGATGTGTTTCTTTGATTAGGATTTGGAATGTGTCAGAAGGAACATGCGACGGAGACTTCCAGCACGGCTGCAAGACCCTTTCTTCACTCAAGTTTGTTGATTCAACAAGTTTCATGGGAGGGTGACTTTTGTTTTAACCAGACCCGTCCAAATTGTCTTTAGAATCGTTGCGGATAGACTTATTCTGACGTGTGATGGTGGGGGCATTGTCAAGTTGTGGAGATTGGACGCCGCAATGAATCCCGAGACTCGCGATGACCCTTCTAGCGTCTTGCTCAAAACCCTTGATGCTCCGCTTCCACCCTACTGGACATTTCGCCAAATCAAATGCTTGGCCATGCAAGCGGACGAATTTCAAATCGCGCTAGTTTTACAGTACGACACCAAATCGCCCACACTTTACGTCATGGATTTCTTCGCCGAGGACGAGATGAATGAGAACGGATGCACGACAAAGAAACGAAGAAATCGTAAACGCCGTCTGGTGTAATAAGCTCGGAAAGCTCAACGTCTATGCCGTACCGTCGCTCAGAGGATTGTGTTTCCTACTGACATCCCGCAGCACTTTGGGTTCGTCAGATTTTTGCCTCCATTAATATGTTGATCAAAATTTACACCGTTTCCTTTCGAGAGCTGCCATGTTGTGATGTTAAATAAGTTGTCGAGTGTTGATGAAACATATGAGCATCCTCTCGTGAAACGTTAAAATGTAATATTTATTAATACAATTTGTTGGTATCACCCTAAAAGGCAAAATGACTGGAATCCTGACTGCACCTTGCGAAATGGTTGATTCGGTTTTTCGGCTCTACTGTCGCATCGCCGTTGAGGGAATTGTTTATCCATTTGGAACAATCATCAGTCATTCGTGACAAATGGATGTTCCACGCCGTCGATCAATGAGCGAGAAGAGCAACAGCAACAGTCACTTAAATCTCTTGACAGGTTGGAATCGGCCTCGAGGACAATAGAGCTGGAACCAGTTAGCATCCCTATCTTTTGTGTATAGACTCCGCTTAATGGCTAGAAAATGAAGAAGCGAGGTCAAAGGCCCAGGTGACCCATTTAAGCAGATTAGAACCGGGTTTCTTTTCTTTTCAGGACATTTTCGAAGCTGGCGGGTTCAGGTAGAAAATCTGACCTTTTACAAGAGAAAGGGCTTTGAACTTTACAAACGGCTGTTAAATGTAGAGCCTCAGTGTTAAAAGTGTCTGGGCAAAAAAAAAAGAAATGGTGTACGTGAATGACCACAGGACTATTGTATGCGGCGCTCGTCCAACAATAACCGGTGGGTAGCCCCAAGTTGAGTGAAATTTCCCACAATAAGATGGATTGCATGTTGGACTCGAGTACACCCAAGGTGAGAACGAAAGTTTTCCATTTCATTTTTTCGGTTTTATAAAAAATCTAAGATTATCGTTCGACGCCTCGCATTCCCATCGGAATCTGGCAACTGACTCGGAAATTACCCGTTTTTACATGTTGAATTCAGAAATTCGTCAAATTACCTACAGCAATATTTTCCCCTCACCAACTGAATCACTTTAAGATTACCTTTGTAGAAGTATAGCGCTTTCTGTACTCGACACATGTCAAAGAGTGACATAGAAATGACTGTAATCTCAAGTTCAACCAACGTGGAATGAGAAGGCACCATCATTCGTTTATTTGGTTTAGAACTTTAGATTGAGATTTGAAATTACATTTTCCAACATCTCGACCGTGTGAGAAGTATTCAACTGACATGACATGTCAGTGATAGCAGGATAACTTAGTTAAAGTATAGATACAGCACTTAATTCCAAGTTGCAGCGCTTTCCGAGTTGTTGGTACTGTCAACTCGACGTCTCATGCCAGCAAATGCCCGGAGTGACTCGGAATTACTACTATCCATCATTATTAGAGAAAGTGGATTTAGTGGGACTGAACGAAAAATTGACTCCAACTGCTGCCATGTGTGTAATACACACTTGGAAATGAAATCGCACGGAAAACTTAATAAGCTTGACGACTCATTAGGCAACATCATCGCATCATTAATCTGATTATCGCGGTTTTTATCGTTATCGACTCCGATATATCACTCAATGATGGGAGTATGGTATAATATTCATAGCCCTAACTGGAATAATAAGAATAAAAATAAAAATAATTCTTTTTTATTATTTAGGCAGCAGTTGGCTGGAAGACCTTGATAATTCAACGTTTTATTGTTGGAATTTGATGACGTAATGATTGCCCCCGTCCTAACTTAACCCAAGCTTGCTTACCAATATTATTCAAATGAAACTCGGGAAAAACCCTTTAAGAAAACTCGTTCAAATCGTTTTCAGCATTGAAGAAGAAATAATATTTTTAAAGAACTGACTTCATCGTTATGAACCCAAGGATAAAAGTGACTAATTTTACAGAATGTTGGGTGGGATTTGGGTGTTGCCACAGCTGATACCTATCGGACGCGGACCGTTTTCAATTTGCATCTGATGAAAGAGAATTGAGTGTTCCTGAAAGAATGTTTAAGAATAAAATTTTGTTTAAGCCTTTGGTCGAAAGATCTTGTAGTTGATATTGCAACTAACATATGTATAGTGAACTTCACCTAGGCTCCGCCGCTCCGGGGGCTACATCAAGGGGTCCGCAACTCAAATTTACTACAATAAAAAAGGTAAAAAAGCAAAAAAAAGTGAAAAAAGGAAAAAAAAAGGAAATTTACTTTACGTGCTAAAAGAAGGGCGCGCGCGAACGAACCCCCCCTCCTCCCCATCCCCTCCCTACCCTTTTATTTTCGCTTGAAGGAAAGCCTATCTCAAAAGTAAAAAAGGAAAAATAAAGCAAGGAAAAAGTAAAAAAAATAAAAAGTAAATTTGAGTTGCGGACCCCTTGGGCTACATACATATTCACTCTCGTTTCTGAGGCTGAATGCAGTCCTTCAAGTGAAATTATGTATTCTTTTATGATGCAACACAGCATCATCGGATGGAACTGTATAATCCACTGTTGCCGCTTTGGAGAGTTATAATACAAGTGCGTGAAAACCCGTGACATAAGTGAAAGTTAGGTATAATAACGTAACATTAATGGGGGATTTTTTCCGCTTTTATCTGGAATGCTTCCAGGTAGTGTAGGGAAACATCGGGTCCCTATCCGCTAGTGAACATAAAAACGATTGAAATGTTTGCAAATTCCGGCACTGCTCAGTGCTTACAGCCATCACCGAATATGGCCATCGTGCGGTCGCCAAATATTTAGATTACGCCATCAATGAATATCAATTTTCTCGCGTACATAATTTAAAAAATTTAATAAAGGTATATTGCATAAACAGACTTAAGGTTACGCCGATAATAATGTTATGCAATCATACTTTTATGTGGTCATATTGCAATTGACTTTAATACTGTCCCCTCTAGCATGAAAATTTCCCTTCAGGAAATGCTTTCGTTCAACATTTTCTAAAACAGAATTGCCTAAAACTGAATATGTATCATTCTTTCAATTAAATTGCCTAAAACTGAATATGTATCATTCTTTCAATTAAAATTGAAAGTAAGAGTTCTGATATTTGATAAATAAAAAAACATCAAAATATTTGGTAAAGCTAAAAAAATTAATGAGTGAAAGTTTAAAAGACGAGTTATCCTTGAAAAAACAGCATTTTTTATCAAAAGAATTTTTCCGATCTTGAGCAATAAGAAAAAGTAACTATGGGTTTTTTCCTGCAAAAAAGTAAATGTGATTCAGCACTATAGACTTAATTTTTGGCTCTCTTCAAACGACAAAATGCAAAAGAAGCGACCTACAGAAAAAAAAACCAGACGCTTTTATGTATGTTTGTTTGGGTATTAGGCTGCGTTCCCATACGCATCGGTCGTACAACGCACAAGTGTTGGCGTATATACCGGAACTTTCGTAAGGACGAAGAGGACAATTGTCCTTCTTTTATAGAATGAAGGCCATGAAGCAACTAAATTCTTTGCATGACGCGCAACAACATCTACAACATGTGCAGATGCGACTAGAGACAAAAAAGACACTTTTGTCTGCATGTCCGGCAGACAAAAGTGTCTTTTTTTTTTCTTTTATTAATTTTTTTTTTTAATTATTAAATTTAAAAAATTTAAAAAAAAAGTAAAAAAAAATAAAATTTTCTATATTTCTTTACGACCTAATGGGTCACTTTTATTTGTTTATTTCACTCCAAATTAAATTGAAAATTGTGCAAAATTTCCTAGCGATGGATCATTCGACGGGTTCGCAATCATCATTCCAAGAAAGAAATCTGCAAAACGAGAAAAGCGAATGCCCCTTTAGCCAAAAGCGACCTTCGATCTAATCGTGGTTAAAAATGCGTTACCTTAAGCCCCTTAGCCCTTCAGGTACGTACGCCTGAAACTTGAAATGTTTTAATTCGGAAAAAAAAAATTTGCATTCTCTCTTTCAATTAGTTAAGAACTTTGAAAAATCATTTAGAAATGAAGGAATTTTTTGGAGAAGAGGGAAACCAATGATAAATGTTGGCCAGATGTTGGCCGAATCCTGTCCAATTTCTCTACTGATTGTCGGCTTCTTGTTTCACATTTATTCGACTTTCTGTCAAATAAAATAACGAGTTCTTTCCAACTGTCGCAGTTGGGCGTCATTTGAAGGAATTTTTGGAGAAATGAAGGAATTTTTTGGAGAAGAGGGAAACCAATGATAAATGTTGGCCAGATGTTGGCCGAATCCTGTCCAATTTCTCTACTGATTGTCGGCTTCTTGTTTCACATTTATTCGACTTTCTGACAAATAAAATAACGAGTTCTTTCCAACTGTCGCAGTTGGGCGTCATTTGCGTAAATAATGCATAATAAGGGAGCTTATGTAACGTCCAGTTTTGCGAGCAATAAATTACCTGGGCAGTGGACACCGTCAAGGTGCTCTTGAAACTCCTCTCTGTAAATATGTCGATTGTAAAGGCAATAAAGTCAATGACTGTTTCAAATCTGAATATAGGAGTCAACTACTCGAAATGGCTATATACTCCGAGAAGAGTAAGAGTAAGACATGTCATAAAAAAGGGGACTCTATACAGTGCCCATTGGCGTGATATTCACTTTGGGCGGACGGCAACATAAAGGCTCGAGGTCAACAATTTAAAAAATGCTGCGAAATGTTTAAGACACAATTGCCGTCTGGTGGTTTCCACTAGAAATATTATTCAAACGTTGTTGACTTGTTGCCTATGTTACATTGTCCAGAATCGGAGCACTAATTTTTCCTTAGTGCTATGGGCATCACGAAATCGTAAATTCTTATTGAAGTGAGTTACAGTTACCTATTACTTATACCTTAGGGGAAATCACATATTCATGTATTACTATTCAGCAGCCAAGGCAGTATTGCTTCTGGACTTGTGGTCAAGTAAAATCGCAATAAGATTGCTGCTATCCCACCAGCCACAGGAAATCTGAAGAAAAAAAACACGCAACAAAAATAAAAAAATTGTGCGAATCATCGGGACATATAAAAAAGTGACATTATACAACACTTATTCATCCGTACGTACGTTGTATATAAGAAGAAATCGTGCGGTGCGTGTTGTGAAAGAAAGATTAAATCCTAAAGCAGATCTTTGCACGTAACATCAATTATATCAAGGCAACCTCCAACGTGAAAGAGGTGGAGATTGATCACGCTGCCGTCTACCGTTTTTTTTTATAGGAATAGTCCTGTAGGGCTCAAACGGACGAAGGCCACAACGTACTCACCTCTGGCGAGCAGAGTTCTCCCCTCAAATGTTATACCTGTCAATTGGCATTGAGATAAATCAGGAAATGGAGGAGGCCGTTAGCACCAGACACAAATAGATGCAAATTTTCAAATATTTTGCAAGTGGATGATGGTGCACGATACTACTAACGAGTGTCGTTCAGAACCTCAACAACAAGAACGAAGAGAACCAGTAACAATAACCTCAACAACGAGTTGGCGATAGATACCATTATTTCTTTAAATCAGCATAAATCTAAGTATGGTGGTGTGCATCGAATAGTACAGCATATAGCAATTAATTATTCGATTAAGGAAATCGAGAAACAAAATGTTTTTTTTTTTTTAAATTCTTTTTAACTTTTCTTTCTTTTTTGTTTTCTTTTGGGTTTAAAAATCTCGTTTCATTTATACAATTTTCACAATTACTGAAACATTGACCATTTACAAATGGTATACAGACATTGATGTGCTGGAGCCACTCACGACTTTCTGATTCCATGAGATACGAAAGAAGTCAAAGAATTGTACAATTGTGTGTGCTTGTCTTTCCTCTGGCAACGACGAGAAAATGTGTCGATTTCTTGTTTTTCCCGTTGGTTACTTCCATGAATGGTAGGGGTACTCGGCCGGTTTCACGGAATGAGGAGGTCCATTAAATTAATGCTCATTTTCTACTAATGCAAGGCTATCGAGTCCATTTTTTTCGAATCAGAATTTCGGTAATATACATTTCGAATCCACATTCTACAACATCCGAAATTGAAATTCTAGAGTGGAAGCGTGATGGCTGAGGGCAATCGGCAATTCATTACGTCTATCCAAGGAATGCCAGAGACAATAGCCTTTGACGGAATTGACGCTCTATAGGCCACTTTTATTTGTATTGTTGTTTTCTAGGCGTTCTTATATAACATTACACAATGAAGTGCCCTGCGTATTGCAAACCTATTCCATAAGATATACAATATAACCAGTTGGGGTCGTAATAAATGTTGATTTTATTTAACCTTCAGCACTTCTCTGAGACGCGATGGTAATAAAACGTATTTTCTCTCTCTGTCTATGTCTATATCTTGCTGATAATATGTGACGATGAGACAAGCGGTTTATACTCCCAGCTGCTCTTATTAGGATGTTGGCATCTGTCGAGAGCCAACAACTTGCCAAACAACTCAGATCATATTTCCAACAGTATAAACGCCAGCACAATCTCTCGACATGAGAGGCGATGCAATATCGATTGCCCTAATTTGAAATGTTGGAATTACTGTAGGATTCGCGGGTTTTAATAATGCTGCCAACATTCACACAATATCAATAATTCAAATAAAATATTAGATTTAAGATCTCCTTATGAAGCGTGCGTGCTTGTCTTTTATTTCGATTTCGATTGAATTGGTCGTGCTGGAAAACCCGTTTCCTTTTCAATTCGGTAATATAATTTGGCGTTTCAGTCGGATTCAGTCCAAGTTGAATATTTTTACGACCATTCCTGTCCCTCGTCAAAGTGAACGTGAAATCGAAGACTTTTATCGTAGCAAAACATCGCCACAAAACAACATAGCAGCCTAGATTGAAAAAAACAAACAAAATTCCAAATGAAATATATATCCATTCATCAATCTCTGCTTTGGATCCTGAGAAAAAAGTCAAACTATTCTGGATTGTCCAGCTGATATAACTTCAAGGCCATCATCAGCAGTCGAGCTATAAGAAATGGTATATACAGTAATACAGTATTCAATTTCATTCGAGCCGGATTCCAGTTGATGGAAATTCATACATCCTGATTATACGCTCAGTCATCCGATCCTGATGGACAAAAGAGAAAATCATCCGGCGCTCCCAATGAGGATGGACCACCTTGCAGTCTCAGCATCCAAAAAAGCACGTTTCACGAAATAAAAAAATCTAAATCTTTTTATCGTGAGTCACGTGTCCTCAAACACCTCCCCCTCCCCGTTTGACTTTAGTGTGTGTATACAACCCCTTTTCTCATGGCCATAGCCTTAAGCGTGATGTAACAAGTTTGGGTTATCAGCTCAAATAAGAGAAAAGCTAACGTCCACCTAAAAATATCTAAACGTCTACGAATCAAAAAAAGCCAGTTTTTCAATTCACTCTTCATTTGCACGCGCTTCACGCCAGACGGGAGTCTATATACGGGAGTCCCGTATATCCGGTGTAACGAGAACAGAAAATTTCAATTTTCGGGTTAATACAAAAGTGAGACCGCCGCCGAAAGTTCAATGTGTAACAGATCGCATCACGCACGTGATGACGTTTGTCGGTGAAAACGCCCGAGAGAACGGTTGACCGAAGGATAACAAAAAAAGAAAAATAATATCTCAACAGATATCTGCTGCACTGCGAGAGAGGGCGATAGATAGAGTATACATACTAGTGTTGGCCACTAGTATAAGAGTGCAACCGCTGCTCATGTTAGAACTTCATTCCACAAACGTTCACTGCACCAGTTGCAGGTCCCCAGTTCACTGCTGACGGTGGACCGGTCTTTTGGCTCTGCAGCAGATTCATCCGGGGCTTCATCAAGATTATCTGCTAGCGTTTCATTTTTAAAACAGCGCAACAAGTGCGTCATTCGTCGTCGCTGTGAACAAGTGAGTGGTGGAAACCAGCAGCAGCTAAGAATCGATGTAAAGTTCTTCCAAGTCACCAGTCAACGCTCGAACGTCAAGCCACAGAGACGTTGAAATATTTCAACGAGACTTGCTGATCGTTGGCTCGAAAGCGAGTTTATCCCGCGCGTTCACTGAAAGTTGCACTGGAAATTTTCGTTTCCTACAACCTTCAAACTTGTGTGTTTGTGTAATATAGAAAAAAAAAGTCGGACAACTTTCGAAAAACACTCGGGCAAGCTAGCTTTCCAATGTAAGTAGACAATGTCTAGAGGATCTATTTTTAGCTTTCATAAAGTTCCCCGTGTACTGTACAAATTACATAACAGTTTCGCAATGACAAAAGGTGTGCAGTGCATTTTCGTACCCAAACAATTTTCCTATCCGTTTATTATTGTCATTGCAGAGAAAAACGGCAGAGAAGAAAGAGCGCGAAAGGAATGAAGACTGAAGCCGACTGGAAGTACTCGCCCGTTCTATTATGTCGGCCGGATATCCATCCGTACGATTTACCCAGGATGAGACCGAGTTTCCCAAGGACGGAAGGACGACAGGTCCAGGAGGAGGAATATCGGATCCGTACCTCGACGCTACGCTATTGGCTCATCGGTAAGGATAAAAAACAACAACAATTACTGTGAAATATTTTGAACTTTTTCATTCCTGGAAATCCAATTGACAACCTTGCGACGCTCAGAGCTACGGTGTCAAATCTTTTTAATCCTATCCAGTATATCTTATGTTACACAAATGAAAAATCAGCCCTAAAATTTCGTATTGTTCAAGGTTGCCCGTGTTTATTATCTTTCCATCACTCTCTGACCATAAACAAAAGCTTGACGTAATTACATTGGTGAATTGAGTCCGTTTCTCGCTAGATAACCCACCACCGAGATTGTTACAGTAAATGTTGACTGTGTTTTTCTGATTGGACTAGGCTATTAGGTTCGTTAATTTTGAAGACGTCAATCGTCTGTTGTTTGACGTGTTTTCTCAGTGACAGAATCAAAGAGTTCGACTGAGTACGTTCCCCATCACAGATAGCATTGTTGATTAATAAAGATTATCAAGGGACCCATTTAACTAACGATGAGGCAATAGTGATTTCATAATTATTCAACTCGTAGCTGGGAAATTCCGTAGACCAGCGACCAGGTTCATACGAGAAAACTCTGGATCTTTAAATGTAGCACAGATTTGTCTGATTATGAAATTCCTGACATAAAAATTGTTGAGATTTTCGCAGTTATTTTTTGGCACAAGGCCAAGATTCACTGCCGCCATAAAAAAGTTTATTATAATTAAACCGAGTTATGTTTGTAAGGATGAATAAAAAGGAAAGAAAGAAATTCTTGCTTAATTGCGATCTACCTTGCCTTTGGCATGAAAATATTTGCGCGATTCGATTCACGCAAACCTAACAGTTAGTAAACTATTCGACCGCTAGATGGCGTGGTGTTATCGCATTCACGCACTTGCAACAGGTAGCATCTATTTTTCTACTCGGCGGTTTTAGAAAGCTCGCGTACTATGCCCAGTTATGCTACTTTGTTGTCAAGGGATATGATCAAGGGATTCCCGCTGGTTGTTCATCATATCAGGCTTTATTTTGAGATCTCATTTTTCGGTCATACTCCTGTCGCCATTTGAAAAAAAGAAAACGAAACGGGACACGAAACAATTTCTATCGCTAAAAATATCCTTTCCATTACCAAGAAACCAGACGCGACAAACTAGTTTTAATTGGATATGAATTACAAAACAATTATTGAATTAAAAAATAGGATCGCACTATAACTCGAATCAAGTCTTTTGTTTTGTTATTTAAAAATGAAAAAAAAAAACAGATCTCGATTAAAACGCCAAACAAGAAATTCATGGTCAGTCATTCAACTGTTAAACTTCCAGTTTCTCTCGACTACTTTGGTTTTGTTTTATACTTATCTTGCTTTATTTATCTTGCTGACTTGGCAAACTCGGAACCAGCCAAAATAGTCAGAGCCAAAAACCAAGAAATGTCCAGTGTTGTTATCTTCTAGCTATAATAATATTTTCTTTCCTAATCTTTAACGGATATATGCAGCGAGGTGAAAGTGAACTTCTTCTTTAAGGGGGGGACGAGAAAAAGATGCTAAGGGTTCACTCTTCCATAGGTATGGGGGAGTTGTAGGGCCGGCCGTGTGTGTTGGGTCCGTTTCCTTTTTACTTCTCAGATTTTTTCCCGGGCAATGAGCAGCGCACAGGTGAGCGCGCCAGACCCCCACCACTAACTATTTCGTCTTTGGCCTCGGGGTGTCTTTTGCGGCTCAGGTGAGTTCAAGGTTTTTCTAGAAAACCGTTTGGTTTTTCTTTTTTTCGAAAAAAAGGGAAAATGTCTGATGAGAAGACGACGTAAACTATTGGCCGCGCCTTTATTCTTGCATCTCTTATTAACCAAGAAAACCAATTTCCCAATCTTTCGGTTAACCTCTCCAGACATTGCCCAACATTTTGTAATTAAACCGGGGAAGGAAAAAAGCACTTGTTTTTTCTCTCTCTTTAATTTGTTTTAAAATTTCTAAATAAAAAAAAGGGGAAAACCCAAGGTAAAATACAATGTAACGTGGTGGGTCACCAGCACCGAAAGTTGACGCCTGGTGGTCACACCGCTTATTAGACACCAACCACCAGCAACTTCCTCCGAACCGTGAACAACTTTCTTCAACGTCAAAGCGTCTCAGATGGAAATCTTTTGTGTCCACTATGTCACGTCTCCGACTATTATTCAAAGGAGGCCAACATATTAATGCTGGCCTGTGTGTAACCTTGACAAGAGCCTTGCTCGGCCAACGGTTATTTTCTTTTTTAACATGAAAAACTGACCAAAAAACATGAGGCTTAACTTTGGTTGGTTGGGGGGGAAAAGAAAAAGCCCCCCGCTCCCCCAACACCCCCAGAATTTCTGGTCGAGCGGTGGCGCTGGTAGTCGTCCACGGACTCTGAGCTGAGCCGAGGGAGAGAGTATTGAGACGGGGGGCATTCAAACCTACCGGCAGTCGGTAGCTGAGGGTTCCAACGGTCGGTCGCTCGCTCGCTCTTCTAACGTTGCCCAGTTGTCAAAATCAACTCGCCTCCTCTCTCACTCGTATTCTTTTATCTATTTCTGTTTGTGTCCCGAGTGTGTCGTGTGTGTGTGTGTGTGGCTGTGAACTTTGTGTGAGTGTCTCGATTTCGGATTCTACAGACGCGTCTCGTCGAATACAAAATTAAGAAAAGATAAAAATCTATACGTCTACGAAATGCGTCGAGCCATCTGCAGTGGTGAGTAACTTTGTAGAGCACGATAGTCTTTTCAAAAGATGCCCAAAGTGTATCGCAAATTGACACAAGGAGACATCAGATCATACCGAATCTCAAATTCCTTCTGCTGCGTCTGCTGCTAATATAAAAATATGACATGGCGGCAAATTTTTGTTTTCGAAAAACAAATTCTCCGATTACCGCGATTCGAAAAAAAAAATAGTCTTGGTAATCTAACGTATTTTCTCGTATTTTTTCGTTTCCAGGAATCCTGGCCGTCAGCGCCATCCTGTTTATCGTGATGGGAATTCTGGTGACGATGTTCTTTTCCCAAATCATCGACAACTTTATTTACAAGGTAAACTTTTAACCCCATTTTAATCAGCTGTTTAATAGTTGGTCGTCTGCTCATCTCGCCCACAATGCAAATAAAAACAGGCCACCGACCATTTTTGTTTGCGCAGTGACGTCAGATTCCTTTCGTTTTTTTGTGTTGCATATATTTAATAACAAAAGAGACACATTTCGGGTGAGGCAACGGGCCAGCAGCCGAGTGGAGATGCCAAAGAGAAAATAGGTCAACCCAATGTGTGTGTCTGAGCACCTACTTTCACTCTCCGTATAGAATCGGAGAAGCTGGGGGAAAGACTTTCTCTGTTTTGGGTGCGACCTTATCAAGTTTTATCGGCCACCAGATTCGTTGTTTCGACGAGTTTTCTTTTCTTTTTTAAAACAAGAAAAACCTTTTGGAAATTTTCATCCAGACACGACTTAATGTAAATCACCATGTGGAATTTCCTGTTGGGATGTCTCGGTTAATATATAAACGTGAGATCAATAATTCAAAGTAATGACAAATATTTGACCTCGTCGGACTTTCCCTTTTTTACCATGCAAAATTTGAAATGTCATCGTCATGATTTGGTGCTTTTTCTCGTTTAATAACAGGAGCTAGTCTTGAAAGTTGGAGGCGAAACGTACGAAATGTGGCGCAAGCCGCCCGTCGAGCCCCAGTTGAAGGTTTATTTCTTCAACGTCACCAATCCGAGGGATTTCCTTCAAGGCGAGAAACCCATTTTTCGCGAAATTGGGCCTTACGTTTACAAGTAAGTATATTAACCTTTCCTTTTTATTACAATTATTATTATTATTAATTCCCATGGTCCCTGCCTAACCGAACCAAACAGCTGTTGTTGTTGTTGTGGATGGCAGGACATTGGGAGTTGCACATCACCTTGTAACACACTACAACTATTCCAAGGTCTTATGACTTCTCCCCGGTGGTTTTTTCGTAATTTGATCCGACTAAATTCACGAGGAAACTAAGCATATAGCTTGAACGTATCTATCCCGGATTTTCTCTATGCATTTCCACTAAGCGAGTCTGAAAAATCCAGACATTGAAATTTTCGGGGAAATTGCGCAAATGTGATGACGAACCGTCCAGGTGGACGGGAAATCTTATTAACAAAACTTTTCATTTCTTTTTGGGGTTTTTTTAAAAATGGCGTTTCGGTCCATTCCCCACGACATATGGTTGTTGTTGTTAAACACTAGAACCAGAATTGACGGGTTTTCTCTTTTTTATTTTATTTTTTTTTGACAGCGAACGATGGGAGAAGGTTAATTTCACCTGGCATCCAAATGGAACCGTCTCCTATCAGCCGACCAGAACCTTCTTTTTCAACCGGGAAATGTCCTATGGTGATGAGTCTGATTTGGTGCAGACACTCAACATTCCACTCGTCGTAAGTTGTTTTTCTTTTTTACCTTCATTATCAACTTGAATAAAAAGAAAAAAAAAACCTGTCTTGTAATCACATTCTTGTTTTGTGTACTTTCCATGTATTTTCTCTTTACGTCTTGATTCTGGTCATACCAGTCTGCAGCGGATCAAATGAAATACGCCGTCAAGTTGACTCGCCTCGCTCTCGGCTCAATGTTGGGCGTCCTCAATCAAGAGACCTTCACCGTTCGCTCCGTCCGGGATCTCATGTGGGGCTACAACGACAGCCTCTTCAAGTTGGCCAAGGATGTGATGCCTCCAGAGAACGTCGTGCCCCACGATCTATTTGGCCTTTTTGTTGGCGTATGTTTCATTTTTTTTCTTTTTATCACATTTTTCTTGTTTAAAAATTTTAACCAACAACGGTTGTTGACATTTTGGTTAATTATTTTACAGAAAAACGGGTCGGCCAGCGACGGAGTCTTCACTATTGCGACTGGCGCTAAATCAATGTCCAACTACGCCATGATTGATAATTGGAACGGAATGACCAATTTGCCGTTTTGGCAATCCGACCAGTGTAACCGTATCGTCGGCACAGACGGAACGGCTTTTCCACCGGAGCTGACGCCCAACACCACACTCCATATGTTCAATCCCGAACTGTGCCGAGCCATGCCGCTCGTCTACTACAAGGACGTCGTTCACAACGGAGTCGCTGGTGAGTTGTGGCTTGCAACCGCACATCATTAGAAAAGACAATTTTCTTGACGTCGCGGCTCCTTGCGTTTCTACATCTCATTTGTGTGTGTTCCAAGGTTACCGTTTCGGACCTCCGATCAACGCGTTCGACACGCCGGCCACAAATCCCGATAACGCTTGTTTCTGTCCCCCTGGCACGATGGAACGCGATGGCAATTGCGGCATCAAAGGCCTGTTCAACATCAGCTCCTGCAAATTCGGCGCCCCCATGGCCGTTTCCTGGCCTCATTTCCTTCACGGAGATCCGAAATTAGTCGAAGATGTTGTGGGATTGAATCCAGATATTAATCGCCACGGATTTTTCTTGGATTTCCAGCCCGTACGTTTATTTGGCACTTGAATTGGTTTAAATACTAATTTTCTTTAAATTTTGGATAGAAATTGACCATCGCCATGTCAGCTGCAGCTCGTATGCAGATTAATCTTATGCTGTCCAAGGTAGAAGATATCAAACAGGTGGTTGGACTTCGTGAAATGGCATTTCCGCTCTTCTGGTTTGAAGATGTAAGTTGTTTCATACATGAAAATGAGAAATTTCTACGATATTGATCAATCGCATTTGTTGTTTAGGGTATCGACAAACTGCCAGATGATGTGAGCCAAAAACTGAAAATGGTGGCCGAGATGCCCGAAGCAGCCCGAGCTGGAATCTCTTACTCTATGTTCGGTTTGGGTGGTATTCTGCTCTTTTGCGTGGCCCTGATGATCTGGAAGCGGATGAAGAGCAAGTCGTACGGTGCTGGGGGAGTCAACAACGCCGACGTCGAGTTTGAGAAACGGACCGACGCCGTCACCGTTCACAAGACCAACGGCAAAAGTCGGCCTGCAGAAGATTCTGATCTCCCCCGATAAGCTTTCTTCTCCCGGTCAAATGTTTTGTATTTAAATTACTAGTTTTGTCTTCTTTCTTTCTCCCATCTTGCTCCAATTCAATTAATCGAGTTCAACAGTTCCGCTCAGATATAGACTCCTCCTTCTATTTCTCCACTTATTTGGCCATTGTGTAATGACGAGCGTGTGTGTGTAGTGCGTTTGCGTGTGTGTGATTGTGTGTCGATGGTTTGTACGTGGTGCCAAACGAGTGGTGTGGACTTGTTTTGTAGACAATTCCGATTGTGACATTGGCGATTTCTCTCTCATGACTCTTGCGAAATCTATTAATCACCCCATGTATATCATAAAACTATATAGAGAGAATGGAAATATCACACACTCATCGATTTTTGCTCCCTCCTCCTCCCTTCTTTGTTTGTTTCAGTGGTTTTACTACTCCCATGTCTATCTTGTAGAGATTATCGCGACTTGTATCTCCACGTGACAACATTCCTCGAATATTCTTTCCTTTGGGGAATAACAACAAGAGAAAAAGAAAAGAAAAAAAAAACAATCGAAAAATAGCATTCATTTTCACAGTGAAATAGTTTTTCGTTTCTTTTTTTTTTCTAATTATTTTTTCAAAAAAGTAATGCGCTCAAATGTTTCGTGCCTTTCATTATTTTGCTGGTCCCGTGTTTTATATAGTAGTTATAATTTGTTTGTTTTTTTTCCTCTTTCTTTGATGTCGTGCTCTCTCTCACATATCTCGTAATTTCGTTACGGACGAACGAATGAAATGAAATTCCCAAGGACCCAATAAGACGATGACCGTGAATGAGCAAATGTTGATGAATGAACCAGCCGTTTCTTTTACGAAATAAATAAAAACTCAAAATAATTAAAATCTACTTATCAAAGGGGAAATTTTGGCGTTTCTTGCGTGCGTCAACGGACGTTTCGCTTTCACTTTTCATTCGGTTTCGCATCAGTCACGATTGTCGGTGTCACCTTGAGATCTCGTCGTCAGTGGGTCATCATCATCTCGGATTATATGATCTAGAGAGGCCACACCCAGTGAATTCGCCGATCCATTCCAACAGTCACGACGAATCATCACCGTGTCATCTTAATGTTCACTGTCGCCATTATGAGTTTCCTCGGCCCTGAAAACGACCTGAATTCAATTGTGCTCATTTAACAATAATATATTAAAAAAGATGATGGATAGAATGAAAATGATGTAGAAAAGGGTATAAAGTTTTAATCAGGTTTCCGTTTTCGCGGCTTCCACGAATCCCCCCCGCAAACCAGTGATCACCCAAGGAGAACGCGAGATATCAAATGACGTAATTGAACTTGTCGGCAGGATGTGTGGAGGACGCGCACGAGTCCTTATTTAGTTTTTTAAATATTCGTTTTTTTTTTTCGTCTAAAGTCGAGTTATTATTTTTGCGCATACAACGAACTTGTGTACTAAAACAGTTCCGGTTGAACGAACAAACTCAACTCGTCAGTTTCCGGGCTATTTCGTCGCCAATGGGCGTTATTGCGTTTATATTTCGCTGCAAGCGTTCTGCCATATATTGTAATTCAATCGTAGCCCAGGGAAAGTGAAAATATGACTCAGTTTTTGTCAATACAAAAATTCAAACAGCCGTCAGAAAAATTACGCAACTCAGTGAGGGGTGACGGCTGCGGTGCTGAGCTACTCAAAGTCCTTGAAAAATATAACCACCAAATTACTAAGCGAAATACGTAGAAAGGCGATTACCCTTCAAAATAACTAATATTATTTGACAAATTTTTTAAGCATGACCAAACATAAATTTGTATATTCAAAAATATGTTTTGCCCCTCTTTTTCGTTGATTTCAACTTTAGATCTTATTTTTATTGTAATCCGTGTAATGGATATCTTTCTGTTTTGCATAAATAGATGGACAAATCAGTTAATGCCAGCAGTGAACAGACGTCATCACTTTAACATTTGACCCGCTGAATAACGTTCTGCGTTCACATTTTCTCAAAACTATTCCACACATTGGTTGCGCGTGATAATCACGTGTCAGGGTGAAAACACTCACGTACGCCATTCGAAAAAAAAAGGTCATCACTTGACTGATTAACGGATTGTTTACCACAGGTTTATTTTTAGCTCAAATTGCTTTATTGACTTAAAGGAAATTATTTCAACTGAATACAAATGAGCTGACATTTGGGCCACTCATTTGAATTGAAATTTAAATTGGATTCCGGTGACGAATTAAATGAAAAGATGTGTCAATTACGTAATCACATGCGGGCTATTAAACCGAGCAGGCGGGGGTATTGGCCGGTGCGTTTTTGCAAGCGACGGCTGTCAGATTGGTCAGGCTATCAAATTGGTTGTTAAAGTCCCACACCTTTAATTGAAAGAATAATGAATTCATTTGATATCTTCACGAATTAAAAAGACCAAACTTTCTTTTCGTTATTACCTGGTTGTAAATTATCCAAGGAACAAAATACAGAGTAGGTTCAAGGTTCAAAGTTTCCACTCCGTGATCGTGAACTAAATCCTGACCCTCGATGCTCATTTGGCAAGTATCAATAGGCGCGTAATCCAAGCCAGCCAATTCGGCGCACTATTCAACCAGACAATTTTCTAATTTTACCACACCCGTAAAAAAAAAACCACTGCGCTTAAACGCGGCATCGTAAAATAACAAACGAACCAATTCTCCGTTCTTGGGTAGATCCATAAGGCAAGTCGTGAAATTCAAAGCCTGGCAAGATTTTAACTAAAATTAAGCAAATCTCTAAACAAAGTATTATACAAGCGAACGATACCTGAGTAATCGTTGGACTGTATTTGATGCCACAGGCATGGAGAATATTGCCAGTACACTCATCTTTCATAAGAAATGTTTGATGATAAAATTAATCCCAAAAGAACTTTGAAAATTAATATAATAACTGTACCGGGTCCATGTTGACATTCGAAACTCCATCCGCCTTCCGCATTCGGTAGAAACTGCATGAACAAATTTAAAATAACTTGAATAAGGAATAGGTGTGTAATTAAAAATAGAGCTCAAATTTTACCGTTGCTTTTCCGAATGGGATCAATCTTAAATCGGTAAAAGTGGAAAGCGTCGGCCAGTTGGGATTTAATTGATTCACGAGGAAATTGCGGCTGTCGGGACAAAGGGATTCGTAATAAACATCCAGGGTCATTCGTTCACCAGCTCTAGTCTTTTAATTTTAGAACAAATAAAAAATCATATTATAGATTACAAGTTATGTTGCATAATAAAAGATAATAAGTCTAGGATTAGATTAAGCACAAAGTATGACGATGCTATTTTATTTTATCAACAAGCGTGGCATGCTGCTATGGTTTCATCAGGTATGGTAATGACTTAATCCAGCATGGATAAAGGCATGATAAAGCATGTCAAGGATAAAATAAAGAGCATAAACCAATCACGTGAAAGGTGCGTTGGCCAGAGTCGATTGTAAATGTAGGCTAACACACTGTGCTGGTACCCTCCTGCTGAACATTTTTCTTTCGATATTGTCACACATCATCGCTGTTCAGAAATAATAGAATACTATAGTTCTGGCTTAACGCCATATAAGCTTCACCAAAAAATGTTTTCGCTTGCTTAACCACGTGTGGGTTATATAAGCGACGGAATAGAAAAAGTGACAGTATCAACAGAGCTATACGACGCTCCATTGTTGGAAAACAATGAGTCACCTCCATCACTTTATACATGGGAAAAGAAGTTGACAATTTGGGCACACATGTACATATAAGACCGCGTCTTTGATTAACTCTGTATTATTCATAAACTCTATGACGTCAATAAAGACAGGTGAGAGCATATAAAGATTGACGCTTGCATTGCTGTATAAAGAGTGGACCACACACGGATAGTTTCTATTAAATAAAAAGGAATTCTTTTTGTAATTTTATTACCTGAGGGGCTCCACCAACCACGCAGATCAAGGCGAACCCGCATAGAATAAGCGATCGCATTTTCGGTGTTAGTTTGATGTGAATTTTTCTTAAAGAATCAGGATCGAATCAAAGTAGCTGTTTTTCAGCACCCTGCAAGGATCCGTGTGTTATTGTAGTGATGATTTACAGTCAGGATATAAGCTCTGTATGCTTATATATAGCATTTGATAAGGTGGCATTATTTGCTATCGCGATAGAGCTATGTCGAGTGCTCCATTAGACCTGCCCATGAAGCATAATGATATCATAATTAATGCTGGTGAACTTTCGTCTAGGAGATAGAAATCGGACCATTCAACTTGTTACGTAATTCGAAAGAGAAAGGGAAGTCTATCGTGCACAATAACATTTTCCGCTTCGTTGAACCTGTTATAAGAGAAATTGGTTTAATTCCTACGAACTCACAAAAACTTGTTCACTTGGAAAATGTACACACAGTTTCATTAAATGTGTGTCATTTAAGTATAGTTGCAATTCGCATACTTGCATTCCTATAGCAACAAAATATTAGCCAATAACGTAAAATTATATAACAATCTAATGTTTGCGGTAGAAAGTGTTATCACGTAGTTAGTAACAAAACCAGTCCCAAGTCAGACAGTCTCAATTAAAACAGAGGAGAGAATTCCCAATTAGGGAGCAATTAAAACCACAGGGGAACATGTTCACTTTCTGACGTTCTTTTATAATTTTGGTTCTTATACTCGCCACTTGGCAAAGTTATCAGTACATTTTTTTTCTCAGTCTTCAATTATCGTATAGCGGCGAGACCTGATCAGAATATTCAAATTTATTTTTACTTAACATAATTTATTCACTTTTTTTTCATCCACGAAATCTATTTAGAATAGGTGCGCATTTTTCGTTTTGAACTTTGGATGCTAGAGGTGTAACACGACGTTAGACTATTCATCTTCATAATAGGTTTCAATTTTCATTTGATCCTGCATCATTTGAACTTGATGAACCGAAGCAGTAAAAAATCAGGTCCATTAAATAGTCATAAATATTTCTTTAATTTTTGGCTCATTGTGAAAACTTATTTGCATAATAATAGTATAAATTATTTCATAAAAACTTGCACAATGAAGGTCACCGTGTCGAAAACAGACCACCTTTCAAAACAAAATGAATACCACTATACAAATAGTAACGGAAATTGGTGCCTTCTTCTAAAAATTTACTTTCAAGTGAAAAACACTTTGCATTTATAATGTAGGGCCTATCGAAAACAAATGTATTACAAAATGTTACATTTTGATACATTACTTCAGTACCCAGCATTGAAGTTAACTAAAATTTGGACGGAATAACAATATTCGAATAAATGGAATGTTGATTTTTATGTTTCACATTCCCTAACGGGGATGGGTTTGCTCAACATCTAGACGGATCACCTAGAGAACATTTGAAAGGCAAGACGGAGCGTTAAATCCGTTATGATTGCAAGCAACAGATCTTAGATTGGAGAGACTACTCCATTGCTTGCCATCATCAAACACCTGTAAAAAAATAAATAAAAATAATTAATAATCAGTGGGATACATAATTAAAGTTAATAATCATTTTCACCTTATCATAAACAACCCACGGGACAAAAGTGAGAGTAGGTTGCAGAGTTAAAGTTTCCGTTCCATGCGCCACAGCCAATTCTTGGCCCTCGCTAGTCTTCGTGCAGGTGTCAATCGGTGTAAAGTCCAAACCGGCTAATTTGGCGCACTATATGACATGAAAATATTTATAAAATTTCTTACATTTTCATTCGGAGAATCCCGTACTAACCTGAGCTCCAGAAGTTGGCGCTCTCATCAGACACGATGCGTAGTTCAGCGCCTTATTATTGAAATATAATTTAGTTTCCCAAGCTTTTATGAAACCCACATGTACATTTCGAAAGATAGAGTACCTGAGTGTTGTCTTTACTGTATTTGATACCGCAGGCGTGCAGGATGTTTCCAGTGCACTCAGCCGAACCGTGTTGACACTTGAAGGACCATCCACCCGATGAGTTTTGGGAAAACTAAAAACAGTTGTCAAGTTCATTGTATATCAGCAGGCAAATTTTGATTGCAACAAAGAAATAATAATAACGGGACATACGCTGGCTTTGCCAAAAGGGATCAGCCTGAGGTTGACGAAAGAGGAGAGACTTTTCCATTGCGGCGCCAACTGATTGACCAAGAAGGCCCGGCTGTCGGGGCACAAGGACTCGTAGTAGACGTCCAGATTCGTCCGTCCACTATTTCCGAGCTATTAAATCATCAAAACATTATGAAGGCACAGTCACGAGTAAGAAATTAAAATCCAAACTGTCAACTAGATAAATTGAGCTATGCGAGGATGGAATGGCAGAGAAAATCATTTTTTAAGGTTTCAGCTGTGTGACAAAACAAAAAGAATAAAACCCAACAAATATTTGAGGTTCAGCCGGAATGCGACGTGCGAGATTGATGAAATTCTTCGGGCAAAATAGTTGCCTACTATTTACAATTTCTATCACTTCCCTGAAATTCTGGCGTCAAGGTAGTTTTCAATGCCTCCGCATGATTTCCAGCGGGGATGGCGCAGTCTATTGACCTTGGGTCCATGAGCCTTGCCTCTCCCCGGAGCTTTTTTATCCTTTTTAATTATTTCTTTCCTCTTATGTTTTTCTTAGGTGTTGTTTTGTTTTTACAATTTTAAGGTTAAACGAGAAAAAGGGGCGTGCCAACTTGCAAGGGAAAAATTGAGCAATTTTTTTAGAACCTTTAAAATTACAAATCTTATAAATTAAGAAAAACAAGAAAGTTATTAAACAATGTTTTACAAATATATGAGCCAATTAAAATTAAAAATCTAAAATTAATTAACAATAATTAAATGTTATGCCAAATGATTACCCCAGCAGTGTTGACAAAGCTGACGCACAGCAAGGCAGAGGCTAACAAAAACTTGAACATTTTGGCAATTCACGAGGTGAAGTCTACAAGAAAGTTGAATTCAAGCACCGTCTGCAAGCACGTCCACTCTCTCCCGGAACTTGCTGAGCAATGTCTGCATATTCGAGCGAGCCGAACGACCAAGGCTATATATGTTAACCACTCCTCGATTCCTATTCTTTTCGCCTCTCACTGATCAAACAGGTGTGCTGAAGTGAGAGTCGAGCTGGACGCCAGCTGTGAATGTTTTCACGCGTGCATTGTAAACGAAACAACGGCTCTTTTTTTTTTTTCAAATAATACAAAATTGTCCCAACCAAAAAGACTATTCTTCGTTGAAGTTGGCGCCAATAAACTGAAACTAGAACATATCCATTACGATATTCTGGACAAAATCGAGGTCGCCAATTTACAGCTAAAATGTGCTACTCTATTTCCTGGTTGAAACGCCCGTTGGTATCAAAATTTTCAAGGCGTGGCACTTGAGCGCCAAAAAAGTGCTACCCAATTGAACTAAAATACCAAAATGGCCATTCTGATCTTATTTCATTGAAGGCAGACTTACAGAATAAGGAACAACAAATCGTGTTACTTCCACCCCAGTGTAAAATGAGAATAATGTAACAAAATTGTATAGTACAGACACACTGCCATCAGTCAGAGTGATCGTCTTCATCATCATTTGAATCGTTGAAAGGAAGATCGGGAAGCTGAATGTTGCTCAGCAAGTCACGCATGGCCGCCACCAATGTGGCAACGCTCTGTTGAAGATTGGCTCCCGCTCCTTCGGCGGCAATCTCTTCATTTTCTTGCAAATCGACATTGGCACGAGGAGGTCTGTAAAAATTAAACATGTTTAAATAATTTAAAAAAATCAAAATAAAATACAAGGCATACCTTCCAGGTTGTCGCTGAACGGCTTGTTGATTATTAACAACTTCCTGCGGATTAAAACCTGGTAAGAGTGACCGGAAGAACGAACTGATCAAACCTCCTTCCAACTGGCTGGCGGCTGTGGCATTATTGGTTCGAGTTGGTCGGCTGTAGCTCGACACCGATTCTACAGGCGGTAGAGGATCAAAAGACATGACTGAACCAGCTGCCAGTTCCTGGATGTTTAAAAATGAAATAAATAAGAACGCTTTTTATTTAGAAAAGTATTTTGAGTTGAACCTGGGGTAGCGTGGCGGTAGCATCTTTGATATCTGACAGGAGAATATGTCGGTAGATATTTCTCGGCGTTCCTTGGTAGCGCGTTTTACGCTTTTCCTCGTATTCTAGGGCAATCGAAGGCTGGCGATCAACCTCATTTAAACAGCTGTTGGCGTTTCGTTCCAACTATAATTTTAGAGTTGGTTGTTATTACAAATTGATTTATGGCAACACATTGTTTACATACCCAAGGAAGGAGTTCAGCATCTTTCCAAAGGTGAAATGAGCGTCCGATGTACAGTTGAATTAAATTGTTCAACGACGGCGAATGACTACGGATACAAGTAATTAATACTTATTCACGAAATATTTTAAATTGGTTACGTACCTGAAAGGCGTTTTGGGTGAAAAGTACTCGTGTCTGACTACTCTAACGTCAGCTTGAATGGAGCACTTATCTAACAGAGGAATTAATACTCCTGGGAACATTAGCAGGGCCTGTTTAAGGTATTCGTCTGCAAGTGGAAGGCTTTTGGGGTCAGTTTTTGAATGGTAGAAGTGGGCCAAAGCAATAGCGAAAGCCATATTAGGCAGTTGGGACAAATTTTTCTTGGATTCAAAGAATCCAAAAAATTCAATGAACCAAGAATATTCATTGGCTTTGATGGCATAAAAGTCAATCATCAGAATAACTGCCAAGGGATCGGAATCCAAATCCAATGTATAAAGAAGTTTACAAAATTCCAAAGCAGTTCGGTAACATCCTCGCAAACCGATGGAAACCAAATGTTTGAATATGGCCAAAAATAATGCCCTTGAAGTAAACCAAATATGTGATTGAATTGTAGGACAAAAGTCTGAAATAATTATACCTGTTTTCCTGTTGCTTATATTCGAGGCGACAATTTCCGGATGCCAAATTGAATGAAGGATGAAAAGCACTTTCAAGAATGTATAAGGCTCGCTCGATGAGTTCTCCTGCCATTTGCGGGTCTTCACTCATTCTGCAGATATCAGACAGCTGGATCAGCGAGTCTATATGGTATGGATACATATTCACAAGTGCAACAATATTTGTGGGGTTCAATGAGCTGACAGCCTCCCAGAAATCGTACTGTATTTGACGATACTCTTTGTTGTGCTCATATTTGAAATAGAAACAACCATCCTTTGTGTGATCCAAACTCATTGAAAGTCCTAATGTAAAACATGGATTTAACATATTAAAATTCATAAAGATCTTTTAACTTGTCAACACAAACCTGTTTTTCTTATTTGGGACCAATTGTCTTTGGAATTGATTAGCCATGTTGACTTTACATAAGCCCTCCCCCTGGCTTTCTTCTTTTGTGCTGAAACCACCACTCTGCTGCCAAAGATTTTCTTCAGCTCATTGTCAGAATTAAGATTTTTTTGTTCTAAACTGAGGACATTTTTAGCAGCGACTTGTTTGGAAACTGCCGGCTCATGGCCATTTGAAGGTGCAATATTAACTAGAAATTCATTGTCCAAATCATCAGCATCATCATCAAGCTGTGCACTTTGCTTCTTCTTCTTCTTGGTCTTTTTCTTAGGCTTGGTTCCTGTTTGAACTATGTGTGATGTGTCTTCTTCCGATTCATCAGGAGTGGGTGGTTCTTCGACACTTTCCTTGTCTGAGTCGTCACCTTCATGCAACTAGGAGAGTAAACAGGATGAATTTAGAATCACATCTGCATGACACGATTATTTTATATACCAAATCAAACATATTGATGGCGGGTTTCTTCTTTCGATTTCCATTGACATTTCTTATGACAGGCGCATCATCAAGCTCCTCTTCTTCTAGTTGTAGGCTTGATGCCAATGTTGATAACTCATCTTTTTCTCCATGAATTTTGCGAAGCTGTCTATTTGACATGATGATCTGTATTTAATAAATTGCAAATCAGAAAAACAAGATATCGCTCCCGATATAGTAATCGTTTGGACAGTGTGTATTTTGGGTTGTGGGCCCACGTAATCGTCTGCATGAAACAAACCATCTAGCGGTCAAAAAAGCACTTAATTATTTTTTAAATTTTGGTAAAGTAGTTTTCGTGACTTTTCGATGCACTATTAGATTTTAGAATCAATTTAAATGATTTTATGGTTATGTGGAATTTATTGAAATGATTTTAATACAATTTTGGTTAATATTTCGTAATGGATGATTGCTACCCATAGTGTGCTGCCACCTTGCGCTTTTCACATTCGAAAAACGCTCAGTCAAACGCTTTCTGTCAAACGTGTAAAACCCTAGAAATTTGCCCATCGTGCTGAATGAAAATTCTTGTGTGCTTGATGTTTCGTTTTATCAAAAATGATTTCATCCGACCTTGGTGATAATGACTCAGTTATTGGTAACCGTTTGAACTGATTGGAAAAAGAAACGATTCTCCCACAAAACTTGGCTCAACTGAATTGTGCATTTATTTTATGTGCTTGGGAAAAAAGGGCATTGAGAGAAAAAAAAGGAGGCAGCAAACGTAGTAAACGGCGCCTATCGGCAAAAGACTGAAGCTCGTTTCAGTCTGTACTGGTGCTCCCATCATGGCGGGTTAGTTGGCTGTTTCAGACTGTCAAATTTTATTTTTTTCCCTCATCTAGTTTGCTAGTTGTTAGTCATTCTCATGTTTTACCTAACTAGTACCATTGATATTGTCTGATTTGTAAGTAAAAGGCTGTACTTGTTGACTTTGCAATGGCTGCTCTCGTGGTACCATGTAGTCGAGGCGATTACGGACGTGTAGTAGAGTAGAGCTAGAGAGATTGTGTGTTGCTCAAAGTGTTTGGTTGGCGTGGTGTGTGTGCTAAAAGCGTGTTGATTTTGATCTTATTTATCATTGTCAGATGATCCACCTTCGTCCTCACCACCGGAGGAAGATGAAGAAGAAGATGAAGACTCGAAATCATCGCAGCAACAAGGTAATAAACTCGAAATTCTTGTCGTTTTATTCCAGCCCGAAAAATTCCTCAGTCGGCTGTGGCATGTGGTTCGTCGATTTTCGCGTTACTGGCGCGACTTCTTTCTCTTGACAACAGTCAACAGCAGCAGCAGTTGAAGAAGAGAAAAAACGGCATGCCTGTTTTTTCACGGTTCAAGTGGCTTTTTTCCCTCTCGTTTTTGTGTAAAAATCTTATCTTGAATGAAGTATATAGAGGGAGAAGAAAAAGAGGGTAACAGGAACCTTGTTAGTAGGGGGGGTTATTGGCGCCAAAAAAGAAAATGCTAGGCCTGGGCCGCATTGTGTTACACACAGCGCCATCATTTTCATTCTGGGAACAAACATTCCTCTCTCTCCCAAAAAGATTTTTCCTTTTTTTTTTTTTTTCTCCTTTTAAAAATTCTTGACGTCGTTAAAAAAAAAAGTCGTTGGAATGTTTTTCCGACCGATTTCTCTCTCCCCCCCAACACTTAACGTTATTTGGAAACTGTTGTGTGGTATTTTCTTATTTGAAAAAACCAAGTAATGAAGTTTTCAGTCTTTTTTTAAAATGTATGCGGAATGTTGCCAAAATCTGCAACTTTAATTTTTTTTTTTTTGGGCTAATAAAACTTAAAAAAAAAATAAAATTTTTCTTCAGATGATGAAGGCGATTCTTCTGAAGAGGAAAGGAGTTCCAGCGGTCGTGAATCGGTTTCAATCACGGAGATGGAAGCCTGTCTGGAGAACGGCAACGCTTTCAACAGGTCAGTTCAAGAAACATGTCCTATTATTCTGTACAAAAAGCTTAAGGCTAAGTCATCTAGAGATTCCACTTTTAACTAGTTTTCCGGCTCAAAAGAAATGAATAACTTTTTCGAGATGGATTAAAAAATCTGTCACTTTAATGAATAATGGCACCTGCTCCGAGTAAAACCCCTCCTTTTTAGTAATCATTTAGTATAAGAAGCATATCTCTCACATTCCGATTGAAATCTGTTTGAACACGTCCATATTGGGTTTGTATGGCGTGATAGATTACACGACCGATAGCCCAACGAATTCTGGTTAATCTGATAGTGAAATCATGACTTTTAATTAATAACGGTCCGAAACACCTGCCGTTGAGCATCATCCACCTGGTATTATTATTAAATTCATGTTTTGACATTCAACGCTGTATGGACAACACTGGGACAAATGACCTAATGAAGGTGGAGGCCTGCTGTTGGTTGCGTGCGCAGTTACACGACGCCTTAATAGTGCGTTACTACTCGCTTTTTTACTCCAATGTTGACGGTGCAGCCTTGCCCTCGAGCTCTATTTCTCCCATAGAATAAAAACTGCGTCATTTGCTCGTGTACATTTTTTGGCGGGAAAGTCGATCGATGGAGATAATTCGATTTTTTAGTCTCTCCACTCGAGCATATTGTGTGTTGTGCACCGTATCATTTTCTTTTATGGTTTCATTTTATTTTTGGTGGTCGTCGTTGGTAGGCCAGTGGTTATAGTTAGATCGGCCAAAAAATTTTGAAATTATTTCAGCGCGCTCGAATTATGACGCACGCCCTTGGCCTCAATTTTTATATTTTTTGGTTGAGCCTCTCTACGTCGTCGTCGGTTGTTCAGGTCAATCCTTTTTTTTCTCTCGCCAACAATTTCCACGAGATGGTGCGCCGATCGAAAGCAAGACCGGAAGTGAAACTTGGAAGAAGAAGAAGAATGTTGGCGCCAAAAAAGTGAAAAAGGAAAATTGAGAAGAGGAAAAACGGCCGATAGGGACGCCATTCAAAAATGTTTAGGGGGTGAAAAAAGCGCCCGAGGCATAGTGATGTAAGCGCCTCTCGGTGGCTGTTTGGTGAACGATTCCCCCCTCTTCACCACCACCCTCTTTTAAGGCGATGGAATGGCCGCTGTTTGTGCACCAATCGCCATGGGGCGATTTTTTTCTAGTCTGCAACGTGATTGGCCACCTCGTCTCCCACCCTATGTGGGCGGAGTCTGGTCTGAAAACGCACCCCTAGAAAACCTTAGATACGTACGCACACACGGGCAGAACACGTTCTCCTGCTCCCACCCCACACTCTCCACTCTTTTTCCGTCTTCGTTCACTCGCGTGTGTGTGTTGGCTCGGCGTGTTGTATTCAACCCCCCTGGCGGTCACTACGTCGTAGTACATTTCGGCTATCGTCGTCCGTGTGTGTGTATGTGTGTGTGTATGTGGTTGGTAGACGTTTTGAACTTGTGTGCAGACAAAAACAGCCGAAATTCTTGTGCCCGCGCGCACAGAGTCCTTCGTTTTTTGACTATTCGTTCAACAACTTTTAACTGACTTGATTGGTGTGTGTTTGTTTCCTGTGACGCCATCGACGAAGAATTACTAGCCGAAAAAAAGTGATGGACGCTATGGCAGGGAGACGCACATTGGGGGTGAAACAAAACTTTGGACGAGGGGGGAGTTCAAGACCGGAAGCGCGTCCCTCCCTCCCTCCCTCGTGTGTGTGTACGTGTGGTGAGGAGTAGCCATCTGCTCCTTTTTTTTTCCCTCACACACACACACACACACACGTTCAGCTGCCATGTTGGTTTCATTCGTCGTAGGCCTTTGGGGTACGTCGTCGTCCACCAAGTAGTCGGAACACCACCCACCAGCCCTCCCGATGGCGCTACTTGATTGACTACTAACCCCCCCCTCCAGCCGACGCCTTTCCCGACCTTTTAATGATGGTAAGAGTTGATGTTTTCTCCTTCCCCATGCTGGCGTTTGTTTTGACGATGAGTCAGGCCTCCCCCCCCCCCTTTTAAATATATTTTCCGGTGGCGTCGTGTGACGTCACCCTTGTGAATGGTATTGATTTATACCCTTCCTCGCAACAGCGACGAAATTTCCTTGGCCTTGCGCAATGGCGTCCTCACGTGATGAGACTCGCGTGTGTGTTGACATTGCCGACGCCGATCTAAATCGCACGTCAATGAGGAAACACACAAACTGGAAAAAAGTTTCTTCTTCTTTCCCCCCCATTTTCTCCCGTACAAGGCGTTGGGATGGAGAAATTCCTTTTCTCTCTCTACATGCCCGCCTCTTTGCCCACAGGGTTCATGTTTGACTGCATTCCTCAACCAACCCAACCAACCAGCCTCCCTCTTTCTAGTTGGCCGAGATACGATTCATCCGTTCTATCCATATAAAAATAAATAAATACTTGACCTAATCGTCTTTGGAAACCCCAGCAAAAAATTTTTAAAAGTTCTCAGGTGTCGCTTCTTCCGGTTTCCGTTGTGTGTGTAACGCGAGTCGACAGGAACAAGTTTTTTCGGTGCGTCTTTTTCAATGGAGAAAAAAGAAAATGGCGCGCGCGCCTCAAGGTGCAAGACCGGAAGTCGAGGATATTCCACGGGTTTCTCTCTGGTTAAAAAGAAAAAAAGGGTCACATGTATTTTTCAATCGGTTTTTTGGTTAAAATAAATAAAAAAAATTCGTTGGGGCAGCAGCAGCAGCCATCTTGAGGTCGCAAGAATGCTTATCTCCTCCGTCTTATATATATATTTTTATGTATGTGAGGAGAGAGAAAGAGAGAGGAAGCTGTTAGCCATGGGCGCATTCCTGTGAACCGAGGGGGGAGAGATGAGCCGAGCAGCTGGAAGGGCCAAATTCTCTTCCGTTGGGTTTGGTGGTGGTAGGCTTACCCCTAAAGCTCTACTCTGCCATTGGCTTGCCACTATTCTCTTACCCGTCGTCGTCTTTCTCCGATTTCAGCATCTTTTTCCCCGTTTCAACCCTGACCATCACTACAAGAAAATCTTAGGCAATCTTGTTACCTGACGATAATGATAATTTACTTATCTCGGCGACACAAAATGGGGTCCAGGGCTTCCCACGGGTTTTCGGTTTCTTTCCAGTCATAAAACAAAATGGTCGCCCCCCTTCTCTTCAGTTTTTTGGGAAAAATCAAAAGGGAAATGGCGGACTGGCTACCACCACCAAAACGATGGAATTAATCAATTTAATTGAGAGTAATGACTGTAATTTCAGCATTTTTCGGATGGGTCGATCGGAAAGCATCAATTAAATAATTTCAACTCCCATTGACGGAATTTTCAACCAACATGGTTGTGTGTGTGTGTAGGGTGGGGAACGCGTCGCCGCCATTTTGTCGAGCCGTGAAAAACGCGTACAAAATGGCCGCCGACTCCATTTCCCAAGTTTATACGGCGTGCCGTTCTTCAGAAATTTTGACGATTATTTTCAAACTGTCGAGCGCTAAAATAATGAATTTCTTTTCAATATCGACGTTGTCATCTGGATGCGGGTTGTTGTTTTTTTCTTCTTCTCCCGAAAAAACCATCTGGCGATCCCGGGGAAAATGCTCTGGCTGGGGTTAAGGACGATCCATCACCTCTTCTTTCAGCAACAAACAACATGGTGGAAATTTGAAAAAAGAGAATTGGGGTGAGAGAGGGGGAGAAAAAGAAAGAAGAGGATTCGTCGTCGAATGATGGGAGGGTGAGAGTGGGGCCCTTGGGGTAAATATAGAGAAGAGGGGGAACTCACCCTCCACTTCTTCCCTATTTCGCCCCAAGGCTTCTGCGGAAAAATCAATACTTTGACCTCCTCCCCTCTCTACTAACGTTCCCCCCCCCCCCCCTGTCTGTTTGTGCAGCGGCCATAGGTAAAAACTTGAAAAAGTTGTTGGGTTCATCAACAAAAATGTATATAATACTACTACTACCAAGGTAGTAGTAGTTTAAGCGCATACGAGTTGATCCAATAGAAAACCGAGTAGGTAAACCTATTAGCTCAAATAACCATCCGTCGCTTTGGTTTTTACCAATCGATATCAGTCGAAATAATTTGGTTGCACGTTCAATTGTTGTAGGAATAGTGTTCATTTGTTGAACACGATTTCGAATCGAAAATGTTTGGCCTATTGGGTGAAATTGCCACCTGAAAACGGTTTTGCGCGCCTTTTAATCCTCTGAAAATGCGTAGGCCGCCACCTGGTGTGGGGTTTAGAAACCACTCGGTGCAACCCACCCCGATCGGCCAATAGAAATCGAGCCAAATTACAAATAGAACGGAGAAATAAAATGTCTTCTTCTTAAAATAAAATAAAAAGAAGAAATCAGAGAAATGACTCAATAATAATTCCTTGTCTTGATTTCTATATTTATAACAACACAGGGAGCTGGTGGCGCGTGTGATTTTAGAAACGCTGCGTTCGATTCCCGTTCCCGATGTTCATCACGACCTACGCCGAGTGTTGGCCATCATCTCACGCCTGGGCGAAGATTCAGGTATGACTGTGGGGACGACGACGAAAATGTCTGTGTGTGTGTGTGTCGCCCAAAATAATCATCATTATCATAACAACAATGCGGGGTCGCGATTGGTTCTGGACGGAGACAAGAAGAGGCTCCCGCTGATGGATGGGTTCCAGAGTGTAGTTAGCATTTCTCTCTTCCGTCGTTTCAGGCGCGCACGCGTTTCGTGTCAAATCTCCTCCTCGGCGTCGGCCAGTTCTTTTTTCGAACGACCAAGTGACTGTGTGGTGGGGTGGTAGGGTGGAGGGAGACTATTCTTATTTATAGAAAAAAACATCAGGCTAAAGGAGCGCGCGCTCTCTAGGAGAGATGGATTGGGTAACTGTGTGCTGCTGCTGCTCGACTATTCCGGAATTGGATGCCCTTTGCCAAGATGTTTGGCGGGAGGAGGAGGAGGAGGAGCTTTGGTCCAGTTTGTGGGTTTCCTTCCTCATTGGTCCAATTCGTTTTTCTCTCTTTTTTTTTCCGGGCAGCCACAAGAGTTGATTAGACTCTCCGGAATACAGGAGCAAGGAGCAGCAACAGCAACAGCAGTTGTCGCATCGAGAGAAGAAGACGGATGCGCTTCACTGATGCTAATTAAAAAATACCCGAGATTGGGAAGAAGAAGAAGAGGGGGTGGGGTGAAATAACTTTGAGCTCTCCTACCTAAACCTTATAGATAGATAGTGGCATGCCACCACCACTAGTACACATTTCTTTTCTTGTGTGTGTGTGTGTGTGTCCCGGAATAAAATTAGTGGGCAAGGATCGTAGAGTGTTTTAGTATCGCTTCCGCGCTCAGTTGCGTCACACCTACACAAAAACTCTCGTCTCCTTCCTTCCTTCCACTCGGGAGCGCGGACGGCGGCTCCTTCCGCACTCGACAGTTCCGGTCTACCCCAAATGTCGATTCGAGGTTTGATGTGTTGTTGTTGTTGTTGTTGTTGTTGTGTCATTTTTGGTCGGGTTGGAGGGGGGAGAAAATCGATTTATGCTCCAGTTGTAGTCGTAGTGCGTAAGGAGCCATGTGGCCGGGTTGAAACGACGTTGTAGTACAGCTGGGCCGGCCCTCATGCGGTTCAGACCAAGTCTCGAGGTGTCTCGTGCAAGTTGCAGCAGCCGGGATTGTGTGTGTCGTTTGCAAGTAGAGATGCGATTGGTCTGGGGAGTGTCGCGCGTGCGGCGCTGTTGTTTGAGCTTCGCACGTGCGCTCCAGCCCTCCTCCTTCTTCTCCTTCTTCTCCCCTCTTGCGACGTTCATCCATCAACGAGTCTGCCAATGAGTTGCGTCTCCCATGTTCTCATTATCTCGGCTTCTTGAAGCCACCCTCCTCCTCCTACTCCTAATGTCTACCCAAGCGGAAAAGGGTTACGTCTTTGACGTGACCCCCCGGTCGTCGTACTACTCGTAAAAAAAAGGAGAAGGAAAAATTTCCCCTGCGATGAGCGGAAGTTCGTTAACGTTGATGAGTGTCGAGAAAAAAGAAAATGGAGGGAAAATGTGTGGCTCAAACTGAGATTTTACTTTTGCAGAGCCTTCAGTTCGGGCTGAGCTGATGGAGCAGGTGCCCCACGTGGCCATGTATTGCCACGAAGAGAAAGATGAACACCAATGGATGCACTTGGTCCCTTCGTTTTTACTTCCTTTGGTCGTCCGCTACCTCACCGACGTCAACAATCAGGTTGGGTTTTATTCATTTTGCCTATTTTATTTTTATTTATTTATTCATCGATTGGGTTTATTTTTAAACACTCGAATGGAATAGGTTCGTAAAACAGCTCAGGCCGCCCTTTTGGTGCTTCTCGAACAAGAACTTGTGGCTCACAACGACGTCGAAGATCAAGTCTGTCCACTTTTGCTCATGTTGACCAATTCGGACGCTCACGATGATTTCCGGACAGAAGCCGCAGCTGTAAGTGTTTCATCTCTTTTCTTTTTATTCTTTTCTTTTGGGGTGCTATTCGGGATTCTATATAGAAAGTTGCGTGAAAGGCATCGGCCTGAAAGACATGGGTAGTGAGATGTTGGCCTGGTAGTTCCTCACCTCTCACTACTTTGTCGTTCATGTCGTGCACTTTTCCAAATCTTCGTTCCTTTTACAATCGCCGTTTCGACCGATTTCGGGCCGTCAGAGTCGACTGGGAAATGCTATCGATACGATGAAGTTTCCGCGCGAAATTTCAAAAGTCATATCACAGCCAGCTTTGACGAGCCGGATATCGAGTCTCATTCATCTTTCGTCTAAATCAATACGGGGAAATAATTAAAAACGAAAATAAAAGACATTTTACGCAATTGCGCCGCTCGTCGGAAAGGCTGTGGTGTGTTGCCATTTTACAATTTCATATCACAGCCATTCTAGATGCGCGGAGCTGCCGGAAGACGCAGAGAGAAATTGAAATTATTTGAGCATCGAGTTTGGTTTTCGCTACTACGTGCCGCTCGCAAAGTGGCTGTCATGTGTCCCAATTTCAAGTTCAGCGTTTCATATCACAGCCAGCTTTGATGAGCGGGACGTTTTGTGGCCTTCCTCGGAAAATCCGGTAAATCATCGAGCGGAAGTGTTGTGTAACTCTTGTTGATTATGTCACTGTTTTTCCAAAGGGTGTCGTGTGTATTAGCTTGTCAGAGTGGTTGCGATGTGCGTCATGTTGTACTCGTATCACAGCCAGCTTTGATGAGCGCTACGCTCGACTTGTTGCATCAGGAAAATGTTGATTTTAACATGTCACGTTGGGGGTTTTTGTCTTTTTTTTAAATAAAAATGTATTATGCTAATTCGGCTGATGTTTGTTTGACACCCCAAAGTTGATGTGTCGGATGGCACCGCTGCTGGGCGGTGACCTGTCGCGCCGTGTTTTCCTCGAAAGATTTGCCGCTCTGTCGGCAGACGGCCTCTTTCACGTCCGCAAGATCTGCGCTGCCAATTTCGGAGAGTTTTGTGCGGTCGTCGGTCAAGAGGTCACCGAGTCCATTCTGGTGAGTTTTTTTTTTCATTTTTCTTTTATTTTTAATTTCATTCAACCGGAAACGAGATGATAATTATTAAAAATGTCTCTCTGTTTATAACAGTTGGACAAGTTTTATGCACTGTGCCAAGATGAGCTGTGGGGTGTTCGTAAAGCCTGCGCCGAAGTCTTCATGAGCCTATCGCGAGTCGTCTCGGCCAGCAAGAGACGCAACGACCTGGGCAGTCTCTTTGTCAACCTCCTTCAAGACGAGTCGCGTTGGGTTCGAATGGCCGCCTTCCAGGCCCTGGGTCCTTTTATTTCCACCTTTTCACGGATGGAAACGGAACGCGAATCGACTTCGACTTCACTGTCGTCGTCGTCGGCCACGGTCGAAACAGCCGAAGCCGAGCCGGTCGAATCGGATTTTAATTCTTTTTATTTCTGGAGAGACCCTCTACCGCAATTGAATTTGATGCAACCTCCAACCACCACCAACAACCAAGGCGATCCGCCGCAGCCTCTTGTCTCATCCGAGGCATCAAACAACGAAGAGTCGGTCTCGGATAGCGTCGAAAAGGCACTAGAGGATTTGATGGCTCGTGTCGAGTTGGGCGGCGGAACAACAACAGTCGAAGCTGCCGCTGCAACAACTCAACCAGCATCCGGTGAACTGGTTCCCGAGCCAGTTCACGCCTTTGACTTGAGGAGAGTAGCCTGTCAGGAATTATTAGGAGCTCCGGTGACTGCCAGCAGCAGTGGTAACATCGTCAGCTCACCACCCAATGCCGCCGCAGATGAGGGAACCAACGATTTGTCGGCCGAGTCTAAACCGACGGCCGACGGCTCGGTCCAGCCGACGTTACTCTCCTCTAGTGTCACTACCTCTTTGGCGACCGTCATGTCGTCGGCTTCGTCTCTGTTTCAACCCAATCTTCTTTTACCACCCGCCTACGTCAAGAGCAACGCCACCACGACGACCAGTGCCACTAGCAGCAGCAGCAACGACTTGTCCACCACCACCGTCTATTCAAATTCATTTTGCCCCTATTATTCACCGCGACGGCGGTCGGATGGCGGCAGCATGAGCGGCGGGGGCCTCATCGAGGCCGGCCGCTCGCGACCCTACAGTCCCTACGGCTCGTCTTCCAAGCGCTCGTCCATCACCCTCAGTCAATCGGTTGTGCCGCAAAATCTGATGGACTATTACCTGCAGATGACGGACCCTTATTACGTGGAGACGGTCGACGCCGAGATCACTCGCCATTGCGCCTACAGCTTGCCGGCCGTCGTCTGCACGCTGGGCAAGGAGCACTGGCCGCTGCTGCGCGATCTCTACACGACGCTGGCCTCGGACATGCAGTGGAAGGTGCGCAGGACTCTGGCGTCGAGCATCCACGAGATTGGCGCCATTTTAGGCCAAGAGGTGGTGACGCAGGACTTGTTGCCCGTCTTTGATGGTTTCATCAAAGACCTGGACGAGGTCCGTGTCGGCGTTTTGAAGCACTTGAGCGATTTCCTTGGCTTGCTGGCCGAGAAGGAGCGCCGGAGTTATCTGCCTCGCTTGGCCGAGTTCCTCAAGCTGGATAACGAACAGAATTGGCGCTTCCGTCAAGAGTTGGCCCTGCAACTGCAGTCGGTAGTGGCTCTCTTTTCGCCCGCCGACAGCGCTCAATCCATCTTGCCACTAGCCTTGACTCTGGCGTCGGATCGCGTAGCCGCCGTCCGTCTCCCTGCCTTCACACTCGTAAGTATTTTGCTTCTTCTTCCGGCCGGCCATAGCAGCAACATGATAGACACACATTTTTTAAACTTTGTTCTTCCTTTCAGGTTAGTCAAATAATGAAGCAGGTGTCGGAAAACAGCTGGGCCGACGATGCCGAATCGATGCTCACTCCTCTTCTTGCCGACCTAACGACTCGTTTCTGCTCCGGCAATCGCTGGATGCTCCGCCAGAGCTACGTCAACATCTGCAACCAGCTGGTGACGGACCGCGCTTTGCCGCTGGAAGAGTTTGGTAAACTTCTTCTGGCACCTTTGCTGGCGCTCAAACAAGACCGCGTGCCCAACGTCCGGCTCGTCTTGGCCAGAGTCATCAATTTCCAGCTCAAATATCACGGTTAGTATTATTTGTCTTTCAATTGTTTTTTTTTGTTTTCAACACTTGGTGTGTGTGTGTGGTACTACAATGTGTTTGTCTTGAATTACCAACAGAGTTTTTCGCTGGATCAGACAGTCCGTACCGGGAATCGCTGGACGAGACGCTCAATCAACTGTCGGCCGATGAGGATCGTGACGTTTCGTACTACGCCACAGTCAAACGGAATCAGACGCAAATCAATTCATTGGATCTTCCGACGGAGGACAACAACATTGCGTGATAGCCCCAATTCAAAGAATACAAACAAAACAAACTGTACACATTCACACACATTTGATTCTTTTTGCATGATGCCAACACAACGAAAAAACAAAACTTGTCGACTCCTCCCTTCCATCCTTTTTCCCTCCTCACCTCTTCTCTTATCATCTTTGATCTCTTTCGTTTTTTAAATAATCAGTTCCCCCACTAACATAAGGGAGCTCCCCCCCCCCCCCCCCCCCCCCCCCCCCCCCCCAATAAAAAGTCTTGGCGCGGATGAGTGTTGCTGTGTGGTGCCTTGTACAAACAAGACTATTACCTGTGTGTTGTGTAAGTAAATCACGCAATTGGTGCGGGAGACGAACGCCCCGATTTAAAAACAAATGAAATTCAAACAAAAATCAATTCATTCATGTTTCCCTCCTTTTTTAAAAAATAAATAAGTTTTTCCTTTTTTCTTTTGCAAGTAAAATAATCGTGTAGAGAGATGGGGGGGAGGAGGGATTGTTGTACAAGTTGTCCGCTATGCCCTTACTGTGATGTGGTGGTGACCGCCACCTAACCTGATTGGTAGACGGAAAAAAAAATACATCAAAATAATTTTTGCCTACGTGCAACCGCGTTCTTGTCGTTCTTCTTTTTCTTCTGGCCCCAATATCATTTGGCTCCCGAAATAATGGAAAAAATGCGCTCGCTTGGTTTAATGAAGCCATCGATAAAACAAAAGTGCAAACATCTTAATGAGGTACACACGCGAGTCGAAAAAGATTAAAAAACAAGGAGTGGCTGGGGCGGGTGGGGGAGCAGCTCGTTGTTTACTCGTGTAACAAGAGAAACGGTTCTATATTTATCAAATAAAAAAAAGCTGCCACCATTTTCTTTTTACCATTGCTCTCTCCCCTCGCCCCTTTTTTTAAAAAAGAAACAGAGCCAACAGCTTTGAAAATAGATTTTCCTTAGCTGATCGTCAAGACGCGCACTGATGACGACAGACTTTAAGGGGAAAAGTTATTTTTTTTCTTTTAAAAGGAAAAGTAAAAAAACATGAGACAAATTTTGTGGTTTTTTCTCTCCATTTATTTATTTTTTAAACGGAAAGACGATTCCATAGCTTCTTCCGGTTGTACTTGAATTGAAAAAAAGAACTTTTCCATGGGGTTTCTCACGGTTTTACGCCCATTAAGCAAGTCAGAAAGAAAAACCTCCGACACCATCACGAAATGAATAGAATAGAATTCATTCAATCACACCAAATTGTGTGAAAAATGAACTCGCGAGTTTATGTAAATTAAATATCATCGTTAATCGAGATAATAGCGGGAATAGTTCCGGAGAAGAAGAAACAAATCGAGAGTGGGTGTCTGCGTATACCAATCACGTCAAGGGAGCGACGATTGGCCGAAATATCTTTTCGAGACGATATTTCTATTCGAGCAGAGTTGACTCTGCTGCTGCTGCTGCTGGCGCGGTGGAGGAAACCCAAGGGAAGGGCTCCAGGTTTATTTCTGTCTTCCGACGACGCAATCACTTGGCTCGGCTAACAGACAGCACAAGCACAAGCTGCTTCTGTTTGTTGGACAAGTCAAAGCTCGAAAATATGGCGGCTCCTAGTTTTCGACAAGAGATTACCTGTCTAGGAATCTTTGGCGCAATAACTCGCAAATACATCATTTCTCTTTAGTAATTACGAGCCAGGTGAACGGCTGAACGCGTGACTCAGCTCGTCGTCACACGTAGACCCTTTTTTACGATGAGGTTTTTCGGGGGAAATAACTTTAACCAAAACCGTCAAGCAATTTGTGGCATAGAGTCGACCATTTTGGGCGTCTTCCCAAAAGAAAAAAAGGAAAATGTTGACTGTGGATGATGTGGCAACGCGGTGCAGAGCGGGAAAACGACTGCTGACATCTCGTTGTGACAATCAAACAACATTGAATTCTAATCTTGTCTTTACACTTTTCTTTTCATTCTAATTTCAACTCTTGACGACTTTTATAATGCCTCACTTGCATTTTAGTTATAGTCCAAACTATTTTTCCATAGAAGACATTGTGCTTCAAGATGTCAGGGTGTCTTGCAAATTCGAAGTAGCTGTTCCCAAGTTAGGTAAACAAGCTTATTCAATTTTAAGATTTTTTTATCTCAAGTAGTTGTGATGATTTCATGCAATTCAGCTTACCATCATGTACCAGATTACCAAGTTACATCTCCTTTTCTTCTGATTCAGGTATGCTTGATCAGTCGGCTGACAATGAAAACCTCAAACAAGGAAGCAAAGTAGAATTGCCGTTCTGGATGGTACCCACCCTTCATGCCAAAAAAATTGTAACACTTGAAATTCCAAGACACTACAAAGTCAATTACAGGTAGTTAAATATCTTGATAAAGTTTCGTTTTCTGGATTAAATCCAATTTCACTTCCACATTCTATAGACAGATCCTCCAGGCAGACAGTATAGTTGTCGACCTCCATAAATGGGGCCCCTATTTCTATGATCTGGGACTACATGTGGCAAATCTTGAATTGAAGGACTCTCTTGATATCAAGAGGAGCCTGGTTGAGGTTGATTACCCAAATTCTGTTTGCATATAACTTTCGCTAACTACTACAAATTTGTGTGTGCAGACCCTTCGTAACCGTTTGAGACAAATTATGGACATGTCTCAACATTCCACACACCACGAAACAGTACACATAATTGCAAACTTGGATGAATTAGAAAGAAAGTTGTTTGGAGTTGGTCAGTTGAGTTACAGAAGCTACAAGGTATTCATTAATTTAGATTCTGATGCATCATTTCTCTATTGCTTTTGTAATCACTTTTGCTTCAACAGGAATGGGTCCGAAGAGAATCCAGCAAGATCAACACAGCTACTCTAGTAGCCAGTCACAGAAAGAGAAAATTTGCAGAAGTGACTGTTTAAGATTCAATTACCAGTTTGTCAGATGTATTTGGCCCCTATCTAATTAACAATTATATTGAGCAACTATGAAGTTCGACACAGTCAATCAGAAGCAATTAACTCGTTTGTTTTTAATAGAAATGACGCACATTTGAATGGAAAAAAAAACCCTGATGGTAGCAACACGATGGATATGTTGAGTCCCTGTTATAGTAATTGTGCTACTCATCTTTGGAAAATATTTGCCGCGCAATTCTCAAATCGAATAGATTATCTCTTAAAACTTTAACTTAACAAAACAAAACCCTTTTTTTCTCTTTTTTTTTTAGCATTTTTCTTTCTTTTTGTAAAATTCGGGAACGGTCAAGTATCGGCCTATGTGTACGCATTGTCCATTCCTTCCGTCACCTCTTGTTTGAAAGGCTGGTGGTGGTGATTGGACAATGCTCCCAAGGGAAAGGCGTCATCCTCAGAGTCTGGAGACATGGTCAGCGGTGGTCCACGGTCCATCATCATGGACTGATGCCCACCTAATCCGTTTTGCCCATTCAGGAGAGGAAGAGTTGTAAGAGATGGACCCGTTGAGTGCGTGGGAGACGAATCTGCTGAAAGTGGAGCCATTGCGGTCAGTGTAGATGGGACCACAACGGGCGGATTGTACCCAGACGAAGGGGCAGAATTGTTTGCATTACCAACCGATTCAAGTGAAGCTCCTTCAAATGTTGGTAAGATTGTTTGTTTAATCGATCGTTAACCAATTCAAATAACTTTTTTTTTTTTTTTCAAATTCTATTAATACCTCCTAGAAGCATTTCCTGTAGCAGAGAATCGATGCGGGTCACTCCAAAGTATCTGGCTTGCTGGATCTGCTCAATCATTTGCCAAGCAACTGACTGGAGTGGCGGCAAGGCTAGCAGCAACTCGCCGAACCGACCCCGACTTGCGTACTGTCGATCGGCCACGTAGTCTTCCAGCAACTGTTGAATCTGGTAGCGAATCCCTTTTACCCTGGCCGGCTCTCCCAGACCTTTTGCATCTGGTGCCATCCCAAAGGCTCACGTCAGACTCAAGATTCAAATAGTAAGTTGGCAATCGACGTTTTTTTATTACTAGGATCGAAGAAGACGATGGCCTTGAGGCAGGTGTACTCCGTATCATCCATTTGAATATCTCGTAGAGGTTTCACAATCTCGTCCATTATTCGAATGCCAATATGGTAAATCTCGATCTCTGCTTGTTTGCCGAATAGGAATCATTAACAACATCTTTTGGCAATAAGGCAGCTAGTGTAGTTACCCCCAAGTCCAGCCGATTGTCTGGGCATGATGGAATCGTTGCCCAGTAGAAGAATGTCTCTTAAATGCATAGATCTTCGAGCAACTCCCAAAACGAGGTTTTCTGCCGCGTGGGCCCTCAATAACGCCACCTTGAAATTCGAATTCGACATCATCAAATTGGCTAAAAAGGAAATTTTTTTTAAATGTGTCACTCTACCTGATCATCCAGTGGCAATTCGCTGAAAACGGGGATGTATTTGGCCCATTCGACCAAGAAGAGCAACTGCTGTTTCATCGATTCGCAAACATCGTTGATGGTAGCCATCCGTTTGCTGTTCAAATCGTAATCGTTGACGGCTGAGAGCTGATTTAAATACAAATTTTCACACTAGAAAGGAAAGAGTTGATCGGGAGAGGGACAAGGAAAAAAATCGCAGCACATTCGCACAGATTTTTTTATTTTTCGCAAGAGAGTGAATGATAGTAGTGTGTGTGTGTGTGAGAGAGAAAAAAAGATAGAAACGAGAAGAAAAAAAATTGATCAAACTTGAGCAAACTGTTAGTGAAATTATGAGGCGGTTGTAGGTCAGTTAAAGATGTGATAGAAGGAAATGGGCGACAAACGGACAATTGACAAGCAAGCGATTCCCAACAAAGAGTTGGGAATTATTACAAGGTTATAATTCAGATTTAAGGGGTTTGACGAATAGAAATCAAGTAACCAAATTTTTACCTGTCGGCTCATGGTTTCGGCATTGATGAGAACACTTATGGTCAACCCATTGGCAGAAACCGGTTCTTCGTAACTCGGTCGGCGACTGCTGATTCGATCTCGTTCGTTTTGAACGGCTGTTGTGACACACAAAACGATTGGATATTGAATGTTATTTGACACTTTTTTTATTTTTCTAGCCAGTTATACCTTCTTTTTTCATGCCAGCTTTGAAGCATTTGCCAAGCCGGCAATAGCGGCATTGATTCCGTTTATCTTTGTCTACCACGCAATGACGATTGAACCTATTGAATAAAGAAAGTTTTATTGAAATGCTTTTAAAAATTTGTAATTAATAATGATTAGATACCGGCAAGTGTAGACGTGATTTTTCCTGACTGATCGGCGGAAGAATCCTTTGCATCCGTCACAAGAAGCGGCTCCGTAATGCTTGCCGGTGGCCCTGTCTCCGCAAATGGCGCACCAGGTGGCGACGGCGGCGACAGCGCTGATGCCGCCGGTCACGTTGCCGTTGCTACCGGTCGGTGAACTGGAACCGACGCTGTTGACGCTTGACGCTGGTGCCGGAATCAAGGAGCCGGATGCCGTCACCGACAACTGTAGCGAGCTGGCATCCGTCACTGGAAACATGACACGACCACCATCGATCGGGTTATCATCAAAATCCAACGGATCCTCCCCATCGTAGCGCATACGTAGCAATTGTAGCGTCTCTACGCCGGCGTAAAACCGTTCATGATTGAGAATACGAATGCCAACGAAAGGGAGACGGAATAATGTATCAGACGAAGGAATTTCTCAGGCAACCAAACGTGCGGTAGCATGCTGACGAAGCCAACAACGAGTGATGGCCGATTGCGCTATTATCTACGCCGCCCATCTCTCTCCACCAACACATAAATGGCCAAGTGTTTTGTTTGTTGGCATCTCTCTCTCTCTACTGGGAGATTTTATTTGGCTGTTTTGTGTGTGTGTGCAGTACTGGATTTTTGGTTTTCTCACAACCGGCGACTGAACATTATACCCCACCACTTGCGAACATTGGAAATTGTCATGGCAACAAGGACCGCAACATCTTGAAGCATTTAAAAATTCTTTTAGAATAATTGAGCAAAGACTTGTTTGGGTATTTTATTTTACCGAATTGTCCGAGTGCTGCTGCAGCATTGGATAGCCAAAACGCCCGGACGCGCTAACTGTTTGGCGTCCGGCTTATCGCGCACAAGTTTATTCCTTGGCCACCACCACCCCCTCTTTTTCCTCCTTTTTTTATTTTTCTTCTCGTCTCACCCACCCACCTCTCTCTCGGCTCTTATCGCCACTGACACATAGTGGCCTCGTCGCAAGCGGCCCTGTCTCAAACCTTAGCAAACGGTTTTTTCGTGCAAGAAAATCACGCTGGGATAAATTTCGAAACGCACTGACGGGCACACAGAGTACATGTCGCAACCCTTCAGACATCCATCAGCTAAAGTTTTGTTTTTCCTTTTTTTTTTTTGGATAAGATTCTTTCGTTTTTGTTTCATATTTTTCTCGGGCGATAAGAAATGGAAGAAGAAGAAGCTCATCTATACTATATGTGATGACTGGCTATCAGTTGAAAAGATGACCAAGCAAAGCGTCGGCACTATCTATGGCTGAGAGAGACAGTTTTTGAATCAACATTTTTCTTTTTGGGGGGGCTGATTATTGACCGACTTGGGCCACAGAAGGGAGAGAATGGCTGGCCGGGCAGATAAAGCACATAGAAACGGATGCATTATATTCGAGCCCTGGCGACTGCGTGCATCCATTCGATAAAATGCCACAAATGATTTTTCTAATTTTCGGAGGAATTCCATTTGACCATGACAAATTGAAAGAATAAATATTGAAATAATTGTTATTTACCTGGGTGTTGTGGGCTGCTGCTGTTATTCATGTTAACTAAAGCGGCGGTCCCGCCTCCGAGAACGGCCGCATTCTGGACAATAACCGAAGCGGCCGGATGACTGTAGTGTTGCTGCTGCTGCTGTTGCTGCTGCTGTTGGATCCCGCCAGCGTTGACCACAATCGGGTTCACATTGCGGATGCTGTAGTGCTGCTGCTGCTGTTGAACCTGGACGTGGCCGGCAGCTCCAGTAGCACGGGGTGTTTCCTCCCGCGATGACTCCATCACGGTGAACGTTGAACGTTGGAACGGCTCGCCAATAAAAACCATCCAAATCAAAAATATTTGTACGTCGTTGGCGTCGTCGTCGCTCGGAAAACTTTGATCTTTGGACACCGGCTGGCAGGGAACGGGCCAGAAGGAGTTGATTTGTTTTCTTTTCTTTTCAGAGCTGGACCATCATCTCGTCCATCACAAACACATTCAGTCGCTCTTTTATTTTTCCCCTTTACAACTGGACAGCAGACAGGACTCCAAACTCCTAGTCGCACATTGCACTTTGCCTTTCGCGCGCGATGCCTCTCGTTCCAGTAAGGAGCCCAGCAAAGCGATGAAAGGGTCAACTTCCAGTCCGCTGGTTGCGCCCGCTGTGTGACTATATAAACGACACGACGGTCGTCCCCCTGCCACACGGTGACTGCCGACGGTGAGCGCACACTTGACGGAATGCTGGACTGCACTGGGCTGGGCTACTAGGAGCGATGAGCCGAGTCTCAGAGTTTGCCGTGCGTCAGTAGCCCGACTGGCCAGCACCACGGATCACATCACTTTTCCCAAGTCTTGCAGCCTCGCTTTCGGCTCCCTGCGCTTTTTTTTCCCTACACACACACACAAACACACACACACACACACTTAAGGATACACACGCTCACACACTCACTAGGAGCGCGCTCTCTGATAACGAAGCTGGCCACTTCCCCTTCAATCCCAAACTACTGGACGTGTCAAATGGCCGTCTAATGTGATCATCTTACTCCCCTCTTTTCCTTCTTCTTCTTCTTCTTCTTCTTCTTCTTCGTCGTTTTCCTCTCGTCTAATCTCATCTACGAGCGGATTATCATTCAAACTGTGATGATGAATCGATTAAATGGCATCGATCGATTTGCCAGACCGTCGGCATGAGCGTCAATTGTTTGTTTTTTCACGACATTGTTGCACACAAATGGCAATTTATATTTCCAGTTATAGTATAAGTTTCCAGAGAGAAACGATCTGATGAAGAGATTGTGTGTGTGCTCAATGTCTGACTGCGGGGGCGTGTTTTCTTAACGGCCAACTGACTAAGTGGCCACTCAACAACCAGCAGACAAGAGCCCTACCAGCAGTAGTAGTAGTGGTGTACAATATTTATACACGCATTATCATCGAAAGTGAGTTGTTGACTGGCCCAGCAGTGTGTCGGGCACTTGTACAGTCCGAATAATATATATAGATCGCTAGTCTCTTTATGTTGTTTGTTCGTTTATTATTACGACTTGTTTCATCTCTTTATTCTTTCGTCCGTTTTTTTTCCCCCTTTTCGCATTTTTGTTTGCTGAAGCGGCGGCCGGCCGACCCCGAAGGTCACGCAACTCTCTGTCGAGATATCAGATGTGTGTGTACTGCCCGGCCCGCTCAGCAACACCCGACTCGAGTGGCCGCCGCCTCCTCCCCCCCATGCATGGGAATCGATAGTGGAAACGAAACGTTCAGATCAAGCCCTTATATCGATACGCTAGGCTACGAACAACATGGGTCGCCCAGCTGACGGCTGCGTGACTTGACGTAATCACGAAGCCAAAGGAAAAAAACTTTTTCGGAGGGGGGTTATCGCTGTCTCCTGAGTTTTATTTTTATTTTTCGTCTGCTGTGTATGCACTTCCAAGTAAGTTTCAATTACCTGATTCCATGCAAATGGCATTCAAATCAACTCGATTGGAATTACAAGAAAACCTTTTTCCGACTAAATTGCCATTTTCCCTTGTCCATCGGACCTGCAATGCATTCGGAAATAATTCAATGTCTCACGCTATTCGTGTTTTCCCTTATTGGCTACCAGGACGGCACCAATTGTTGTTACATAACGGTGTATAATATGTATGTCCTTTAAAGTATTAGGGGTGAACCATTTGCTGCCTAATAACTAGAACATGTGTAGTGCAGGCTAGACACAATTTCCGTAGAAATGTTGCAAGAGATAAAGGTGACGACAAGAAATTATTTGTTTCGCAATTTCTTTATAGTCCAGAAAAAGTTTTGTAAAATCTCTTGACTAGCCGTATCAGTTGCTATAACGTATTAAATATTGTTTGCGCACGATGATGTCACAGATTTCTTCATGGGCCTTCTCTCCTGTTTAAATAAAGTTATTTATTTTTGATGTAATCATTCTATTAAGAGTCGTAGTATCATTATTGTGTACCCGTTGTTATCTGCAGTCATTCTGGATGACCAAATATTTGTTGGCTTTCTCCTTCAAATAAATAAAAATGATGCAGCAAAAATCAGGTGCACACGGATACACAGCTACGTTGGAATTGCTTAGACATTGAATGATTCAGCTTGACAATAAAATCGCTCTGGAATTCGAACCGAATCTGCTGTGAAATCTCAATACTTTTGTATCGGTAACGCGACCCTTTTTTGGATTGCCGCGTTAAGTATCGCGTGGAAAATAAAGAGGGGGGGGGGAGGTATTATACATGTACAGTTTACGTACGGATGGAAACGCCTCCGACAAACTGAAATCAACAAATCTCGGAAGAAAGAAGAAAATGTTGATAATGACAGGATTTTTGGCGGAATTGTCCCTGAGAATTGCCGTCCTTTCCTCCGTCAAGTCGAAAAAGCGATAAACACCATCGCCAAAAAAACCTTTTTTTAAAAGGTCTGTGCCTTTCAAGGACCATTGCCATAAGAGTGTGGAGAAAAGAGAGAGTCCATAATACAGTGCTATCATTTTATCTCGGCAACTCGAGTCCTTGAGAGAGCTGGAGCTGAGAGAACATTCCAATACCTTTTACTTTGTACAGGCCCCCGATACACCCATTTCCAACAGCAGCAGCAATCCATTTTCCACAGATTGAATCGGGTGCTGTCGAGTTATTCAGTCGACATCTCCGTCGCAGGTCTCCCAAAAATCTGCTTCATCCGTCGGCCAGCAGATTTCCAGTGCCGGAATTGATTTGATTTTTGGTTGTAGTGAAAAAGTAGTGGAACACATTGTGTGGTTTGTCTCTCGGCCTGAATTCACTAGAAACACACTTTTTTGTGTCTCGTTGCGGTTGTCCCACTTGTAAATTTGCGGTCGAAAAAGAAGATGGCTGATGCGGAGAAGAAGAAACGTTTGAACGTCGAGTTCAAGTCGATGCCAGAGTCACTCGAGGAGCAGTTCCTCAAGGACTTTCCATCTTACGACGAGGGTCTGGTGCGTGGTGAGCCGGGAGGATTTGTCCTGACGCCGCAGTATGGAGAGCACGCCGAAGAGCTCTACAATTTCCACGTCCGACCTGATGACATTTGGGTTCTGAGCTTCCCCAAAAGTGGTGAGTCAATCACTCGGGTTTGTTTGATTATTCGGCTATATTTAGCTGGCTATCCGTTTATAAACGCTTTCAACGTCGTTCCACTTGTAAACTGTGACGTATTATTATCTAATTTCTAAAGAGTTTCCTTTTCTTCTTCTTCTTTTCTTGTTGACTCAGGAACGACGTGGACTCAAGAGCTCGTCTGGCTAATTGCCAACGATTGCGATTTTGAAGGGGCCAAGAAGAAATTGAACGATCGGTCACCTTTCATCGAGTATACTACATGATGTGCTTTTTTTTACATGTCTGCACTTCTTTTATTATTTTCTTTAAATATTAGATTCCCATGCTTGGTGCCGAGGAATGGTGGCGAGCACCATTATGCGCACTTGCCATCGATTGGAAAACAATTGGAACTCGTCGGCAATTTAACGTCGCCGAGGATCATCAAAACTCATTTGCCGTTGGATTTACTGCCGCCCCAACTCTCCGAGACGTGCAAAGTGAGTTTGGCCCGAATGTAATGTATATTCAAGTGCTCACACGAATCTTATTTTTGATCACCCAACCATCAGGTTGTGTACGTCGCTCGTAATCCCAAGGACGTAATCGTCTCCTATTACTTTCACCACCGACTGATCAAATTCCACTACTTTGATGGCGATTTGCAAAGTTTCGCCCACCGTTTCATGCAGGACCAAGGTGAATATAAGTTGGTCGTCTATTTGCCCAGCAGCTTTGAATGCTAACGCGAGTTTTAACGTGTGATATGGTTTAGTCTTTTATTCGCCCTACTTTGGACAAATTCTCAGCGCATGGGAACGTGCAAAGACCGACGAAAATGTCCTCTTTCTCTTCTACGAGGATTTGAAAAAGGTTGGCGATTCAACCTGGGGACAAACGTCGGCGTGATTTATTAGTTATGAAATAACTGTCTGATTGGAACTTGCAGGATTTACGAGGCGGGATTGAAAGAGTGGCCCGATTTCTCGGCAAATCCCTCAGCGAGGATCAGCTGGAAAAACTCACTCAGCACCTGACCTTTGAAAATCTGTCAAAGAACTCGGCCGTGAATAAGGAGGATGGAAAAACCTCGGGATCCTTCAACGAAAATGGCCAATTCATGCGTAAAGGTAATGGGAACAAGAGAGGGAACTCTCGATTAATTTCCCAAAATAGAATCGTCTTATTCTTTACAATGCATCTTGTTAATTGTTTTTTTGGGGGAAATGTTCAAAAGGTGAAACGGGAGATTGGGAAAAACATTTTAGTCCCGAGCTGAGCCGCCAGGTTGATGAGTGGACCGAATCGAGTCTTCGTGGAAGTGACATCACCTTCGTAGACAAAATTTGAACAGGGAATTTTCTTCATTCTTTTTTTAAAAAAATGTGATGGTTTGATTGGTTTACCTTTTATATCGTCCTTTTTATATTTCTATATTAAATGCAATACGTATTACACGTACCCTTGGAGATTGTAATAATTTTGGGTTCACTTTGTTGGCTGGTTGCCCACCGAATAATAACTGAGCCTTCTTCTTTTTTTATTACACTGCTCACGCCAACATGCATTGGGTTACGGCATTGGCAAGTCATTATGAAGACGTAACTTTGACGTGGCGAGACACCGTGAATAACGACCCGCATCATTGAGAAGAAGCGCTGTCGCACCTTGTTAGCCGAGACGAGTAGAACTCGGATGCGGTAACAAAATTGCAAACGACGTTTTTCGCGTACTACTCGTCGCTCACGCGGCGGCGGGAACAATTGAAACGGGAAAAAGTCCCCGGCCATTATGGAAAAGCCTTGAGAGTCCGTAGTTAAAGTCTCTTCATCACCGTCTCACCTAACGTTGCAAATCTTGATTTGCCAATATCTAGTTTTATCGTAATTATTTAGTTTGATTGAGTTTTTTTAGTTCAAAAAAATTCGATTTAATTTTAAAAAATGTTTTTTCAATTTTCGACTCATTTTCGAAATCTGGCAAATGCAAAATCCCAGATTGCAGACTACAATTAAGCAAACGACACATGAATCGTTTTGAATTTTTGGAGTGTGATAAAATTAGGACTTGAAATCAGAGATAAAAACCTACAAGGAACTAGTTTGTGCACTTCACAACGAGCATTCTACTATTTCGGCAGGTATGTCTGTCTTCATTTTGTAAACCCGAGTGTGAATTATTTTGTAGTGTAGAATGAGCTGGCAGAGGCAGACAAAGACGTAGCTTTCTTTCTTGTCAGACGTCAGGATGAGGCCATTTTATTGGCCGAATTATAAGAAAATTTAGAAAACAAAATAATCAAAGGATCATTTCAGGCATCTTAGAGTTTTCTTGTCCATCCATGTGAACAAATCTCTTAATGGTTCTCGTTGGTGAACAACTTAAAACACACATGGTTTTTTAAAATGAATTAATTTAGTTTAAACTAAGTGTGCAATGCTAGTCACATCTTCGATGGTCGATTCCTTAAAAGTGTGACCGATGATTGCGTCAGTCCTCCCGTCTAGTATTCGAATTGAATAAAGAAGTAAAGTGAAGACGAAACGAGTTTTTTGGAATTACATTAAAACTTTGTTGTTTCGCCATGTACAGAATACACCAACATAAACTTGTTGTTGTTCAGATCGAAACCCACAAATCATATATAAAGATGAATAATAATAATAACCAACTGAAGAATATATGTTGAAGAGGTGTTTTTCTTTTACCATTTTTGGGTGTTGGTTGTTTTGGTTTTTTCTCGATTGAATGAAATGAAACAAACTGAGAGGCGAGGCAGGAAAAAACGAAACAAACCAGACGAATGAGAGTGTGAGGAAGGTATAGGAGAATCACAAGGAAATGAACGCAAGATAGAGCCGAGAAGAGGGGGGGACGACCTCAATTAAATTCAAGCCGATATATATATTTTTTGGGATAACCAATGTCTATATATATACTGAAAAAAAAGAAAAATCAAAACGATCGAAAGGAATATACTTACGAGAGCGAGAGAAAGAGAGGGAATCAATTCGAATTTTGAGGGGTTTCCCGCCTATTTTTCTTGTTGGGTAATAGGGAAGTAAGAAGATTTGGCCAACTGCTGTTGATATTAGAGGTGGTCATAATAATAATAAAGTTGAGAGGAAAAATGAAGGAAATGGGAAAAAATTCGGCGAGCTAATTTAATTAAGGGGGGCTGCATGACAATTTTGTTGATTTGATTGGCGATTTGGGAAATTGGCGGGGATGAAATAACTAATCTGGAAAATTAGAGCAATACACGCACAGCCTATTTAACGCAACAGAGTACGGAAGGAATAGTAGTCCCGAACGAACATTTTGGTTTTTTTGTTTGTTTTTTTGAAATTTGTCGGTTATAGGATTAAATCTTGTGTGCAATTTTTGTTTTTCTTCTGCTATCTTTGATGTCGTCGTCCAGCAATGATACATTTTCAAACGCAAAAGGGAATTGAAGAAAGCGCTTCTACATGATACAATAAAAATCATCACTTAACACGCGAGTCTGGACACATTGAAAAATCGAATTTTAATCGTTTCCTATCAAGGAGGTTGAGGGGCTTAATTTAAAAAAAAAAGGAGGGGTATTTCAAAGCCTAACAATTCAATTTCGAATTATATATCATCGATTTTAGTTTAGTTTTTTTCTTTTTTTACTTCTCATTTTTTATATTGCCTCACGATCTCAAACAAGGGAGGTGGGCGTGGTAAAAGAAATTAGATCAAAAGATTTAAAAAAAAAATTGACTAGGTGAGATGATTTTGATTTGATTAGAATCAATCTCCGAGTCGCAAAGTGATAGCTGGGAAGGTTTTATGGCGATTACATGACAACGGATACATTTAAAGGAAAATGAGGACAGAGAGAGAAAGTGTATGGAGACAACAGAGAAGGAAAATGGGCCAATTCAAAGAGATAAGGGGGAAAGAAAAATGAGGAAGGTCTTGTTTGAATAAAATGACGACGGAGAGAATGTCGCAATGGTCATTTAAGCATTTCTCCAGTTACTCCCCCCTAAAAATTGAGGTGTTACTGATTCCCAGTTTGACTTTTTGACTTCCAACCGCTTTTCAAATATAACCCCCCTCCCGCAACTCGACAGTAATAACCTCTAGCGGCTATTATACAATTATAAACGCACAAAAGCATCTACAAAGTTATATCAAAATCCAAATGTTTTAGTTTGGTTGGTAATTTTTCTTTTCCAAAAAGAAAAAAAATAACACACATTGGGGAAATAATTAGAAACGAAAAAAAACATTTTCTTGTGCCTTGCCAATTGCTTTGAATGCGGACGATGATTTACGAAGAGAGAGAGAGCCGAAATATGTTGCACCTTGACTCGAGTTGAATTTCACACCAACTTTTTTGTCCAGGTGTTGTTTGTGATCAATTTTTGTGCGCCTTTTTTTTTAAATTCTTTTTCTTAATTTCTATTCCTCAAAATTGGTTAAGATTATCATTTTGGAGATTGGATGCTTGTTGTTGCCTTGTTTTCTTTTACGTTTCGGTCGGGAATTGAGTTCGAATCGAAAAGCCGCGCGGGAAAAAAACAAGGTGTGGTGTTGTGGTGGAGGGGTGCAGCGGCATCATCGCCAGGCGAAATATATATAATTATGTATATAACGATCATTGTTTTGTTTGTTTGTTTTTGTTGTTTTTTTTGCGTATTTTTTAGTTGTTTTTTTGTTTTTTTTTTAGTTTAGTTTTTCGGTTTATATCTTTTCTTCTTTCGTGTCAAA